>NC_136968.1:31229222-31709222 GCF_032717465.1 Coenobita brevimanus | reverse complement strand
AGGTTGAGGGTGCAGTTGTGAGAGGTAGACGGAAGAAGACCTGGGATGAGACCATACAGTGTGACCTCAGGAATAAGAAACTGAATAGAGGGGCTGCTAGAGATCGAGCAGAGTAGAGAGCCGCCATTAGGTGACCAAGACCACAGAGTTAAGGGATTAAATAGAAAGGCTGTTAGAGATCGAACAGAGTAGAGAGCCGCCATTAGGTAATCAAGACCGACGGATGCAGGTATGTTGGAGTCTTTATAAACGAATCGAAGTTGCTGTGCGAAATCGGACTGAAAGGGTTAATTCTTCATCCAGGTGTGTACCCGGAAGTGCACGGGATAGTAGGCGACACCATGTACGACCCCGACCTCAACCTGACCTTCACAGCGGGTCATTCTGAGGCTGGATTGGGTTCTTGGCTGGAATCTGAACCCATCTGGATCACCGCTGCCAAGAACGGGGTGAAGACGGCGCTGTTCCACTGGTTCGGGTCAGTAATTTCATGGTTTTATTCTATCTTTTATTTATTTATTTATTTATTTATTTATTTGTCTGTCTGTGTGTTTGTCTAAGTCTCAAGAGGAATGAAGAACGTGGTCAGATGTAGGATGGTTTGGGTTCGTGACTGGAATGTGAACCAGTCTCGATTACCTCCACCAAGGACAGGGTGAAGAGGGAGAGATTTAACTGGTTATAGTATGTAGCAGTGACGAGTTTCAGTAGTTATTATTATTTCAGTTTGTAGGTTCTGGTAGCTTAGAACTGGGTCATGAATATGTTTTGGGTTCATGGCAGGGCTCCCACTTTTTAGGGAAATTTCACTAGATTGGGAAATTCGAATGATTTTAGTGACAAATCTAGGGAAATGGAAAAATTTAGGGAAATCTAGGGAAATCTTGGGACAGTATGAGAAAAAAGTCAAAATATCTGGAATCCATGACACCACTGCCATCAAAAGGGGTGATCAAGTACAACAGTCAAACTCTTTCAGTGCCTGTAGCATCATTTCTGGTCAGTAAAATCGTCTAGGGTTACTCAGATAATATAACAAGTGTCATACTGTCATTAGCACTGTCAAAGCGTTAATCTACCTGTAAAACTGTTCTGTGATGGGTGATGTTTAGTGGAAATAAGGCCACAGTATTTTTTTTTTTTTTTTACCAAAGCATAATACCAATCATTTCAGTGGAATTCTAAATAATGTGTAATTATAAAGTGCTTATATATTTCTCACTTCTTTCTTTTCAATTTACACATAGAAATGCCTAATCTAGTGTCCAAAATACTGTAGGCAAATATTTTTTTCTATATATATTCTGTTTATATATTTCTACAAAGTGTATATGATTTTGCTTTGTGTGTGTGTGTGTGTGTGTGTGTGTGTGTGTGTGTGTGTGTCTGTGTTCGACTCTTGGCATGGGCTTCACAGAGTGCTTCCAAGGCCCAGTAGTCCTCCTACATACTATACACCTGTACAGTACATGTCACCTTTTTTCCCTCTTTTTTTTTTTTTTTTTTTTCCCCGGGAACTCTTCATTAACAGAATAACATGCTTATTAAAAGTACGTATTCATGGTTCCACTTCATTGTAAGTTACTGTCTTTGGTTTTACTTTTTTTTTCTATGACGAGTAGACATTGGTGTTATGTATCTTTGTGAATGAATGGAAGTTATGCTGTTTTACTTTGGTGTATTATAACAGTGATTGAAAGACATATTCTTTTGCAAACCCATTTAAGATGGGGAGTTTCCTCAGAACAATGCGGTGGGCCTACTGTACGATTCTTGCCAACTGCTTATCAGAAGTATACAGCATATATTTTCATATACAATACTGATAGAAAGTTATGGTCATAGACAGATGCTAAGATGATCTAACGAAAATAAAAACTTACATTTTTTTTTAGCAAGCTTATATGTATTTCCAGTATTACTAGTCGGTCCCATTATAAAAAAAAAAAAAAAAAAGTTTTCGTATACAATTTTATGCATTTAATGATAAGTAGTAACTGGGATAGTAACTAAAAAGTACCAGTAGACATAAAGGTAGTATTGTATAGCTTGGGGGAAAATGTGACCAATCTAGGGAAATTTTCACATCTATCTGGGGAAATCACAGATTGGCAAAGTGGGAGCCCTGGTTCATGGTTGGAATTCGAACCAGTCTGGATTACCAATTTGAAGACGAAGCTATTCCACTGGTTAGGGTCAGTTGTAGCGACATTTGTAGATGATTTTATAGTTTCATACAATCATCTTGAAGTTTAGACAGGTTCAAGAAACAAATAAGAGCTAGGATGGTTTGTATTTGAAGCTGGAATCGTAACCAATCCGGATCACTGCCACCAAGAACGGGATGAAGATGGCGCTGCTCCACTGGTTTTGGTCAGTAATGGCGGTATGTTTGGATGATCTAATGGTTTCAGTAGATATTTGTGGGCAAAGATGTATTTGTAGGCTAAGCCAGATTTCAGATGTATTCGTAGGTTAAGCCAGATTTCAGATGTATTTGTAGGTTAAGACAGATTTCAGAAGTGGGTCTATTTGAAACTGGAATCCGGACCAATGAATCCCCTCCACCAAGAACGGGGTGAAGATGGTGATGCGTCACTGTTCAGTAAAAGTGAACTATTTAGAGGAATTGACGACGATCAATGTGCTCTGAAAAATAAAATGAGTCAGATCTAGGGTGGTTTAAGTTCATTCAAAGCTGGAGTTTGATGCAATTTAGAACACTACCGCCGAGGATTGGGTGAAAATGTTACTTTTTACTGGGTTTGAGGTTAGTAACTGTTGCCTACTTCGATTATTTCACTATATTTACCCACAGTTGAAGGTTATCTCAAAACTGTGTATTTGTAGCAGTATGTCCTTTCACGTGTTGGCACCCGATCGAAATTCCCTTAATCAAAAAGCCGATAAATCTTTAAAGACGGCGCCGATATGCCCATATGTTTATCTCTGTAACTCCCACCCACTTGCTCGTCCTCTTCTCCCGGATGTGACGTGATGTGAAGGAAACTAAACTACTTCCTGACTACTGTGTGCCTCCTCTCACACTCTTTTCTTTTCAGTCTCCTTTACTTGCCTCTAATTTACGTTTCGTCTCTTTAATCTATTTCTCTCATGTTTTTCCGCTTCTTCTTCTTTATCCCTCAGGTGTGACATGGTGTGGGGGGAGACTAAGCTACTTCCAGACTACTGCGTGCCACCTCCCCCACATGACCCACCTCCCCCCACCCCACGCTTCCTCCCCTCCCACCTCCACCACGCCCTCCACCTCCTTCAAAATGAGGGCTTCAATCTGGCCATGGTGAGTTGGGGATTTATTTTATTTATCCATTTATTTATTTACTTAATGCGGGATTCAAGGATGATATGGGGATGTTTTTGAAAGTCAGGTGTGTGTTTCGGTGCATTTAAGTCTCGTAAACTCGGTATGTGGAGAGACGTGTATGTGTTTTAGTATATTTATTCACACCATATAAGTTTTGTAGTTGCAAGGTCATATATGAGTTTCTGGATATTTATTTAAGCAACATAAACGCTGCATTTGGAAAGTTGTATGTGTGTGTTGCTGTAATTATTCGGTCCTCGTAAACTCTGTGTTTGTAAAGGCATCTGTGTTTGTATATTATTTCAGATCACGATTTTGTTGTTTTTAAGCTTCATAAACTCAGTATTTGAAAAGTCAGTATAGTAGTGGTGGTGGTAATAGTAGCAGTAATAGTAGTTGTGGTGGTGGTGGTGGAAGTAGTATTAGCAGCAGCAGCAGTAGTAGTAGCAGTAGTAGTAGTGGTGGTGGTGGTAGTAGTAGTAGTAGTAGTAGTAGTAGTAGTAATAGTAGTAGTAGTAGTAATAGTAGTAGTAGTGGCAATAGTAGTAGTAATAATAATAATAATAGTAGTAGTAGTAGTAGTAGTTGCAATCCCAGGCTCCTTTTGAGGGATAGGGAGAGAATTATGGATCGTCTGTATAACCCGGCAGCTCCACCACCTATAGTTCTTTCACCTTAACTTGGTACAGATTATCTTCCTTTTGTGGCTTATTTCACGTAGCTCAGTGTCAGAAAAAAATAATGCTACGGCGCTACATCTTTTTCATAGCACTTCTGTGTGACTGTCTTAACTTGGCCCAGATTTTCGTCCTTTTGTGGCTTATTTCACGTAGCTCGGTAACAGAAAAATTATAGTACTACGACGCTACATCCTTGCCAAAGCACTTCCTCGTGACTAGCATCATAATCTCATGTTAATTTGTTCTTACATCTCGGCATTCAAGGAGAGTTGGCAGTTTTCAGCCAAGTTAGAGTAAAAAGAGTATATCGGTGCCACCACGTGAAGGCGTCCCTGTCTAGCACTGGAAACCATTATACACTATTTTTAAAGGTAGCTGTGTGTCTGTATGTTTATATTATTACCCGTCCCATCCCCAGAGGGGCTTGGAGACTGGTATTGTTTTCACTGGGTTTGTCTGTCTGTCTGTCAGTTAACAGCTTTACGCAAAAACTATTGGAGAGATTTTTGCAAAAATTACAAGGATGGAGGGCTGTGACCTGATCATCTGATTTCTGGGCCAAATTGGGCCAAGGCCCAGGCTGTAGGTCCAAAAAATGTAAATATCGCTTTTCGCCATAACTCCTTTCAAATTCGTCATATCGACATGAAACCAAATCCCTAAATGTGCATCTTTCAAATCTGCATCCTATAACATGCCTCATTACATCAGGGAGGTCACCCCCCAGTTAGCGGGAGGGGGGTCAGTGTCAGGTGGGTCGGGCCTAAAATTTCAAATGGGCATAAAATTTTTAATTTTCATCCAGTTTACTCCAAAACTGAGATGTGACATCTTTGACTAGATATCCTGTTGTGTTTATACGTCAGCAATAAAATGACTGTCGGGGACTGGTTTGCTGTGCCTTGGCACCGCTTCTTGTTTATTTATCTATTTACTTATTTACTTACATATACCTGTTTACTCGTTTATTTGTTTATTTGTTTATTGAGGTGTACGAGGGAGCACTGACCACACAAGGGCGGGAGTACGGTCCAGGCAGCAGTGAGGTGGAGGCCAGCGTGAGGGAGGTGGATGCGGCGCTGCAGGGGTTATGGGACGCCCTGGAGCTGCGTGGCATGGCCAACACAGTGAGTAGTAGTAATAGTAGTAGTAGTAGTACTGGTAGAAGTATTATTATTATTGTTATTATTATCATTATTATTATTATTATTATTATTATTATTATTATAATAGTAGTAGTAGTAGTAGTAGTAGCAGCAGCAGTAGTAGTAGTAGTAGTAGTAGTATAACCGGAATGTTTTGGTCCGTACGCTTGTTGGTTGAGGAAGCTCCCTAACACTCTTCCTTAGCGATTTATTTTTGGATATGGCTGGTCAGCATCCATTTGTACGTTATTTATACCGAGTCTGGTGTTACTGAAAGGATATATGCAACACACAATAGAACAGTAAGGTGTGGTAAAATACTGCAAATCACTTAGGAAAAGGTGTTAAGGAGATTCCGTACCCGACAAGAACAACGGCCATTGTGTCAAAGGATGGTGAAGCTTTGTAACACCTCTTCCTTACCGATTTATTTCTGCTTCTGCTCCGTTACCATATTCTTGTGGGTTATTCATGTAATCTATGTCGATATGTAAAATATATTATAAACAAAAAGGAGGCTGTAAATGGGTAGTTTGAGAAATAAATAGCTAAGGAAGATGGGTAATAATAATGTACTGGACGTTGTTAAAGTGACGGGTATTATTATTATTATTATTATTATTATTGTTGTTATTATTATATTATTGTTATTAGTAGCAGTAGTAGTAGTGGTAATGGTAGTAGTAGTAGTAGTAGCAGTAGTGGTAGTAGTGGTAATGGTAGTAGTAGTAGTAGTAGCAGTAGTGGTAGTAGTGGTAATGGTAGTAGTAGTAGTAGTAGCAGTAGTGGTAGTAGTGGTAATGGTAGTAGTAGTAGTAGTAGCAGTAGTGGTAGTAGTGGTAATGGTAGTAGTAGTAGTAGTAGCAGTAGTGGTAGTAGTGGTAATGGTAGTAGTAGTAGTAGTAGCAGTAGTGGTAGTAGTGGTAATGGTAGTAGTAGTAGTAGTAGCAGTAGTGGTAGTAGTGGTAATGGTAGTAGTAGTAGTAGTAGCAGTAGTGGTAGTAGTGGTAATGGTAGTAGTAGTAGTAGTAGCAGTAGTGGTAGTAGTGGTAATGGTAGTAGTAGTAGTAGTAGCAGTAGTAGTAGTAGTAGCAGTAGTAATAGCAGCAGTAGTAGAAGCAGCAACAGTAATAATATCAGTAATAGTAATAGTAGCAGTAGTAGCAGTAGCAGTAGTAGTAGTAGTAGTAGTAGTTGTAGTAGTAGCAGTAGTAGCAGTAGCAGTAGTAGTAGTAGTAGTAGTAGTAGTAGTAGTAGTAGTAGCAGTAGTAATAGCAGCAGTAGTAGAAGCAGCAACAGTAATAATATCAGTAATAGTAATAGTAGCAGTAGTAGCAGTAGTAGCAGTAGCAGTAGTAGCAGTAGTAGCAGTAGTAGTAGTAGTAGTAGTAGTAGTAGTAGCAGTAGTAGTAGTAGTAGTAGTAATAATAATAATAATAATAATAATAATAATAATAATAACCAGTAGTAATAGTAGCAGTAGTAGTAGCAGCAGCAGCAGCAGCAGTAGTAGTGGTAGTATAATGTTTCTTCATCTTATTCTTGCCACTACCTGACATGTTTATTCAGTTTATAAGAGCCCCATAGTAGTACTGAGAAGGGTAATGAACTCTATAACCCTCTATTTTATTTCTGTAATTTCATGGCGATATTATTCATCTTAGAAGAGTCCCGGGGCAGTTAAAGGGCTAGTGAAGGCTGTATATAACCTCACTAGTCGAAATTACCTCCTCTGTTCAACACAAATTTCTAGTGATGGTGAGAATAAGGCAAAGAACACAACATTTCTTTCATAGGATTAACAAGGACCTTACAAACAGACGAACGTGGTAGTAGTCAGAGACCAAGGGTGACTATTGACCCTACCTAACCTAATGCAGTTTGACCTAGCATAGCCCAAGATAACCTAACTGTCCTAACCAAAACGAATACTTGACCTAACCTACTGTAACCCGACCTAACTTAACCTACTATGACCTATTCAAATCTAACCTGACCTTAAAATCTACAGACGAACGTGGTGTTAGTGAGCGACCACGGGATGACCTCTGACCTGACCCCCCTGGACCTGACCCCGTGCCTGAGCGAGGGGGCCTACCAGGTGGCTGTGGGCGGCCCTGGCTACCTGAACCTGGCTCCGTCACCTGGCCACGAGGAGAAGGTGGGTGGGAAGTGGGTGGGACAAATGCTTAGTGTTATAGTCTGTTTATATTTATCTGGCGATTACAACATAAAATTCGATGAGCTCTACTTAAGAGGTAGAAATGAGTCTCCTTGGTTACTAGTCAAATCATTCCATTCTGACAACACCTGGCCATCAACTGAGCTGAAAGGGATTAGGGATTTTTGCCAAATTAGAAAGAAAAAAATCCCTCTTTACTATACTCGTTTTACTCTACCTTGGCCAAAAATTGTTACCCCTCCATTTTGAATCCTGAGATGTTAGATTAGCATTAGAAAATTATACTAGTCACGAGGAAGTGTTGTGGAAAGGATGTAGAGCCATAGCATTGTCTTTTTCTGCCACTGAGATACGTGAAGCATGCTGCAAAAGGACGAAAATCTGGGCCAAGTTAAGCTTAGAGAGAGAGAGAGAGAGAGAGAGAGAGTCCAATCAGCCCTCCACTCTGACTACACATGGCCATCAACTGAGCTGCAAAGGAGTTAGGGATCTTTGTCAACTTAAAACGCATTACCAAAGTAGAATGTTAATTTTTTTCACTATTGGGAGACCTTCTCCTTCTTATTCCTTCCACTTCAAGACGTTAATCTTCATCTTAACCTACTGAATACCTGTCTGGTGGGAGAGAGTTGGGGAAAGGTGATCTTGTGCAATGTAACTGTAAATCTTTTGAGTGATGAGTTTTCGTCTATATAATGCTGTGTGGTGTGTGTGTGTGTGTGTGTGTGTGTGTGTGTGTGTGTGTGTGTGTGTGTGTGTGTGTAACTTTTCTCACGTGCCCCCAGGTAGCGACAGACCTACGTAAATGTCTCAGTGTCAGCGAGCACATAGAGGTGTACGAAAAGGAGGCTATCCCAGCTCAGTACCACTACAGCCATCACCACCGTGTTTTGCAAGTATTGGTCGTGCCGCATGAAGGTGAGAAGTTGTAGTGGATGAGGGTTGGGGTAGGCAGGTGATGGTGTTCTGTGTGTGTGTGTGTGTGTGTGTGTGTGTGTGTGTGTGTGTGTGTGTGTGTGTGTGTGTGTGTGTTTTTCAGTCTCTCCCACTAGTTTTCTCTGTATATTTTCGTCTCATCCTCAGTCTCTCTCTCTCTCTCTCTCTCTCTCTCTCTCTCTCTCTCTCTCTCTCTCTCTCTCTCTCTCCCTCTCTCTCTCTCTCTCTCTCTCTCTCTCTCTCTCTCTCTCTCTCTCTCTCTCTCTCTCTCTCTCTCTCTCTCTCTCTCTCTCTCTCTCTCTCTCTCTCTCTCTCTCTCTCTCTCTCTCTGTATATCTGTCAATTTATCTCTGTGTGTTTCCGCCCCTTTCTGTCTCTCTTACTCTTTTTATCTCTGTGTGTCTCCTTCTCTCTCTTTTTCTCTGTATCTCCATGTCTCGCCAAAGAACAGCCAGCCACCTCGTAAAACCTGTAGTCTGTTTATTTCCATCTGGCAAATGCTGGTTACTTCTTCACCTCGCATGCTGAGTAGTAGTTGTATCAGATCTACCCTCCAGTCTGACTACACCTGGCCATCAAGTGACTACACCTGGCCATCAAGTGACTACACCTGGCCATCAAGTGACTACACCTGGCCATCAAGTGACTACACCTGGCCATCAACTGACTACACCTGGCCATCAAGTGACTACACCTGGCCATCAACTGACTACACCTGGCCATCAACTGGGCTGAAAAGAGTGAGGGGCCTTTATCAGATGAAAAATTAATAAACTATACTTACATTAGCCTTGTCGGGTTGCACGGAGGGACATATATGTTAATAAGACACAATATACACTTCTCACAATATGTACACAGTATACACACTTCTCACGTCCACCAACATTTTCTGCCGACCATGGAGAGCCAGCTTAAATGAACTCCCCACAGCCAGTTTCTGTCTCCTCGCTACCTCGTGAAAGTTTATGTCAAGTCTCTCTTCACCCGGCATCAGACGGCTTTTCCAATCATTCACCAGTCTCTCTTCCCCTGCCCCACACCAACCTGCTTACCCACACTTGCACCAATCAGTATTAAGTCTACCTTCCCTTCCCCACACCAACCTGCTACCCACACCTGCACCAATCAGTATTAGTCTACCTACCCTTCCCCACACCAACCTGCTTACCCACACCTGCACCAATCAGTAATCCAATAGCACCAGTGATCAACCTTCCTCAACTTCCAGTCTTTCCCCCAGCTGACTCCCAGCATCCACTTGAGTCACAGAAAAGAGAATTATATTGAATACTGACCAAAATTTGGAATACAGCGAGGTCGTGATAAAGAAATGAGGCAGCACCAGAAGCAAGAAACGTATGGACCTAATATAATTCGTAACTTCATCTCAGACAGTTGGATGCTCTGGCTTTAGAACCAGGCATAAGTTTAATGCAAAGTGATAATAATAATAATAAAAAATAATAATAATAACAACAATAGCAGCAACAACAACAATTCCTTTTGAAGATTTGAATGGCGAGTGAATATGTCTGGCCATTTTCACTGGGCATGCTGTTGATAGTTCTCCCTCCATGAAGCATCCTTTCCTTACTTAGTGAATATTACGTCACCCCATCCTTGGTTGGGAGAAGAGGTCAGGCTGCTGCTGCTGCTGCTGATGATGATGATGATGATGATTATACTCTTTATCGTGTACTGTATTCTTTCCTTGCTTTGTGGATGATGCTGATGATATAGGACTCTAACTTTTTTTTCCCCCTCCACAGGCTACATGCTCAAACCCCTCAACCGCTCAGTGCAATCATCAGCTCGTCATCCAGCTACCCCTGGCATCAGTGGCTTCGACACCACCAAACAAAGGAATTCAGACATGCGCGGGATTATCTTCGCTACCGGACCCTGTGAGTTGTTTGTATTTAGTTAGTTATCGGTATATTTATTTATTTATTTATTTTTTTCAGTCTTCACCAAACTTGCCTCATACACCTCGCTATTACACAGGCAATCATTCCATTATGTTACCCCAATTAAAGATCCTGGGGAGTGTCCGGCTGAAGTGGCCAGTTTCTTGTGGTCCGCTGTGGTCACAGCACCAGAGGGTCCTCACTTCAGCCCCTTCAATTCTGATGACGTACCTGATTTTTATTCCCCCAACTTTCATCATCATCTTGAGGGGGCAAATGCCATGGGACGCATAGTCTTACTCACTCTCCGACTCCACCCATGAGGGTCCCTTCGTGTAACCCTCCAGGCAGTGACTCTTCCCCTTCTAAGTATCTCTTGACATGAATGCTCAACTTGCTCCAGCCGTGAGTTCCGTGCCCTTCTCACTGGTGTCCTCCACCCCTGGTTAACACTCAGAATCACCCTGTGGGCAGGGTTGACCTCAGGAGAACGGGCCACATGCCCAAATAACTGGAATTGGCGCTGACCTATTATATGGGCAATTGGTCTTGACTCAGTCTCATGGAGTTGTCACTTGTTAGGCATCCCCGGCTGTACGAGCGATATCCCATGAACCTGTGAAGGCAGTTACTACCTAAGGAGTCAATTCGCCACTTCAAGTCGCTGTTTAGTGTCCATGTCTCACAACCATAGAGTAAGAGAGGCAGTATCAGTGCCTTGAAGATGGGAACCTTCGTCCTTTTACACAAATAACGGCAACGTCAAATACCCGAGCTGAGTGAATTCGTAACCCCGAAGCCCAGACTGATGTGATGAGAAATCTCATCGTTTGACCTACCTCTGTTATTTACCATATTACCAATATAAGTCAGTCTTTCCAATAATTCCACTTTCTCACCACTTGCTTGGACAGACTGAACTGCTTCATTAAACAAGCCACCAAATGCCTGGACCTTGGTCTTGTCTCAAGAGACCTTTAATCTCAATGGCTTCACATTCCTGTTAAACTACTCGAGGACACTCAGTAGTATCTTCAGTGACTCTTCTAGGATAACTGCATCATAAGCAAAGTCAAGGTCGAAATTGCCAGCTGATACTCCACAGTGACTGATGCACAGCCCAGCCAAGTACCCGATGCATTCACGTGTTGAAAAGCGTGGGAGCAAAGGCTCATCCCCGTCTTACTCCAGTACTGACTGGCAAGAAATCAGATGTTCCTCCTCTGCACTTGACAGCACTCTCAGTGTTTGAATACAGGCCAGCAGTTAGTCGGATTATCCCTCCGGGAATCCCACACAGTTGCAGGAGTTCCCATTATACCTCCCGATTTGCTGAGTCAAATGCCTTCTTGAGTTCCATGGCTCGAAGAGCAAGGATACGGTCAATTGTAGATTTCTTGAGCGTGAATTCAGATTGCTAAGGCCTCTGAAACTTTAGCAAATGGTCCTGCATATGCATCAGGAAAATGTGAGCAAGAACCTTGCCTGGGAGACTTGGAACTGTAACATCATGGTAGTTAGTACAGTCACATTGGTCTCCCTTTCCCTTTCCAGACAGGAGTGAGCAAATCCCCTGTCCAGTCAGGGGGCAATTTCAGGTGATTTTATTCAGTAGTTAAGGGGTTAAGTAAGGTTATATCTTACTTTCGAAGTCTTTTCTAAAGTTGGTAACATTGTCTGAAGATACCAAGAATAAAATGCAATATACCTCATCGGAGTGAAGTGGCCAAGGTTAGTAATTACCTCCGCCAACAAAGTTGGACAGAGGTTATGTATTCACCCGTGTCTGTCTGTGTACATGATATCACATAATGTTATCGAATTTCAATGAAATCTGATGGATTGGTGGGCAGTTGGTCAAGGAAAAGTTAATGAGATTTTGAGATGGATCCGGATCCGAAGGAAGGAATAAATCATAAGTTTTATTGGTGTTGGCGAAGGTATGCTCTCAGTGGGACTAAAAGGGCAGACTAAGATGTGAAATTAACTGACTATATGATACCGTATAAGTATTTAGTAGGAAAGAGGAATTACGACAGTAAATCTTCCTCGTGCCTTCCTATGTATTTCTACTACCTATAACCTCCAGCCTTTTGAACGCAGTGTGTTCAGGCATCTCGAAATGAATGGATCTTGAATTTGGCTATTATCTTGTTTTTATTTTCTTCATGGAGGATACAATTTGCAGGCTTCTAGCCTTTTGCCATCTTCCTTGCATATAAAAAAAAAAAAAAATCGTAAATGTATTGGCGTTGAGTTCTTTCTAGTTCTACAACAGATCATTCCGGGCCCACAGCCTCAGGCAGCCGTTGGTGTCATGGTTAACACATCCAGCTGGTACTTGGAAAAACATGAGGTCCCTTCCTGGACCGCTCAGACTTAGGACATTCTCTTAGTTTGTTTTCCTTCTTGCCGTGGCTGAGTGGTCAGCGTCGCTGAACGCGAAGCTGCCGGCCCGTTGGCGCCAGGATCCGAATCCTGGTGTGGGCAGCTGGCATCACTCGACTCAGGTGTTCGTGCACCTTAGTGGGTTGTTAAGTAAAATGAGTAGCTAAGGTAACACCTAGAGGAGGTAACTGTTGTAACCTGGATGATGTAGTGGCCTTGTATCCCAGGATATTGGGTGAAAAAACATGCCACAGGCTCAATGGCCAAAGTTAAGGAGATGAGCACCGCGGCTACGCGCTTCATGGCGTCTGCCTCCACCTTACCTTTATATTTACTTAACTGGTTTAAACAGTAGAACAGTTGGCGACGCGCGAGTATATCTTGTTACTGTATGTCAAATTCTAGAAGGAGATTTGACTTAATAATAAATTAACTGTCTGCCTTACTGATCCACGGTCAGTCAATAGGCATTAATCCCAAGCCTTCTTCACAGCCTTCAAGAATGGTGCAGTGGCGGGCGTAATGGCCACGGAGGATGTGTACGGAGTGGTGTGTGCAGCGCTGCAGCTGCCATGCCACGCCCACAACGGCAGTACCACCAGAATTTCATCGTTTTTCCCTCCTCCTGTCTCCTCGGCCATGTTTTTACTCATTCCATATTATATTCCTGTGCTGTTCCTGCTTGTATGTAAAGCAGTCTTTTGTTTTACTTAATCCCATTTGTATTTTTCGTTTGTTTTTTTCAGAACCCTCCCCTTTATCTTGTCTCCTCCGCCTTTATTTTTTATTTTATTATTTTTTACCTATTCTTCTTCGTGTTCAGCGGTCTTCTGATTTGCGTAGCCCCTTCAGTATTTTGAGCTTATTCTTGTTACCTCCAGATTTTGATTGTCTTCCATTCCTGTTCCTGCGGCTATTTTTATTTATTTAATTGATATCATTCCTTGTGACATCTTTGTGTATCAGGTGATCGTCTGTTTTGTTTAAATTCGGTATTTTTACAACACATCCCTCTAGACCCACAGCCTCCAAGAACGGCGAACTGGAGGGAGGTAGGAAAAAAAAAAAATGAAAACAAAATAAAGTTCCAGCGCCGAAGATGATAATGTGCACTTTCTACCTCCCTTCAGTGCGTTTCGGTTCTTCTAGACTGAATAAAACCATCTGGAAAAAGCAAAGAATTAAAAAAAAATCGTTCTGGTACTGGAGATGATAATGGACGCTGTTTCCATCCCTTTGAATAGAAAAATTATCATCGTAATAAATGGATAAGAGTAGTGTCAATAGTTAAGACCTTGTTTTAATAATACACATTGCATAATCTCTATAATCTGAATCATCTATCTATCAATTGCCAGACGCCTCAATCCCGTTTGGGGTGGCCACAAACAAATCGCCTCCACGTCGCCCTGTCCCCTCCCATTTCACTGCCATGCTCCCAACTCACACACCCCTCTCTCATATACCTCTCCACCCCATCCCTCCATCTCATCATTGGCCTCCCCCTCCCTCTTCCCCCCTCCACCTCACCCACATACACTCTCTTCGAAAGTCTCTCACCCTCCATCCTCTCCACATGGCCAAACCACCTCAGCGTGTTCCTCCTAATGCTTCCTATCACATCCACATCCACACCACAACGCTCCTTTATATTCTCATTCGTCAGCCTGTCTCTCCATGTGACTCCACAGGCTCCTCTTAAATAACTCATTTCCACTGCTCTCACTCTTGACTTGTGTCCTTCCAACAACGTCCAAGCTTCACTTCCATACGTTAGAGCTGGTATCACAATACTGTCATGTAGTAACTTTTTCACTTCCATGCTCACTTCCTTGTTTCTTATCACTGCTTTCAAAGAACCAGCAACCCCTCTTCCCTGCTGTACCCTTTCAAGCACTTCACCCTCCAAACCTCCATCCTTACTCATCACACTACCCAAGTACTTAAACGTACTCACATTTTCCAATTCCTCACCATCCAACCTCGCTGTACATTCACTGACTTCACCTCTCTCAAAGACCATCACTTTACTCTTCCCTACATTCACCTTTAGATTCCGTTTCTTACACTCTCTCCCAAACTCATCCACCAAGCCTTGCAGCTCCCCATCGTCTTCACTCAACAACACAGTATCATCTGCAAACAACAGTACAGGGAGTTTCCAAACACTATCCTCTCTCACCAGGGCCACTCCAACATCCACTACCCTACCTTGTACCTCTTTTATTACCCCATCCATGTACAGATTGAATAACCATGGAGACATGACACATCCCTGTTTCAACCCAACTTTCAAAGAGAAAAATTCACTTAGTTCACCATCCACACGCACTGCAGCCTTAGCACCATCATACATACTCTTCACAGCATTCAACAGCTTCCCATCTACTCCATATATTCTTAATACTTTCCACAATCCTTGTCTATCCACCCTGTCATATGCTTTCTCCAAATCCATGAAAGCCGCATACAACTTCTTTCCCTTCTCTAGAAACTTTTCCACTAAAGATCTAAGAATGAATATCTGATCTACACAACCTCTTCCCTTCCTAAAGCCTCCCTGTTCTTCTCCAACTAATTTCTCTGTTCTTTCTCTAACTCTGTCAGTAAGTATCCTACCATACACTTTTCCTATTATACTAAGAAGACAAATGCCCCTATGATTACCACACACTTCTTTTTCCCCTTTTCCTTTGTACAAGGGAATAATTATACCTGACTTCCAATCCTCCGGGACTCTACCTTCCTCCCAGGCCAATCTGCACATCTTCCACATCCATTCTACTACTGAATCATGACTATATTAAAACCCATCTTTGTCTACAACTACATGCCATAATTCCGCAGGGGGGTGACTACAAACAAATCGCCTCCATATTCCCCCGTCTCCCATATTCGGCAACCTTGTATTTTTTCTATAATACCATCCATGTAACTTCAGAGCCATCACATCCCAGTTTAAATTCAGTGTTATATTAAAAGAATCCTCAGTTCATCTTTCACACGTAGGCCTACTTCCTCTCTTGCACGCTCAGTACACATTCGTCACAACATTCATCAGTTTCTCATCTACTTCATTTATTTTCAGCATCATCCACATTTTTCGTCAGCGCTGTCATGTGCTTTCGTCATATTAAAAAAAGAGAGGTCACGTCTTTCCTCTAAATACTTTTCCACTAAATATTTTGAAATGTTATGGTCCACGCATCGCCACCCCTTCAAAAAAAAATAATAATAATAAGAAGAAAGAAAAAACTTCCATTCCCTCAGTTCTCTCTCTCTCTCTCTCATTCTGTCCATAACTATCATTCCACCCCCCCCTCTCTCTCTCTCTCTCTCATTCTGTCCATAACTATCATTCCACCCCCCTCTCTCTCTCTCTCTCTCTCTCTCTCTCTCATTCTGTCCATAACTATCATTCCACCACCCCCTCTCTCTCTCATTCTGTCCATAACTATCATTCCACCCCCCCTCTCTCTCTCTCATTCTGTCCATAACTATCATTCCACCCCCCTCTCTCTTTCTCTCTCTCTCTCTCTCTCTCTCTCTCTCATTCTGTCCATAACTATCATTCCCCCCTTTCTCTCTCTCTCTCTCTCATTCTGTCCATAGCTATCATTCCACCCCCCCCCTCTCTCTCTCTCATTCTGTCCATAACTATCATTCCACCTCTCTCTCTCTCTCTCTCTCTCATTCTTTCCAGAACTATCCTGCCACCCCCCCTCTCTCTCTCTCATTCTGTCCATAACTATCATTCCACCCCCCCTCTCTCTCTCTCATTCTGTCCATAACTATCATTCCACCCCCCTCTCTCTTTCTCTCTCTCTCATTCTGTCCATAACTATCATTCCACCCCCCCTCTCTCTCTCATTCTGTCCATAACTATCATTCCACCCCCCCTCTCTCTCTCTCATTCTGTCCATAACTATCATTCCACCCCCCCTCTCTCTCTCTCATTCTGTCCATAACTATCATTCCACCCCCCCTCTCTCTCTCTCATTCTGTCCATAACTATCATTCCACCCCCCTATCTCTCTCTCTCATTCTGTCCATAACTATCATTCCACCCACCCTCTCTCTCTCTCTCATTCTGTCCATAACTATCATTCCCCCCCCCTCTCTCTCTCTCTCATTCTGTCCATAACTATCATTCCACCCCCCCCTCTCTCTCTCTCTCTCTCTCTCTCATTCTGTCCATAACTATCATTCCACCCCCCCTCTCTCTCTCTCTCATTCTGTCCATAACTATCATTCCACCCCCCCCTCTCTCTCTCTCTCATTCTGTCCATAACTATCATTCCACCCCCCCCTCTCTCTCTCTCTCATTCTGTCCATAACTATCATTCCACCCCCCCTCTCTCTCTCTCATTCTGTCCATAACTATCATTCCACCCCCTCTGTCTCTCTCACATTCTGTCCATAACTATCATTCCACCCCTCTCTATCTCTCTCATTCTGTCCATACATATCCTTACCAGCCCCGTCTCTCTCTCACTCATTCTGTCCATAACTATCATTCCACCCCCCCTCTCTCTCTCTCTCATTCTGTCCATAACTATCATTCCACCCCCCTCTCTCTCTCTCATTCTGTCCATAACTATCATTCCACCCCCCCTCTCTCTCTCTCTCATTCTGTCCATATCTCTCATTACACCCGCCTCTCTCTCTCTCTCATTCTGTCCATAACTATCATTCCACCCCCCCTCTCTCTCTCTCATTCTGGACATAACTATCATTCCACCCCCCCTCTCTCTCTCATTCTGTCCATAACTATCATTCCACCCCCCCCTCTCTCTCATTCTGTCCATTACTATCATTCCACCCCCCCCTCTCTCTCTCTCTCTCATTCTGTACATAACTATCATTCCACCCCCCCTCTCTCTCTCATTCTGTCCATAACTATCATTCCACCCCCTCTCTCTCTCATTCTGTCCATAACTATCACTCCACCCCCCCTCTCTCTCTCTATTTCTGTCCATATCTATCATTCCACCCCCTCTCTCTCTCTCATTCTGTCCATAACTATCATTCCACCCCCCCTCTCTCTCTCTCATTCTGTCCATAACTATCATTCCCCCCCCCCCGCTCTCTCTCTCTCTCATTCTGTCCATAACTATCATTCCCCCCCCCCTCTCTCTCTCTCTCATTCTGTCCATAACTATCTTTCCACCCCCTCTCTCTCTCTCATTCTGTCCATAACTATCATTCCACCCCCCCTCTCCCTCTCATTCTGTCCATATCTATCATTCCACCCCCCCCTCTCTCTCTCTCTCATTCTGTCCATAACTATCATTCCACCCCCCCCTCTCTCTCTCTCTCATTCTGTCCATAACTATCATTCCACCCCCCCTCTCTCTCTCTCTCATTCTGTCCATAACTATCATTCCACCCCCCCTCTCTCTCTCTCATTCTGTCCATAACTATCATTCCACCCCCCCTCTCTCTCTCTCATTCTGTCCATAACTATCATTCCACCCCCCCTCTCTCTCTCATTCTGTCCATAACTATCATTCCACCCCCTCTCTCTCTCTCTCATTCTGTCCATAACTATCATTCCACCCCCCCCTCTCTCTCTCTCTCTCTCTCTCATTCTGTCCATAACTATCATTCCACCCCCCCTCTCTCTCTCTCTCATTCTGTCCATAACTATCATTCCACCCCCCCTCTCTCTCTCTCTCATTCTGTCCATAACTATCATTCCACCCCCCCTCTCTCTCTCTCTCATTCTGTCCATAACTATCATTCCACCCCCCCTCTCTCTCTCTCATTCTGTCCATAACTATCATTCCACCCCCTCTCTCTCTCTCTCATTCTGTCCATAACTATCATTCCACCCCCCCTCTCTCTCTCTCATTCTGTCCATAACTATCATTCCACCCCCTCTCTCTCTCTCATTCTGTCCATAACTATCATTCCACCCCCCCTCTCTCTCTCTCATTCTGTCCATAACTATCATTCCACCCCTCTCTCTCTCTCTCATTCTGTCCATAACTATCATTCCACCCCCCCCTCTCTCTCTCTCTCATTCTGTCCATAACTATCATTCCACCCCCCCTCTCTCTCTTTCTCTCATTCTGTCCATAACTATCATTCCACCCCCCCTCTCTCTCTCTCTCTCTCTCTCATTCTGTCCATAACTATCATTCCACCCCCCCTCTCTCTCTCTCATTCTGTCCATAACTATCATTCCACCCCCCCCTCTCTCTCTCTCTCTCTCTCATTCTGTCCATAACTATCATTCCACCCCTCTCCTCTCTCTCTCATTCTGTTCATAACTATCATTCCACCCCTCTCCTCTCTCTCTCTCTCTCTCTCTCTCTCTCTCTCTCATTCTGTTCATAACTATCATTCCCCCCTTTCTCTCTCTCTCTCTCTCTCTCTCTCTCATTCTGTCCATAACTGTCCTATTATCGCTTTCTTTAGAGCCCCCTGGTCGGGTAAGGAGGCTCCTAACATTTCTTCCTTAGCGATTTAGTTTTTTATACGGCTGGTTATTATTCATTTCTACGTTATATGTGCAGCGTATGGCGGGATTAGAATTATTTATGTAACACGGAGGAGGACAGTAATAAGCAAAATAATTAGCTTCGGGAAAGGTGTTAGGGAGCGTTCTTAACCGATGAGAATACTACTACTATTACTACTACTACTATTACCACTATTTCTACTACTACTACTACTACTACAACCTCTACATTCCAAGGCCCGTATTCTTGTTCAGTATAAGGAGTCTCCCGAACACCCCTTCCTCAGCGATTTATTTTTTGATCCGGCTGGTTAATATCATTCTGTAGCGTACTTATGCAGTGTATGTTGATTATTGGAATGAATTAAGCAACACAAAAGACGACAGTAATGCATAAAAAGCAAAATAAATCGCATAGGAAAAGGGATTAGGGAGCTTCCTTAACCGATGAGATTGGGGGCCCGTCGCTTTCGCATTCTTTTTCTTTTTTTTTCTTTTAAGTGTACATACGTTAGTTTATTTCCCGTCATGGTCTGAGTGTATTCTCTCTCTCTCTCTCTCTCTCTCTCTCTCTCATTTTCACACAAACCTTTTCAGTCATCACAAAACGCAGGGAAAACACTGATAGCATTTTTTTTTCTCCCACAGGAGATATGTATGCGTAGTGGCCCGAACTTTGAATATTTAAATTTGAGTCCCCCGCCTGGTAGTGCTGCGTAAAACCGAACTCAGCCCCACAACACTTCTTTTACTCTTTTCACTTTAATGTGGCCCCGATTTTCGTCCTTTTGCAGCTTATTTCACGTAGCTCAGAGGCAGAAAAAAGTGGTGTAACCCTACATACTTTCCATGGCACTTCTTCGTGACTAGTATCATATTCTAGTGATAATTTCTTGCCACAATACGGCATTCAAGATAGAGATATGGCAATTTTAGGCCAACTTAGAGTAAAAGTAGAGTAGACAGAAGGTAATAAGTTATAATGTACTGCAGATTTAAACGGTGTATTATTTTGCCTTGAATGATAGTATTATTAAAGTAGTGACTGGAAGAAGTAAAGGAGCAAATCCATCTTATGCTTTTATTATATCCTGTAATGAAAAGAAAATGAAGGAATAAAAAGATGATCATGATGAAGGGGAGGAGGAGGAAGTGGAAGTAGCAGCAGCAGTACTCGTAGTAATTGTAGCAGTCGTAGAAAAAGTGTTATATTTTACTCAGCTCTGTATAGCCCTGTCCTAGCCCACCACATGGCTCCTAATCAAAAGAGAGAGAGAGAGAGAGAGACTGTAAACAGCAGGACAGATGCAGTGGCGCCATTGTTTTTATTGTTGTTACTCTCCTCCGATGTGTCTGGCCGAGAAGACCCATCGCTCGCAAGCAAGCACCCTCCTCCCCGTGACACCATAGCGCCCTCTAGTCATTTCTTGTTACTGAACCACTGCAAGGCCACCACTCCACCTGGGACATTTTAACAATAATCCCAGCATGTCTATCTATTGCCAGATGCCTTAATCCTGCAAGAGGTGGCCACAGACAAATTGCCGCCACATCACTCTCTCCTTTGCTGTTTAGCTGTCCTCCCTCCAGCTCACACCCCCTCCCTCATATATCAGCTCCATCCCTCGATCTCATCCTTGGTCTCCCACTCCCCTCTTCCCGTCCACCTCAGTCACATTATGTACTTTTCTAGTCAGTTTCTCATATACTGTACTATATAAAAAGAGAACGTTGTCTTGGTAGAAATCCCTGCATTTGTACTGGTGTTGAATTAATGCCTTCCATCCAGTGACATTTTCATCATTTTATTGTTTGTCTTCTGGTGATTTTACTCCTCTTATGATAGGCTGTTTGAACTGGAGGGGGTTAGACACCTGCATAGTATTGATCAAACATACCTGTACTTAGTTTGAGATGCTTAAGCTGATAGTAAGTGTAAATACAAAGATCTCACATGGATCCAGGGAGTTAGAGCAGCCGCACCACCGACCACGTATGTCCCTCGTTTAGCACAGAGGCAGGAACGGGAAGATTGTCCTTAACCTTTCGAATCCGGTAGATGTCATTTTTAGTGTATTCTCGATGCTACCAGGCAATTATATTTAACTTGGGAAAGGCCTCTCTTATTGAAGGGTTTTAATGTAACAGACCATTCCAGTTCAGAGGGTCTATCGTAAATTGAATGTAATCATCTAGAGGTAGCAAGACTCAAGCGAAGAGATGTCCCCAGTCTGTTCTTGTTGTCTTGGGCCCTGACTTTTCTGGGTGTGAACCTGGTGGACTGCAGACTGAAACTGTCCCTCCCTTGCACTCCATCCTTCATCTTGTTGAGGGGTATTTGTGTGGGCAGATCCGCCATCCAGTTTTGTTGGTGCCACTACATTAAGGCGTCCCTCTCCAGCATCCCCAGGGCTGAATGGCAAATCCAGAGGTGGGGTGGGAGGGTCCAGGGAATCAAAACCCTCCCTTTCTTTCTTTATTTTTTTCCTGTATCCATAACCATTCCTCAGTATATGACCACACCATCTGTACTCGTACACACACTTCTGTCCTCTGATCAGAATTGACTTCCTTACTCCATATATTTTGTGAATCTCTGCATCATATTCAAAGTGGCTTTAGATATTTCATAATGCTACTTCCTTGGCTGTTTATTCTGTACATTACATAGTGCTTCAGTGTGTTCTTGTCATATATTTAAAGTTAGTAAGCCATCCCCCCCTCTCTTTCTCTCTTTCTTTCTCTCTTGAAAAATTGCTGAATCATCATTTTGCTGAGGAGACTGCACTAGGTGGGTGGGTTGGTGAGTCATGGATGTCCGAAGTACAAATCATACTAACTTTCAGCGATCAAGTGTGCAGCCAGAATAAATAGGCTATTTCAAATGTAGGTAGTAGGCTGTACTGGTGCTCCATGATGATGATATGGTTCCGTCAGAGGGGATGGCACTCCATAGATGGTTTAGACTCCCTAGGGATCAGTCCCCTCCAGAGGGGGGAGATATACATGTAAAGAAAGACACAAGTGAATTTGAGGGAATCCCAGTTGACACTGTAATTATGTGCATGTTGAGAGGCGTTTAGTTGTCTTGCAGATATGGAAGGGGACGGGTGTGGTGGTCTGCCTGATACTGATGTAAAATTAAGACATGTACAGAGAGGGGCATGGTAGCAAAGGAGTAGAGAGAGATTGGAGTAAAAAAAAAATAATAATAAACAAATAATATGGGGATAAGTGAGAAAAAGAGCGGTGGCAGTTGAATATGAGAGCTGGTTTAAGATAAATTAATTAGGAATGAATGGATTGGGAAAAATTTTGGAGTGAAACTGATGTCTGGTAGTTTAGTAATACCAAGGTGATCTAAACTGTAAGGGTTAAAAGAAATGACCAAGTTACCTGTTCTCGTATTGCCGCTCAAGAAAGGGTGAGTGGTCACCCTCATTTTCAGTGTCTGAGAGTAGCCTAGCCTTGAGCCCTACACTCATGATAATAAGAAAAAGGACGATGTGTGAATGGTATACTGGGAGAGGCATTGAAAAAGGAAGGATAGAGAGAGCCTGGGATAACTGAAATGCAAAGCTGTGATGGTAATATGAACGAAAGTTGGATCAATGAACTGGGAATGAATGGCTTTAGGAAAAAAAATGAGTGGTCAAGAATGGGTTAACAAAAGCTGTCAGTGACTCATCGTGGCGAAAAGAACTGTACTATAAGTAGTGGATGGAGAGGGGGGGGGGCTTAAAATTCTAGTAAAGTACAGGTGGGAGCATACTCCATGAGGCGCTTAGCCGCGGTGCTCATCTCCGTAACATACGCCTTTGAGCCTCTAGCGGGTTATTCACACAATAACCCGGGATACAAGGTCACTGCATCATCCAGGTCACCACAGATGTCTCCCCTAGGCATTACCCTGGGTACTTATTTTACCTACCAACCCACAAAGGGTGGAGTCACGTGACCCCCGCTGCCCGCACGAGGAATCGAACCCCAGCTAGCTGGCAGCTTCGCAGATGCTAGCAGCTAACCACTCAGCCACGCCGGGGCTGAGTATGAGGGGAAAATTGTTGGGGTGACACCTCGAGAAAAGCATTTATTTTATTTTTTTTCCAACACCCTTCTCAATAGAAATTTATATAAATAACATGCTAAGCGTTATTAAAAAAAAAAAAAAAAAAGCTTCAGGCGGAAATAGTTTCGTTTCGGATGCAAATTTGCAACTTTGATAACTTTAGTTAATGCTGTCTTTTAATGTAAACTTTAATTATCTATAAACGAAAAAGCCTGTAAAGCCGTCATAACAAAAAAATATACTATGCCGAAGTCAAAGCCAGTGATCGAAGGAAAGTTTCGCCAGATGTAAACAAAAGTGAGTTCTGCTTTGGGCTTTCATTTTACAGTGTTGACTCCTAAATTCAGCCTTTTGTAATATATCAGTTGAGATTAGCAGCAGGTGAGGTTTACCAGATTACTTTAATTTTTCCATGACAATACTTAGGTCATATAATTTGCATGATTAGCTGTTGGTGGCAGTATGCTTGTCTAGCCTATCTATGTACAGTATAGCCAGACATCCTAATCCCATAAGGGGTGAAGGGGTGGCTACAAACACAACACCTCCTTGTCACCCTGTCCTTTGCCATGTCGATGCCTTCCCCTAACTTTTGCTTCCCCTTCCCGCAGATACCTTTCCACTCCTTCCATCTTATCCCTGGTCTCCCCCTCTCTCTCCCCTCCCTCCACCTCACTCATGTACACTGTCCCTGTAAGTCTCTGTCCATCCTCTGTACATGGCCAGAGCAATGGGGGAAGGAGGAAATAAGGAAAAAAAGTTATTTCTCCACCTTACAAGTCTGTTGTTTGGTCAATATGCTCGTGAGGTGGAGAAGTAATTTTTTCCCTCACCCTCCCCCTATTTTCCATCTTCTTCACCTTATATTCATGGGTGGGCAGGAAAGTCACCATTTTTGCAGTTTCAGACAATCATACCATGTGTTTGAGTTAGTTAGGTTTAGTTAGGTTGGATTAGGTTATTTTAGGTATACTAGCCTAGTTAGGTTAGGTTAGATTAGAGAAAGCCATCAGAATAACCTTGACTGCCCAAAACTACAAGTTTCCTGTTGATTGAGAGCAGCTGTAATTAAGCATGTAGAATTATGCTGTTTTTCTGTTGGCTTCTGTTTTCTGTGCAAATGATTGTTGTGTTGGTAAAGTTATGTAAAGGGAAAAGGCATGTCAGTCTTCATACATACTACCCATAGAGGTAATTGATAACAGCACATTAAAAACATTTCTGGATGGTAGAAGAGACTAGTTCACTAATTTTAACTTCATTCACTTTAACTGGTTGGAGATTTTTGCCCTTTTTTTTTAGCTTATTTCCCATAACTCAGTGGCAGAAAAGACAGTGTTGCACTTTAACATTCCTCACATAACACTTTTTTGTGAATAGCATTATATTCATGTGTTAATCCCTATGTGTCAAGAGGTGGGTTGGCGGGCATGGGAAGAGAGTCAAGGTGACCATGAAGAATTCTGTCAGTTCTATCTGTACCTAGACGCCATAATTCCGTAAGGGGTGTCTGTTTGTCTTTGAGTTACAGTAGTTGTTTTACCGGGAGGGGCACTAACCTTCTGCCAAGCTACTTGTTGATATGTAGGGAACACATATGAGTTTGTTATATGGTTACCATTCAGTGTTGTATATGGTATTCTGACTTACAGGAAATCAGTAGGCTTATCATTCATTGTAAAGTCGCCTGGAAAGGAAAGAAGTGTAACAAAAGTGACAGGAAGATGGGAGAAATATGAAGAGAGGAATGCAGACACAGAAAAGAATGATAAAAGTGAAAGAAGAAGTAGGCAGCACTACACCTAATTTAGCATTAAGAATACTGTCACATTTTACAGTATTGTGATTAGATTTTCCAACTGATGAACATACCGGTAGTTATATTGATAGCCTATACTGTACTGAAGTGGTGTGCAGTGGGAAGATGTAGACCTAGTAGTATTTGCAACCTCAGGCTTATCTGAATATTAGCCCAGTGGACTGCAGGCCTAAAATGCCCTTCATCTGCACACCGCTGTCCTCCTGTTGTGGGATAGGGAAGTAGTTGAGGGACATTTGTATAATCTGACCATTGTGCTGTGTGGCTGTATCAGTACCACCACATGAAGACATCCCTTTCTAGTACCTGTATGTAGATAAAAGCCATGAACAGATTGCCAAAAGCCATGTCTTGAGAGGTTCCAAGATGAAACAAAACTGTTGTATTATATCCTCACCATGAACAACATTTCTCTCTCTCTCTCTCTCTCTCTCTCTCTCTCTCAAGGCTATATCTGCCCTTTCCAGGTTAAGATATCTCTCTTAAACTGAATATTTCTGTTTGGGGATACAAGAAAAATGTAAAAAATGCCTTATCTGACCAAAAGGGCCTACATGAGCATAAGTAGCTAAGTGTAGCTAGTACTATAGTCTTCATCACTTCATACTCTCCTCAGCAGGCTAAAACCAAAGAGGGCATGCTGAGACGTCCAAGCTGACTTTGATAGTGAAGAAGAAGGCACAAAGGCCAAGGAAAATTTTGCTGTAACCCAAACCCAACTTAACTTAGGACATCAACTCCCATCTCTATTATAATGTTGGTGCACCAAAGCTGGTAAGTAAAGTTAGACAACGGACACATTTGATAGTCACACTCACCCCAGCAGTTCTCAAGGAAAATGAATAATAATCAACAGGTTCAGCACTGAAATGACACCCTTCTGGTTCATAGGCCATCCCAGTACTTTATAATTGTGATAACTGTCCATTGCTCTGTCCAGGAAACCCAGCATGACAAAAACAGGAACCACATGCAACTTACTGATGGGACTGCAGAAACAGTACTATGCAGTGCTGATGCCAGAGCATGATGTGCAATAGGTGTAAATCTAAGGATTATTGGCTACAAATACTTGGAAATTTTGGGGTCTCTGTAAAAGTCATGAATTATCAGGCAGCATGAAACTTTGTTCCCATTGTTACTTTATTTCATCCCTGCAAAGGAGGCAGTGTTTTTGGCTTGTTTGTTCATGTACCTATCAGCAACATGGTGGAAAAATTTGATGGAACTGCATCAAGTTTGGAACAGCTGTTGATCCTCAGAGGTGCTGGTGGCTAAATTTGGGGGAGAAAAAGTCAAAGGTCATGATCAGAAGGGAGATGGTGCTGTCACAGTATAGTTATGCATTCTCTTGATGCTTGCATTTGAAGTATTTGTGAAGTGTAGGCTTATTGTCTGAGGATTTAGGGAACTGTTTGTATATCCCAAACTAAGTCAGTATTTGCAGAATGTGCAATGATGTGGGTTGCAGATCTGTGGACATTGAGATCCTGATATATTTTCAGCTCACTGGATATCACTTGTAAAACCCAGTTGTATCACAGGCCAGGATCCTTTACATTATAGTGTCTCAAACTCTCATGGTATGGCATTGGGCTAGTCTTATGTATTCAGAAAAAGTCTGATACAGTGAAATCACAATATAATACAGTTTTTTTGATGTTTGATATTGGTGGAGGGTTAGTGCCCCTCCCTGTAAAACCACTAACTCAAAGACAAACGGCCACCTCTTACGGGATTATGGTGTCTGGCTGTAGATAAATAGATAGATAGTGATTTTATCATACTAAGTCTTCCCCCAGTTGGTAAGCAGTATACTGTAGCAAGTTATTTTCTGTAGGGTAAAAAGGGGTAATTTCACTGTGAATGGTGGTTTTTTCTGAATACAAACCGTCACATATGGAATATTGACATTTTTATTGCTTTATCAGTACATTCATCCCTTCAGCTAAAGATACATATAATCGTTAAAAAAAAAAAAAAAAAAAAAAAAAAAAAAGGCCACGCTGTACAGTAGATTGAGAAAAGTGTCTCGTGGCGAAATTGCCCCGTTGGACGGGATATTTGCTGCGAACTATTTGTTGTCATTATTGTTATAATATTTGTTATTATTGTTATAAAACCACAATATATATCATACACAATTGATTATAACTAGGCTTAGGTAGTCTAGGCTACCATACAGTAGGACCAATGCCATGTATTGGGTGAACTTTACGTCAGTGGCATCCATCATTGTTTCACTGATTGTTTCATGGTTGGTAAGTTGTTCAGGGGGACTCTCGTGGCATGAGTGCATGGCAGAGTACTGTTTTGTTCTGTGTGCGTGTGTGTTTGTGTGTGTGAAGTGTGAGTGAACAATACAGACAGTTCTGAACTACTTTTCACTAGAAACATGTTAGTAATGGGTAAATAGAATGTTTTTTTTCCCCCAGATTTTATTGATGCAATAAATGTTGAAAATTTTCAGTAAACAGTATCATTTCTACAATGCCATTTTTTTGCAAAATGGATCAAAACTTCACCTGACCCTGTTAGGTCAGCAGTCCACTAAAACCTAAGCCCAACAGAAGCTGAATCCATGCAATAGTTTGGGAGTTGTGGACCTTTGAATCAGAATTATTGGCATTGCGATGAAGTTACCCCACAACAAAATTACCCTGTTTTCCCTGTGTGAATACTTCAACCTGCTTAGATGTTTTTCCATTCTGCCTGCTCTCATACTGCCTTATGCCCAGGTTCATGTCCTGCAGAGATTTTGGCTCCATTTTGTTTATTAAAAGATATCAGTGTACCGGTATTTGTTCAGTTGGACACATACTAAATAGTTT
This sequence comes from Coenobita brevimanus, assembly GCF_032717465.1. Lineage (NCBI taxonomy): Eukaryota > Metazoa > Arthropoda > Malacostraca > Decapoda > Coenobitidae > Coenobita > Coenobita brevimanus. Next base: position 31,681,471 of record NC_136968.1, on the reverse strand, counting down.
TATAAACAAATGAGCAGTGATAGAGCAGCAGGAGAGTGTGTGCATTATGTACAAAGCAGCCTAATCACTGGAGCTGAGATGTTGTCGACTCTGCTCAGTGGTTTACAATGTTGTCACGTTCACAGAGATGCTGGCCTAATGGGAGCTCATGTTCCAGGTCCACAACTGAAGTCAGTGAAGCAGAAGCACCAACAGTGTGGTTGTCAGAGACCTGCCTCAGTGAACAATTCATTGTACATAGGAATCAGGTCACATGTTGTGTTTTTGCCCAAGCGAATGTTTGAGCTGTTCCCTAAGCACAGTCCTTCAAGAAAAAGCCCTAACCAGCTGGGTTTATGTTGTTTTGTAAGAACTGTTGCAACCACATAGATCATTTAACTTATATGTTTGAAACCAATGGATCTTCTGAAAGTGCATAATGTATGGATATTAGAAAAATAAGCATTGTTCAAGTACAAAATGGTGGTAACATTCTCATTGTTGTCAAAAATTTGTAATAAGGTCATTTCTCACATGACAGTGAGTTGGCCAGTGTTTATTTTGATAGCAGACAGTAAGGCCAGCATTGAAGAAGAGTATGTTGACTTTTTGATGCAGTGCAAGTGCTGAGAGTTCTATAATGAAAATGGCTGAGGAGGAACCAGTTGTGAAGTTGGAGTGTGAGGTTGATGAGGATTTTATTAAGAATGTGAATGAGATCATCCGGGACAAAGCTACTGTCACAGCTGAAAATGACAGGCTAAAGTGTTTTGAATGTGGCCGGGTGTTTACTCACAGAAGCCACCTGGTCCAACACAGAGTAGTTCATTCAAGAGTGTATAACTTTAAGTGTGAGGAATGTGGGAAACAGTTCGGTCAGAAAAAGGCCCTCAATCGGCACTTACTAGTCCATTCAGGCGTTAAGAATTTCAAGTGTGATATATGTGGGAAATTGTTTAATCTGAAAGGCAACCTCACACAGCACTTAAAAATCCATTCAGGAGTGAAGAATTTTAAGTGTGATGAATGTGGTAAATTGTTTGTCTCAAAATATGGGCTACAGCTGCACCTACTCATTCATTTAGGACTGAAGGAATTCAAGTGTGATGAGTGTGGTAAACTATTCGCGACAAAGAGCCACCTCACACGGCATTCTGTAATTCACTCAGGCATAAAGAATTTTAAATGTGAAGTATGTGACAAAACATTCGGTTTGAAAAGTCATCTCATCCAGCACTCCGTAGTTCATTCGGGAGAGAAGTTCAGGTGTGAGGAATGTGGTAAACTGTTTAGTCAGAAGAACTACCTCACCCAGCACTCTCGTATCCATTCAGGAGAGAAAAAGTTCCAGTGCGTTGAATGCGGTAAACAGTTTGGCCGTAAAGACCACCTCACCAAGCACTCACTCGTTCATTCAGAAGTGAAGTTCAAGTGTGATGAATGTGGAAAACGGTTTTGTGAGATTAGTCAGCTCAATCAACACTTGCTAATCCATGCAGGAATAAATTAGTTTTAACTCATTCAGTCCAGTCATGTTTTTTCCATTGTATTCAGGCAACCACCAGACAAGTTTCGTACTGTAAGGGGAGACTTTTAATTGAAGGGGTTAAATTTAGCCTTTATTTAGCCCTTCAGTGCTAGAGGTCTTTTTCAACTGATATTGTGTGGTGGCAGCTTGAATAAAATGGAAGATGCATCATCATTGTAATATGATTTCTTTGAGATGAAAGTGGTTAACTCCTGGGTTTGAAAAGCACTCTTGTCCAGCACCTACTCTACTTTCTACCATTCAGTTTTATTTATTAGAGAGAAACTCCTTATTGTATTCTAAGTGGTACTGGATATTTCAAAACACCTCTTCCTGTGTGACTTAATTTGAACATTGCACCTTAGTATCCTCTTGTATATTCCTGATATACATTGGCTACAACTATGTGACTGTGAAATAAAAACATGCTTTCTCTCATATATTATTAATCCAAGCTGCATTGATATCGAAGTGATGAAAATAACATATTATAAAATGGAAGGCGTAATATGCAAATTAATTATGAAGGAAGGGGTCCTGTGATTTATTCTGTGCCACTTAGTTATGGCCCATAAAGTTAGGATTGCCATTGTCAATCATTTAGTTGTTCACTGGAGATGCAGTGTCATGATAGTATCCTGCGTGCCGGTGATGGAAGTATGTGTAGTGTATATGAAGGGGCAGATCCAATATACTATAAAATGGGGGCCCAGACTTTTTCATGGGCAGATCAAGCATTAATTGTTAAAGCGGGGAGGGGACAGACGTTTTCAGGGGCGCGTCCAGTCTGTGTTATAAGGGGTCCAAGCTTTTTCAGTGACAGACTCAGCATATTGTTAAAAGGTGGAGGGGTACAAGGTTTCGGAGTGGCACATCCAGCTTTGATTAACCCGCCCCATCCCGACCACTTTTCCACCACTGACTCCCCCCAATCCCGACCATTTTTGGAAATTTTTTTTTTTTGGCTCAAACCTCCGCTTTTGGTGAGAAACATCGAAAATTCTTAGAGAAATCGCTCACATGAGGTTTAAAATACTCGATACAGGTAGGAGTACCTCCTTACCTTACTGGGTTTTCTAACAGGCTGGCTGCAAAGAAAACGAGTTCTGTGGGAGGATAACTATTTCACACCACTCATAAACGGTATTTATTTATTTACTTGGTACGAATTTATATGTAGTACGAGAGTACAGTAATCACTCCAATATCCGGAGTAATAGAGCCATTGGTAGGTCCGGTTATTGGTTTCGTCCGGATATTGGGCCCCAGCTTATGGACTTGTACTTATGGACCCTAACTCAGAGAAACACCTATACAACTCCCTCTGGACATGCATAGCACTTATTTAACACCCAAATCACATCAATAAGGCACATAAATGACTGAAATAAATGCAAAAGAAACATAAAATGAGGGTTTAGAAGTATGTTCATACATTAATAAACATTCTGGTACTTATGGACCCTAACCTAGCCTAACTCTGAAAAACACATTCCTACTGCACATGCTTGAGGTAAGTATAGTATGGAAAAAAGTACAGTATGAAACATTCTGGTAAGTATAGTATGGAAAAAAGTACAGTATGAAACATTCTGGTAAGTATAGTATGGAAAAAAGTACAGTATGAAACATTCTGGCTACTTACAGCAAGTCCCTGGCCACCTCGATGAATAACCGCCTCCTCTCGGACTCTGACAGTAAGAACGATTTCCTGAAGCACTTGCAGTACACTCTTCCTGAAGTCTTGCACTGAACTTAGTCAGTAACACACAGAAGTCCGTTCTCTTCACAGTGTTCACTTTAGTCCAAATAATGTTCCAGTTTAATTTTGTGTTGCACATTAACTTTTCCCAATTTTTTTTTATTTTCCAAAGCCAAAACAAATAAGTTTATTTACGTTAAATTTTGTTTCCACTGAGTCTTTTCTCTCAACTCGAAAACCTTAACACAACACACCGTTTTTTTCACTGCACAACACTCAAAATTCCCGTGTGGTCTTGTGGAGAAGTTCTTGCTGTTTATTCACTTCAGAGTCCGAGAGTATCACTGGCAGGCGACCAAGGGGTGCATCGCTGGGTCGTGGTGATGGCGTACCCACTGCAGAAGACTCTGAGGAAAGCCGCAAACTCACGTCGAGCGGTGACTCCACTGTGGCTGATGTGCTGGGCTGTGGCTCGGAGCATGAGGGCCTGTCTTAGGGAGGCAACGGAGTGGAGCCAGGGCTTGGCACAGCGGGGGTCACGGGCCTGAAAAAACTGTCAATTGTTGACTGACGCAAGGACCGACGATTCTGGCGATTGATGATGCGCTGCTGCCTGAAAGCACGCACTTCCTCCACGTGTCCTAAGGGGCCCCATCTCCCTGTCGCAGTCCGGTTGTTCCAGGTAGTCTAGTACGAACTCTAGATGTTCCCGGAGTGTGCTCAGCTTGAGGATGGCTGGAGTAGTGTCCTGCTGAGAGGAGTCCGCATCATCGTCGCCTTCGTCGTCGGAATCTTCAAGTTCGGGACTGACACCAGCAACCGAAGACGCGATCTCGATATCAGACAACGTCTGATACCCAGGATCGCCCTCGTCGTCGTCTAACCATTCACGAACATCGTCCACATCAACAACGTCGCGTGTGTACGTAGCCGTGCATGGAAGTCATCCACATCAAACCCTAGAAAATCGTACTCCACATCCGTTCCGAAAAGCAGATGAGACCAACCATTTTCAAGAGTTTTCACAGGGACTTCCTTCCATGCACTAGCCCAGTTGTACAGCACAAACTTGATGTTGTAGCGGTGAAGGTTTTCCAAAGTCTGCTTGCATCGTGTGTCACGTCCTTCCCTGCGCTCGTCCTCGTCCTCGTCCTCGAGAACAACCATCACCTCGTCCAGGAACTTCCGACGGTACAGGCGCTTTGTTGCCATGATCACTCCTTGGTCCATGGGTTGAATGAGAGCAGTCGTATTAGGTGGCAGAAACATGCACCTAATACGGCCATTCTCAGCAACCAAGTCCTTGTCGCACGGGTGGGCAGGTGCATTGTCGAGCAGAAGGAGAGCCTTTACCTGGTCGCAAGGGATTCCCAGTGTCTTCGTCTGGTACTGGATGACCTCCTTGACGAAGTGACGGTGAAACCAGTCTTTGAAAATCACAGCTGTGAACCATGCTTTCAAAGAATGGTACCAGACGACAGGAAGGACATCCATCACCCCACGAAGGCACCGAGGCTGCTTTGCACGGCCAACAACAACGGGCTTAAGCTGGTGCATGCCGTTAGCACTGGCACAACACAAAGCAGATATCCATTCCTTAGAAAGCTTGCGGCCAGGTACACGCTTCTCCGTCTCCTCGGCTAGAGTGTTCGTTGGCAGCGAGCGATAGAATAGGCCAGTTTCGTCTGCGTTATAGACTTGACCGAGAGTGAGGCCCTCCCTGTCGATCAAGCCTTTCACCTTGTGCCGAAACTCGTCAACTCCATCCTTGTTAGCGTCCAATGCTTCGCCATGTGCTTTACGGTTAGTAAGGCCATGTCGCAACTTGAACGCGAAGAGCCAACCCTCGGATGCCTTGAAGTCTAGGGCGTCGTGAAGCCTTGCGAACTTCTCAGCAGCAGCCTTCAGCTCCGTTCCACGTACCATCACACCAGCTGCACGTTGCTGTCGGTACCAAATCAACGTGGATCGGTCGATTTCTGCAAACTTGGGGGTAAACATAACCTTCCTTTCCACGTTGCGTTTGCTTCGCGACGAGAAGTCAGCCGTGTACAGCATGAGTTTGTCTCGGGAATGTCTGATATCGAACAAAGTTGACCGGGCCAGGTTGTACTCACGGAGAATGCGGGAAGAAGACCAACCCGCATCAACTTTCTCCAATATCTCCCTCTTCTTTTCCAGAGTCAACACCACTCTCTCCCTTTTCTCAGGTGGCGGGGGCATCATCACACACACTAAGAGGAGGCCCGAGAGCAGCAGGAGGCCTTGCAGCAAGTACGGCACCACCACAAAAGCGAGCACGTGGGCAGCCATTGCGAAGAGCGTAGGTCCAGTCGCGGTGAGAGACAGGCGGGAAGTGGGGAGGATGCAGCGGCGCTCTATCGGACGTCAGAGGAATGACGCACAAAAACAATGCTCTCCCGCGGCGCGCGCAGCAAGTTCAAATTACGGACGGCAAAAAATTGATTTTAAAAAATTTTTTTTTGGGTTTTCGGACCATTTTGGGAATGTTGGATCCCAGGACGATAAGGTCCGGGTAGTGGGGATGTTCAGTTATTGGGCGTCCGGATATTAGAGTGATTACTGTATATTGGTTTTCAAGCAGTAATATAGGCATTATCATTGTTTCACTCACTAACAGATCACCATACTTACCTTTTTTTGCCACATTACCTGATCATCATTTCTGACTGCTTCTTCCTCTAATGCTATGTAAAGTTTGTCCTCCACATTGTCATTGATTGGGGAATCACTCTGGCCCTGAATTTTGTACCGTGGCATGACATGGCTTTACTGGCCAGGTCACTGATAACAGGTGTATTGCTGAGACAATGGCATGCAGGGGGGGAGGAGGTCATGCTGGGTAAGGCATTGTCCCTGCCTGGCATCTTGTAGAGGAAGGTGTCACGTGTATATGTACCAAAAATCACTCGCGAAAATTGAAAATTGTGCAAATTAGGGACCTTGCAATTGATTCGGGTTTATGTACGTCGATGGGATTGGCAGTGACAAAACGTGTGGACGTTAAAGAACGTCGATGGGACGCCACGGGTTAAAAAGGGGGTTCAGACTTTTTTGGGGGTAGAGATAGAAATATTTTTGAGAGGGTAGCCAGTATTACTTGCCAAAGGAATGAGTGTTTGGTACCTATTTGCCAAGTAACATCAGATATTTCATTAGCTATATTTTTTAACCACTATTTATCCAGTGACAAGAAGCTGTGAAGATAGCATGAAATGTTTAATTTGTCAGCCAAATATGGGTTGTATCACATTCATGATGGATAAATAGTCATGAAAACAGTCAGGAAAAGATGCAAACTGTCTAAAGTACCGTATAATAATCCCACAATGCTGGAGAGGGATGACTTCACGTGGTGGCACCAGTAAGAAAAGGTGACTCCACTGCCCAGATACTGTACTGTATACAAATGTGCCTCAGCTCCCTACCTGTCCCCCAAAAGGAAGATGGTGGACTGCAGGAGGAGGGCAACTTAAGCTGCGGTCCACTAAGTTCACATCCAGATGAGCCTGGGGTCAACAACTACATACTAATTTCACTGTGAAAATGTAGGAATGTTATCATGGCAGCAGGGGTTGGATCCTCCCATTTCATTTAACTTAATTTTATTACATATTTATTTATTTGTTTTATTAATTATTGAATTAGGCCTGTGCTTTCAGAAGCTACAGTAATGATAAAAATGATGTAGACTGCATTCCACGCACTAGCAGCTTACCAGTATTTTACAACCATCAGCTACAGAGCTGCAGCAGGGTAGAATTCTTATGTGAAGGAATTTTCAGAAATTTCTCTGTATTGTTTTTCTCTCAGTAATTCAGCATACTTGTTGCAGGGAAGTATTGGTTATGTGTCCATCATCCAGCTCTTTATTGCTCCGTCAGGAGCATAGAGACCCAAAGTGAGGTTAGTCAGTCCAAACGAAGATGAGAGTTACTAATCATTCACCCTGAGTGACATTGACTGACCATTAAATCCCAGCCATTCCTTGGATATAAACCTGTATGGGCCATATTTGGTTGGATTGCTGTAGCCCACTAGATCATCAGGTGTCTGTTTAGCATTTAAGGTTACTACCCACCACAGTAACTGGTTTTGTGGACTACAAGAAGCCATGTAGCAAGTCACTCAGTGCAGGGTTACCTGAAGGTTGCATTACGTCAGATGAGTTGATGGTGGACCCATCCCCACCTGGCTCTGCCACTGATACATAGAACCTGCCCAAGTAGAACATTAGTATGATATCAGCAGTAAAGTCAGTAGATTGGAGAGTACTTAATGAGTAATAAATGATAATGAGTTCTTTTGCCCTCAGGCTTGAATTGCCCTTCTCCATCAGTCCACTATCTTCCTATCAGGGGATAAAGCAGCAGTAGGAAAGTTTGTATAATTAGGCAGTTGAGCCGCTCTGTTATATTAGTGTCGTCACATGAAGGTGTATCTCTCCAGCTTCCATACCTTACATCAGCAGTTATATTTAGTTGTTATTCATTCTTTTTCAGGGACAGAGGATTATGTGATGGAAAATAATTTTGTTAAATGGCATCAGAGGTCAAGTAAATGAACTTTGCCATTTAACCCCTTAAACGCGGATCGTCGCGTTTGCAACGCTCGGCGAAAAGGACATAACGGCGGATTGTCGCGTTTGCGATTCTAGTAAATTTTGAATAACCGCGGGCAAGCAGGCTCCAGCTGGTATTGTCTATTAGTACTGCCACCCTTTAGCTACTTTTAACTCACTTGACCTTTGTACTACTGACCTCGGTTGTTGCCAAGTATCATTTTTTTTACCCACCCATGCACCGCTGCCCGGCCCTCCCTCGTCGTGCAGTATGGCAGCGCGCGGACAGCTCAGATGTGTCAATCTGCGCCTTCCTTTCGCAAGCACTTTATGCTAATTGGAAACGCTTGTTTCCCCAGTTGTCACACTAGCATTTTTTCCCGCGGTTTGCCCCTGTTTAGCGTCAGTTTACCAGAATCTTTGAAGGTGACACCATGTCTAACTCAAGCTCTTCCGAGTCTGTGCCTTCCAGCCCTCCAAAAAAGGGCTTTGTGACCTCCACCCCATACAAACCCTTACTAGGAACTGCTAAGGACCTTAGTGACTCGGCTATAGGCATTGAATTGTTGAAAGCGTCAATGGATTATGGTAGTGACGTCGGTGTGTTATCGAGCCTTGCTGAGTCAGACACTCTATTGAGTGCTGAGTCTGAGGTGCCTGAAGTGACAACTCCTGTGCCCAGCACCTCAACAGGCAAGGCTCCAGTGAAAAGGGGTCTAGTGTATGGAAAGGGGGCCAAGAGGAGACGAAGTGGTGACGCCGCTTCCCAGCCATTGTCTTCCTCAGACCCGGCCATTGTCCCCTACACCAGGTCACGCCACCGCCATACTGCCATGCACTCCCAGCCCCATTCTCTCGTCATCATCTTCAGCTGTACTTTCTCCAGAGTCTTCTGAGTCTCCTTCACCACCTCGGAAGGGAAGTAAGCAGTCTGGTTTACGTAGAGGTTTCCGTAGGCCCCGTGTCCGTGCTGGTAGGAGTAGAAAAGTGTCGCCTAGTGTTAGAGTTAGTGGTAAGGTTACTCGCACTAGGCAACTCACCACTCAGGCCACTGTGAGTGACCTTGAACCTTCTCGTTATCTCCCCACCACCACCACCACCACACCGACACGACCTAGCACAGCCTCTGCCACACGACTTGCCTCACCCACTGCCTCACCGCCTGCCTCACCCACTGCCACACGGCCTGCCTCACCCCCCGCCGCCCCCACCACCTCCCAGCCTAGGCAGGGCACTCTGGATGCCCTCGTGTGGTCTGAGGGCTCAGATTTTGTGCCAGAAGATCTGCCCTTTGATGCCAGTGGGTGTGGGATACAGGCTGACTTCCCTGTCCCAGAGGATGGTGAATGTCTGGACTACCTGTTGGCCTTCCTGGATAACGAAGTCATGGAGCAGATTTGTACCGAGACGAACAGGTACGAAGGGCAATCTGCTGCAGTTCGTGAAGGTGAAGGTGAAGCTGCAACGCCAGCCACGTCGCGGATGGCAGCATGGGTTCCTGTAACGATCAGGGAACTATTTGTATTCATCGGCTTGATGCTTCTTATGCCACATAACTGGAAGCACAAGCTCGAGGAATACTGGAGTGCTGACGATCTTTGCCCCACACCCATCTTCAACAAATACATGAGTCGTGATCGTTTCAGGCAACTCATGACGTACCTTCACTTTGCGAACAACGATGAGCCTTCCCAAACTGACCCACTATGGAAAGTGAGGGGAATCCTGAACCTGATCAAGGACAAGTTTATGACGTTCCTTCGGCCCTTCAAGAAAGTTGTGATTGACGAGTCCTTGGTTTTGTTCAGGGGCCGTCTTCGGTTCGTGCAGTATATTCCTAGCAAACGCCACCGTTTTGGAATAAAGTTTTTCGTGCTGTGCGACTGCAAGACGGGGTTCATCCTAGACTTCGTTATCTACACCACCAGCAATGTGGACTTGGACAAGACTGACCCCCTTGGATTCTCTGGTTCCGTGGTGAAAGTGCTTTTGGAAAAGTACTTTGGCGGGAATCATGTCCTGTATACGGACAATTATTATACAGCTCCCAAACTCGCCAAGTACCTTTCAGAACACGGCGTCGGATCCTGTGGCACTGTCCGTAGCAATAGGGCACACTACCCTGCCTTCCCCGAGGCTGAAAGATCAAAGCGGAGAGACGTGCACCTGAAAAAATCTGACAAAATGCTGGCGATCAGGTGGCACGATAAGAGAATCGTCAATGTGCTCACCACAGTTCACAAGGGGGAAATGCAAGCCACAGGGAAGGTCGACAGAAGGACTGGCGATCCTGTGATGAAGCCTGATGCTGTGATTGACTACAACGTCAATATGCGGCTGGTGGACATGTCTGATATGATGATCGGAGAGATAGACTGCCTGAGGAGGAACCGTCGCTGGTACAGGAAGGTGTTCTTGCACTACTTGATATGTGCATGCTGAACGCCTTCATCCTGTATAAGATCAAGAACAGGAAGCCAGCAAACTACTCTCTCCGGCGTTTTTCTAAGACTTGTGTGTACCAGCTGCTTCAGCGTTTTGGGCAGGTACTGCCATCAGGTCCCAGGCGCCACTCACACACACCTCCAGACCGCCTACAGTGCCAGGACTACCTTCAGCGACACCGCTTGGAGCCACTGCCTAGCACTGCCAAGAGGGGAAAAACACTCAGGAGGTGTCATGTGTGCAGCCACACTACCAGGCAAGACAGAACATTTAGGCGCACCTCCTTGCAGTGCAAAGAGTGCAAAATTCCCCTCTGCGCTTACTCGTGTTTCTTTGACTACCACAGCCTGACTAGATATTGAAAATAAGGGTAAGAATCTTGTAAATAATACTGAGAGTGACAGTGATACTAGTGTTTAGTTTTCTTTTACGTACTGACAGTGACAGTCTGATGAGTGTAAATTAGTGTATGTACTTGTAAAAGCACTGACAGTGACAGTGTTTTTTTGTGTAAATAATTGTACATAGTAATAATATAAGTATTGAGAGTGACAGTCACTCCAGTGTAAGAAGTTGAAAGCATATGTTTCTATTCTGTGTTCTGACAGTGACAGTTTGGTGTGTAGAAAATATTATTTTTATAACAAATGACAGTGACACTGATGAATAAGGCACTAAACTGACAGCTAGAGTGAAAGTGAGCGATAGAAATGAAGTGCGAGTGGCCGACAGAAGCGAGAATAAAGTGCCCGCCGTAAGGCAGAATAAAATCGCGCCACGGTGGTCTTTCTCATTCCCGCTTCACAATACTGGCAGTGACAGTGATTTTTAGGGCCGTAATAGTGCCAAGCGAGCCTTTGCGAAGTACTATGAAGGAAAATAATGTAGTATACGTGTTTTTAGCTGTGAAAAGGGAAATGTGTGTTCAGTGACGGGCAGATTGCCGCCACGCTGCATGTCGGCCGTACGCTCCGTTCATTGTAGCCTTATTTTCAGTGCTTATTGTACAAATACGGATTCCAGACTACCTGTACGTTGTTGTATAAAGTGTACTGTGACAGATTGAGGCTGTGGTAGAGGGGAAACCGGGTTGCTGGAGGTGTGAAAGTGAAGACTTTGTTACCCAACTTTGCAAGTCTCCACAAGTCCTTTGGTAGTCCACGAAGGCTCAACACCTGTCTCAGGAGAAAGCTGAAAGTAAGTACTATATGCCAAAAAAATTTTAATGTTCTAGGGTTAATCTCTGATTTTTGGCAAATATTTTCCCACAGGTACTCAGACCCCGCTACAACCCCGCCACACGGGGGGGATCGGCTGTACATGGCCGCGTTTAAGGGGTTAATAGAGTGAAGTGGAGGCTACTATAGGGCCCTTGTTAACTGGGTGGAGATGCAAATGCAGCACCCACCCAGGAACCAAACTTCAAACGCCACACTTTTTTATGGGCAGGCATTGTCAGCTGTAAGAGAATGTTGGTTCACTGCATGGGACGGCCCTGCAGGGGTTGTTGCTGGCATGTGGATGATGGGTCTGCTTCAGACAGACTGAGGTTGACTAACAACAGCAACAACAACAAGAACAACAGTGACAACATTCAGCTTTATGATAATTTAAAATGGTTGTTCTTATTCAAACATCTTCCAAGCTATTGTAAAGCTTTTTATATATTTTTATTTATTTATTTAGGGAAGATTAGTTGAAAACATCATTACAGTATTTTAGTGAACTGTAGGCTGTATGTATTATGCAAAATACAGAAATACAGTAATAGCTCTTGTTAACAATTTATTTATGTTAAATACTGTATAAAGTTAAAAAATAAAAGAGAAAAGTGCCTCATTTAGTATATCTCCATGATTTTCTTTGCCGTGGGAAAATTCTAACCTCTTCAGTTTGATGTATCCTTTGTTTGATGCATATTACCTCTCAACAGTTTGTTCAGTTTAAAAGGCTTTGAAGTGGGGATCAGATACAGTTGTCATTGACGCCTTTACTACACAGAGTCTCTACTAAGATGAATAAAATTTTCTGGAGGTAGTAAGAATAAACCTATACTTGTTAATAATACAAGTTCAACTGGTGTCAATGACGAGCCTCTTCTGGTAGTGCAGTGCACCCTAGGTGGAGTGACTGCAGCATTCACCTGGTGGCGAAACCTCCTCATATTTTCTTGCACCTTGCTTCAGGAAGAACTTTGGTCTGACCCCAGTGAGGTGATGTCTACCACAAGTGGATATTGGATCTCTGCACAGTGTTTGTACAGTAACTGTAGGATGGCTGAGTCTGCTTAGTCAGTCTGGGGTTTAGCAACAACAACAAGTTCAACTCACTGAGCTTGGAGATGTCTTTTTTGCATTATTCTTGGCATTTCCTGATGTCTTTATTCAGCCTGAGATAGACTTTATGATCAGGAAGGGTTAGATGTACCCTTAACTCTTGCCAAGCTGTAGACCACATATGAGGCACAGTGAATGTCTACATGGGCCATATTGCAAGCCTTATATGATGTACAACTTAGGTTGGTTGTCAACACAGTGGCTCAGGGGAAGTAAAGTAACTTACAAACAATTAGCCCAGCAGGAGATTAATAAACCCTCCTGTACGAGAGCCTTTTGTAAGCTGAATGATGTCTGGTAACAGTAAGGATAAACTTTATTCTTTTCAAATAAATGCCTCAGATTCTTGTACTTTTACTGCTTTTTTCACATGTCAGTGGCAGAACAAGACAATACTACAGCTTTACATCCTTTCCATAGCACGTCTTTGTGACAACATAATATTCTTGTGTAAATCTGTTGTTACAACTCAGGTGTCCAAGATAGAGATAAGGTAATGTTAGGCTAAATTAAAGTGAATGGCGTATAAAAATTAAATCACCTGGATTTGAGGGATAAGTTCAGTGGTATCCATCTAAAACCCCATCAGTCCCACAACATATTTTATATTTTATCCCTTCTACAGAGTGTCCGGGGAGGAAAGGGCACAGCCTTGGGAGACAATAGGTTAGGGGATTCTTGGTAAAAAAAAGAATATAAATCTTATCAACATAGGTCCAAATCTGCAATGGTATGGAACTACAGTTACTGGTAATCTTATGATGGAGCCCATTTTTGCCCATAAGGTCGTCATTAAATACCTGTATCGCTTCTTAACGATTGAGATTTGAACACAACTTAGAATTCCCTTATCTATCATTTCCCAAAATTATGCCCTTTCCTCATTGGACACTATATGTCGAGGGAACTTTATTTACTTTAGGATATATTTTAAGATTTGTAAAGTTAGATGTAGGTTTCATTAACCTTTTTAGAGTGAGAGGCATTCTCTGAGCCAAATATAATCATCTGAAACTGACAGGAATAGCATACAAAAACAGATCATCAGTAGGCTGGATCAAGATATTTTCATAGAAAGAGGGGCCCTTGCTCCCTCCTCCACTTGGCCTTTCCCATGGTTTGCGGTAATACTGATGATTCTGTTCAGTTAAGGGAAGACATCTTGAACTAAAAAGGGTTAGGTATAAAGGCCTCATTAGCTCTTCCAATACTAGAGGTCTTCGTCAATCACCACTTTTAATCTGGTTGACCTTGTTAGTTTATTGTTGCCGTTACCAGTCGATTTTAATAATCTTAGGAAGTAGTCTCCTATTGAAGAGGGTTTAGTATTAAGGCTATATCTAACCCCTACAGTTTGAAAAGCCTATCCTGAGCTGAATATAATCAGAAGGAATGAGTAATAATATTTTAAAACATTCCCAGGCTCAAAAAATAAATAATATAAAGAAAGAGAAAGTGGCAGCAGCAGCAATAGTAGTAGCAGTAGTAACTGTTATTGTTCGTGGTGATGCTGGTGTAGTAGTCCCAGGTTCGTGTGAAGGTTAACCCATTAGAAATGAGGATGCCCCTATCCTGCAGTACACCGTCATCCTTTCAGAAGAGTGAGTAGTTGAGGAACGCTTATTAAATAAACTAGGCAATGGAGCCGTCCACTTATATTTGTGCCACCACATGAAGGTGCCTCGCTCCAGATTAAATTGTAAAAGATGTAATTGTAGTGAAGAGGCATTGGAGGCTTCATACTATCTTTTCCTAGTTGATTTATATTGCATATTACTTTTAATGTTGTATGTTATTTGCATCATTTTAATATAGTCATAGTTTGCATCAGTAACTTGTGTGATGGTGCCACGTGCTGCGGTGTGACGTGCAGAATAAATCATTGAGAAAAAAGGTGTTACTGAAATACCCACCCCAACGGGAGACCCTGGTAGGGGAGTCGCAATACTTCGTACCTACCCAATGGAGGAGCCACGGACCGGGTGTTGCAACACCCACCCCAGGGGGAGACCACAGGGAGGCGCATAGGGCGCGTGTAAGGCCCTGGCGAGACGGGCCTATGTCCCCCATGACCTTGCGCCCCTCTTCCCCTCAACAAGACCAAGAACAGGAACGCCACCCCAGCAGACTACTCTACAGCCAGGCCAGTCCTCGCCAGGATCAGGGTGAGACTTGTATCTATACAGTCCCAGGCAGCACCACGACGATGGCCACCGTCCACGTCGGGAAGGAAGGGACGGCCACCGTATGCTCTTCTGCTGCTACCCCTGCAGGGCCACGGTGACAGCCACTCTCCGCACCAGGAAGGAAGGGATGGCTATCGTACTCTCTTCGCCTGCAGCCACTCCTGGGAACAGCACCGCGGTGACGGCCACCGTTCACACCAGGAAGGGGAGAATGGCCTCTGTGCGTCTCCCGGCTGTGGCCCCAGAGAAGGGCAGAACTGCGGTGATGGCCACCATCTGCACCAGGAAGGAAGGGACGGCCACCGTACACCCTTCATGTGCCATCTCCTCAGGGAGCAGGACTGAAGTGACGGCCACCATCTGCACCGGGAAGGAAGGGACAGCCACTGTACGTCCTTCACCTGCTGTCTCAGGGGCATGTGGAACCACGACAACGGCCATCGTCTGCATCGGGAAGGAGGGAACGGCCACTGTACGTCCCACATCCACTGCCCTCATGACTACCCCTGTGGAGGAAGTCCCTTGCTCACTTCACCACCCACCCAAAGGCTGAGCGGGACACCCTTCTCTCTCTTCCCACAGGTGCAGTTGCCCAGAGGAGTTGTAGCTGAAGGAGCTTTGGCGAGTTCCTGTTGTGAGCCTGGGAGTCAGTGCCCTGCAGCCAGCGCCCGGGTGACGCCCCCCGCTATCGGACTCCACGGGGAAGGGACACTGCAGGCAGCTCCTGACGGCAACTCAACCCAGACAAGATCGCAGCCCCCAGATGCCCAGCGGCACCCCCAGGACTCCGGGGTGTGACCTCCCCAGCCCAACCAGCAGGCAGTCCTCCTCTAGGAGTAGGCGGAGGCAAGCCCACCTGCTCGCCCTGTTAGGCCCCAGTCCAGAGGGCCGCCTTCCCCACCGATGCCCCACTAGGGAAGGGCCTCCCTCCACGCCGACCAGCAGCCCGCTCCGGATGACCCAGCTCTCGGCAGCAGTCCCATGCCTCCTGCGGGAGGGCACACCTGACAAGCTCCCTCCCACACCCGGGCAACACCTGTAAGCAGCCCATTACCACAGCAGCCCAGGCCAGAGTCAACTAGTCTTATTGTGTCCCCTAACCTGACCAGTGTACAATATTATTATTGTAATCTGTTCACTGTGTAATTAATATATGCGTAAGGTTGGTCGACCCGAGTTTTTATGCCCTGTTCTCTTGTTGTGTATTCTAGACCTGGCCTTGAAAGAGAACCGCAGCTCAGTAGCTAGTGTTCTGATGAGAAGTCGACCCTAGAACACATAGCATAACACTGGTGGATAGCGGTGGTTCTTGATCTGGTCAGAGTACAAGGAGAACATAAGGGAAGTTTAACAAAATGGCAGCCAAACCACACATGCAGTTACCAAAGTTCGACCCCGAACAGTATGATATTAATATATACCTGTCCGTGGTTAAGCCACTACTGGACATAGCTTTTGACCATGACAGGGAGAAGATAGCAGTTACCAAGCCGCACCTGGGCAAGGCAGTGTCAAGTATTGCCTCCAAGATCGTCCTGGAGTTAACATGGGTGCAATTTACCCAAATCGTGACTCAGGCAGTCACGCCATCTTTGGGGAAAGTTGTAGCCCTATCCCAGCTCGACGCCCTCACATATGATGACAACCTGGACAACACACTCATCCAGGCCAGGCGACTTGTCACCGCCACCTACCCAGGGACCGATGCAGCCACCCGGGAGGAACACTTATTTAATACATTGTTGAGGATCTTCCCCAGCACCATAAGGGAGCATTTTACCACATACGACCCTTCAAAAGACCTCAACAAGGATGTACAGCTTGTGCGGTGCCTCCTAGCCACCCTCTCCACCCCCCAGCATATTTGCGCAGTTAACAAATTCCCCACCCAGAGGACGACGCAACACCAAAAACCACAGACACCCTCCACCCACACAAGCCTTTCAACAACACTCTCCGTACCCAGGGCACACCCTACCAAGAGATGCCCCAACCCCAAGGAGATACGAATCTGATCTCTATCAACCTGTGGGAATTCTCTGCCTGCAGCTGCAGCTACCCTCTCCTCGACATTCATGAGCAGCTAAAGGCTGCCTGGTGCAGGACAACCACCCAAGGGCACAACAAAGTCTCCTCCCTAGACGACGAGGGCGCTGAGGACAACACCTCACCCATTGACTATGCCGACCCTGGGGAAACGGAGCCCGAGGAGGAAGACGCCCCACAACAGCTGGATTTTTAGGACTGCCCCCACACCTCCTCATGGTGGCGGGAGCCATCACACAGAAATACCGTCCCCCAGTCCATGACAAGATGAGACTGAATGGGGTAAAAGCGAGGCTACTGGTCGGCACGGGGTCGCCCAGATATTGCCTCTACATCCATTTCTATTCCCACCACACCTCGGCTTTCGTCTCATCTCCTCACCTCAGCTCACCTCGTAGACGTGGGGGATGGCCACCTGCCAGTATGTGGGGAAACCTGGGCCCTACACACCAACACCCACCAGCAAGCATCCACCAAACACAAGTTCATCATCTTCTACTTGACCTGCCGTGCCTATGATGGCTTCTTGGGACTGGACTTTCTGCAGAAGCTGCACACCAGCATTGACTGCCACAAACATCGTCTCTATTTTCAGAAGCTTCCAGACCCCCGTCCCAGCCACTCTGCACATGCACATCCCCATCCCCCCTCACCCTACCCCCTCCCACCATGTCCTCCATCCTGCCCCCAACCCCACCTACCCACCCCTCTCCTCCACACCCCACCTTCCCCACAACCATCACTTCTGCCCTGACCATTCCTCCCCAGCAAGAGGTTTGGCTATACTTGAACAGACCTACCGGAACGTCCATCCTGTTCTACCCTAGCCTACCACCTGGGTCCTTCTCCTGCTTACTGTCAACCACCTTCCTTCCCCCCCACCTCGGAGCGGTACAAATCGCCAACCTCTCCACCACCCCCTCACCCTCCCTAGAGGATTAGTGGTTGGAGAAATGGAGGGAGTTGAGCCTTGTGAAAATCCCCCTCTTCCTCTGCCACCCTACCTCTCCTACCTGAACACCTCTCACCTCTCGAAGCTGACAGCCTCCGACACCTCCTCCTGGATTTCCAAGACCTATTTTCGTCAGGACCAGCAGACATCAGCCATACCACGTACCTGATGCATGAGATCCACACCACATGACCACCTATTTGCCAACCATCACGGCGGAAGAACCCCAAACTATGGGCTGAAGAAGACCGGCAGGTCCAGGAAATGCTTGATGCCGGCGTCAGCTCCCCATCCACCAGCCCGTGGTCCTCGTCAGTCGTCCTGGTCAAAAAGAATGATGGCACCATGCGCTTCTGTGTGGACTATCGACAACTAAATGACGTGACCACCAAGGACGCCACTCCTCTTCGCAGGATAGACGACTCTCTTGACTCTCTATACGGGGGATCTTGATTCTCCACGTTAAACCTACAGTCGGGATATTGGCAAGTCCCCATACACCCTGAGGACCGAGGAAAGACAGCCTTTTCCACAAGTAATGGTAAACACTACAAGTTCAACGTTCTTCCATTCGGACTCTGCAACACCCCCGCCATGTTTTCCCAACTATTGGTGTCAGTCCTCAATGGCCTCACCTGGGAAACTTGTCTGGCGTACAGGACGATGTGATTATTTTCAACCGGACATGGGCTGACCACCTCCAGCGCCTCAAGCAAGTTTTCCTGCACATCCGCCACGTGGGACTTAAACCATCCAAGTGCGACCTGGCTGGACGGTCCGTCTCCTTCCTGGGCCACATCACCTCAAAGGAAGGCATATAACCATCCAAGTGCGACCTGGCTGGACGGTCCGTCTCCTTCCTGGGCCACATCACCTCAAAGGAAGGCATATAACCATCCAAGTGCGACCTGGCTGGACGGTCCATCTCCTTCCTGGGCCACATCACCTCAAAGGAAGGCATATCACCCGACTGACAAACTGTGGGCCATCGCAGACCTCCCCCTACCACAAGATGTCCATGTCGTGGGTGCCTTTCTCGGGCTTACATCCTACTACCGGCACTTTGTAAAGGGTTTTGCCAACATTGCAAAACCCATCCACGACCTGACTAAAAAGGGCGAGCCTTTCAACTGGACTGGCGATTGGGTCACCGCATTCCACACCCTCAAAACTAAACTCATCACCTCTCCAGTCGTCGCATTCCCCGACTACACCCTGCCCTTTTGCCTGTACACTGACATGTCCCTAGTAGCAATCGGTGCCGTCCTAACCCAGGTCCAAGAGGGGCGAGAACACATAATCACCTGTGCCAGCCACACCCTCAACCAAGCCGAGAAGAATTACACTGCCGCCAAACGTGAATGCCTGGGTATTATAATTATAGGCTTTGGATCATTTCCAAGCCTACCTCTCTGGCACTCACGTCACTATCATCACAGATCACCAGTCCCTACAATGGCTACGACAGTCCCACACCCACAACGCCCAACTGATCAGGTGGAGAAACCCTCGAGGAGTTTGATTTTGAAATTGCCTGTAGACCAGGAAAACTACACACCAACGCCGATGCCTTGTCCCACCTGCCAATCAACTCCGTCAACGCCACCTCCAACCTCCTATATCACTGGCAGCATAAGGAGTACCCCCCACTGGATGCCACCCCAGATGTTCTCTAAGCTCCACAGGCATGGCAGTCACCTGTTTACCCAGGTCGGGCACATATTCCTCGACCCAGACACCGCCTTCGATGCAATGACCTACCTACATTCAAGCAACGGCATCCATCTCTGCACCAAAAAGCTCCTACAAGTATTCAACGATATCTACTGGATGCCTGGCTCCTCCAACCTGGCCAAACAAATCATCCAGGCCTGCCGGGCCTGTGCACTAGGCAAGGACACCACCCGTGCACCTGGGCTGTCGGGAAGTATCACTGCCCACAAACCATTGGACCTATTGTCCATGGACGTAGTCGGCTACCTACCACCCAAAGCCGGCTACAAATACATCATAACCTTTGTAGACACCTACCGTACTCAAAATTCCTCATTGCCTTCCCAGCCAAGGAACACCACGCTGTGGCCGTGGCCGACATACTCATCTGCCACGGCTTACCCTACTTTGGCATTCTCCAAGCCCTTCACTCAGACAGTGCCCCGGAATTTACCAGCAAGATCTGGAAAGAACTCGCCACTATTTTTTGTTACCAGATCTCCCACTCCTTTCCCTACTGGCCCCAAGGGAATGGAGTGTGTGAAAGGAGCCACCACACCCTTCTCAACCAAGTACAGGCCCGATTACAGGAAACGAAGAATGAAGATTGGCCGGCGCATGTGATAATTATACAGTGGGGAATGAACACCTGCCCCAGAGAAGACAGAATCACCCCCCACGAATGGGTGTTTGGAGAAACCCCCCTGCTTCTACCCGTACAACACCACCTCCAGCCACCCTCCATGTCTCCCATGTCCAACCCCTTTCACCATCTCAAGAACCGACTACACCACTTGAAAAAACACCAGGACTTGCAACCAGACATCACCCCATCCAACCCCTACAAGACAGGAGACTCAGTAGTAGCAGCACAACTACCAATCCCAAACAAAATCTCACCACAGTTTGAAGGGCTGTACACTGTCATCAACATCCCCAACCCCTATCAAGTTACTATCCAGTACCACGACACCAGATGCACACATCAAAACCGTCACGTGCGACTGTTTCGTCCCCCATCCGACAACGCCCAACCACGCCGCACCCACCCCACCCCCCACCACCACCCACCACCCCAGAACACTCATCTGACTCATATGCCTGCTACTTTACGCCCTCCTCCTCCTCCTCACCCTCACCTACTCCCCCTCACCTACTCCCCCATCCACAACCATTTCCCCCCCCCCACCCTCCATCTGTTCCACACCACCCCCATGGGCCACCGACACATCACTGACGACCTGACACCTCACTTCCCACCACCACGCCACCACCACTGGACATGCAGGTCCAGCCTCCCAGAGACCCCTGCCCCCCCCTCCCCCCCAGTCACCAACACTACACACCCCCACCACTGCCCCTACACCCACACAGTTTTCCTCCACCCCCCCCCACTCCCCAACCACCTCCTACAACAGACCATGCACCAGCCAGTCACCCACCACCACCACCACAGCTCCACGTACTCCACCACCAAGACAAGCAACCATCCGCCCACGCCTGGCCGATGCACCACGTGGCCCCACCACCTCACCACCCACACCTGTTCTCACCACCACTACTACCAGATCCAGCCACCTCTCCTGCCCGTCAGCCAGGTATGCAGTCACACCCTCACCCACACCCCCAACACCACCTCACCATCCACACCTGTTCTCACCACCACTACAACCAGATCCAGCCACCTCTCCTGCCCATCAGCCAGATATGCAGTCACACCCCCACCCACACCCCCAACATCACCACAACCACCCTCAGCCAACCCCACCATACCTAACACAGCCCCGATCACACTGAGAATACACCAGGCGCAATGGAAACGTCCACCAACCCAGTCCTCCAGGGAGAGGATTTGCACCTGCCCTCGGAACTTCCATAAAACCCAGGTCACCTCACCCGTCGCCAGCATTCAGCCAGGAGGAATCGGCCGCTCACCACCACCAGAGATGAAGATACACCGCGTGATCTGGTCCCCTGCCCAGGGAAAACGCCACCATATCTGAGGGACACCTCACCTCCTCTGCCTTCTGCAGACAACACAGACCATCACCTACACTCCGCACCAGGAACCTAACCCACCCACACACCACTGGACCACTATCCTCCGCCACCTTGCACCGACACACTGGACCACCACTTGAGACACCTACCACCTCCAACCATGGGGACGTGAGTTTTTCCTCATCGACAGTGGTGAAGTGCCCACCCCAACGGGAGGCCTTGGTAGGGGTGTCGCAATACCCACCCCATGGAGGAGTCACGGACCGGGTGTCGCAACACCCACCCCAGGGGGAGACCACAGGGAGGCACATAGGGTGTGCGTAAAGCCCAGGCGAGACAGGCCTATATCTCCCACGACCTTGCACCCCTCTTCCCCTCAACAAGACCAGGAACAGGAACGCTGCCCCGGCAGACTACTCTACAGCCAGGCCAGTCCTTGCCAGGATCAGGGTGGGACTTGTATCTATACAGTCCCAGGCAGCACCACGACGATGGCCACCATCAACGTCGGGAAGGAAGAGACGGCCACGTACGCTCTTCTGCTGCTACCCCTGCAGGGCCACGGTGACGGCCACTGTCTGCACCAGGAAGGAAGGGATGGCCACCATATGCCCTTCGCCTGCAGCCACTCCTGGGAACAGCACCGCGGTGACGGCCACCGTTCGCACCGGGAAGGGGAGAACGGCCACTGTATGTCTCCCGGCTGTGGCCCCAGAGAAGGGCAGAACTGTGGTGATGGCCACCATCTGCACCAGGAAGGAAGGGACGGCCACTGTACACCCTCATGTGCCATCTCCTCAGGGAGCAGGACTGAAGTGACGGCCACCATCTGCACCGGGAAGGAAGGGACAGCCACCATACGTCCTTCACCTGCTGTCTCAGGGGCATGTGGAACCACGACAACGGCCATCGTCTGCATCGGGAAGGAGGGAACGGCCACTGTACGTCCCACATCCACTGCCCTCATGACTACCCCTGTGGAGGAAGTCCCTTGCTCACTTCACCACCCACCCAAAGGCTGAGTGGGACACCCTTCTCTCTCTTCCCACAGGTGCAGTTGCCCAGAGGATTTGCAGCTGGAGGAGCTCTGGCGAAGTCCTGTTGTGAGCCTGGGAGTCAGTGCTCTGCAGCCAGTGCCCGGGTGATGCCCCCCGCTATCGGACTCCACGGGGAAGGGACACTGCAGGCAGCTCCTGACAGTAACTTGACCCAGACAAGACTGGAGCCCTCAGACACCCAGGGGCACCCCCAGGGCTCCAGGGCGTGACCTACCCCCCCCAACAGGCAGTCCTCCTCCAGAAGTAGGTGGAGGCAAGCCCGCCTGCTCGCCTTATTCGGCCCCAGTCTAGAGGGCCGCCTTCCCCACCGATGCCCCACCTGGGAAGGGCCTCCCTCCATGCCCACCAGCAGCCCGCTCCGGTTGACCCAGCTCTCGGCAGCAGTCCCATGCCTCCTGCGGGACGGCACACCTGACAGGCTCCCTCCCACACCCGGGCAACACCTGTAAGCAGCCCAATACCACAGCAGCCCAGGCCAGAGTCAACTAGTCTTACTGTGTCCCCTAACCTGACCAGTGTATAATATTATTATTGTAATCTGTTCACTGTGTAATTAAGGTAATATATGCGTAAGGTTGGTCGACCCGAGTTTTTATGCCCTGTTCTCTTGTTGTGTATTCTAGACCTGGCCTTGAAAGAGAACCGCAGCTCAGTAGCTAGTGTTCTGAGGACGAGAAGTCGACCCTAGAACACGTAGCATAACAGTTACGAATTCTCCAGATACACCGGGGGCTTCCTCTATTCCTCCACCCAACCCCTAAAAGTTCCTCCACCCTCATCTCCCTCCCTCCCCCTTCTATTTCTCCACCCTCCATACCTCCTCTACTCGCCCTCTCCTGCCTCCCTCCACCACATCGTCCAGCTTCATATATATATATATATTTTATGTGTCCAACTCTGGGCATAGGCTTCACAGCCTGCTATCAAGGCCCAGCAGTCCTCTTCCATACCATACACTTCTACATGTCACCACTTTGGCGCTAGCACCCACCGTCCATATTGAATATATGCTAGGGCTGTCTCATACAGGGACCGGTGTACTGGTATTAGCGGGGGTATTATTATGACATGTTGGCGGGTCTTCTGGTAGATCAGTAAAGCCTGATTTAATGAAATTCAAATCCTTAAACCGTTCCCTGCCCCAGCAGGGATTTGAACCTTGGTCCGTTGGGACTGCAAGCCACCTCTCATATATATATATATATATACTCTTACATATGTTATGCCACTTGCTCAGAGATCAATTTCTTGCCCTCTGAGTATGTGGGTCTGATATTGGGTTCTTTCTGAGACCGGGTCCAGAGCATGCAACCAAAGGAACAGGGCTTAAAAATACAGGCTAACCAGTCTTACACGTATGTTACAAAGAATACAGTGACTTGACACTATACAGTGTGATAGATTATACACACTATATGAAGTATAAGGATCTGAGTCTGGGTTTAGTGGGCTGAATAAGATAACTGCAGGTGGCGCCCAGGCATAGGAGGGTTCTTGTCAGGTGTGTGCACCCTGAAGGGGTGCGGGACCATTATTGCACTCAGGATTGTCGGGTGAGGGCTGCTGGGTGGTGTAGAGGGAGGCCTTTCACTGGGGGGGCCTCCGTCGGTGTGTCGGCCCTCAGGGCTGGGGCCGAACGGGTCGAGTAGGTTGCGCCTGCCCTTGGTAGAGGACGGTTCGCCAGCTTGTCTAGGAAGGTCTCGGTCGAGAGTTCTGGGGGCGTCCCTTTGTGACTGGTGTCCGCAGTCTTGCATTCGTCAGGGGTCCGGCAGGGGCTACCTGTGGTCTCTCCTCCTTTGGGAGTCTGATAGTGACTGGTGACTTAGGGGTGCTGGCTGTAGTGAGTGTACCCCCATACTCACTATAGGGCCACTCCAGACCTCTTCCAGTAGTGACTCCGCTGGGGAGCCTGCTCTGCCCCCTGTGGTGCGGGGAGAGCAACAGGGGCATCCTGCTTGACCTCTGGAGTAGTGAGGCGAGCAAGGGTCGTGACCCTATGTAGGTGCCAAGGGTTCAGCAGATGAGGTCCGCACAGTGGGCTGGGCCTCCCCGGCGGGCACGGTGAGTGCTGCTGCGGTTCTGCTAAGCCCTGGGACTGCAGGTGAGAGGAGCACGGTGGGCGCCCTCTCCCTGGCGAACATGGAGGGCGTCGCTATGGTCCTGCTCCGGGTGGGGGATGCAAGTGAGGGATGCATGGTAGGCGTTCCCTCCCTGACGAGCACAGTGGGTGTCATCGTGGTCCTACAGGAGGCAGTAAGTGAAAAGAACATGGTGGGTGTCTTTTCCCCGATAAGCACGGTGGGCGTTGTCGCGGTCCTACTTGTGAAGTCTGCTGGCACACAGATCCTGCCCTGATTCTGGTGAGCGGTGGTCCAGGTAGAGGGTAACGCAGCAGGGCGACATACCTCTATTGGATTCCGTTGAGGGGAAGTGGGGCGTGTGGTGATTGGGGACGTATGTCTATCTTGCTCGTTCTCTTCTCAGCCTCTATGTGGTTTCCCCATGTTACATCTCGTATTTCACCACCGTTGCAGCTGAAGAAGTCACGTCCTCATGACTGAAGGTGGTACACGTTAAAGGTAGTGGTCTGGTGGCGTGAGGAGTTGGAGAGAGGTCCAGCGTTGCTTGGATATTTTTGGCTCCTGGTGGGGTTGGTACACTATCTCGAGGGTGGAGGTGTGTGGTCTTCCGCAGGAGACGTAGAATTTGTGGTGTCCCTCGGAGGCCTTGTTCGTTTCCCTGGGTAGGGGTCCAGAGCACATGCTTTATTTTCATTTCCGGAGGTGTGGTGTGCAGTGACTGGCTGGTGACTCTGGGTTGAATGCTGGAGATGGGTGAGGCGACCTGAGTTTTATGAGATCGCTTGGCTGGAAAAGTAAGGGACTGACACACTTTAATTGTCCTGGTTGGTCTGGCCACTGGAATTTTCCTTCCCGTCTGATGCATTTTGAGGTTTATGGAGGTGTTTGGTGTGGGGGAACTGGAGGTGGCTTATCTGAATGGTGTGGGAACTGGTGGGGGTGGGGGTGGGGGTGAGTGTGTTGTTGCATATCTTGCTGGTGGGCGAGAGAGACGGCCAGATCTGGTAGTGGTGGTGATGAGGACAGGTGTAGGCGGTGAGGAGCTCGACTCACAAGGTGAGGTGGTCAGGGGTGGGTAGGGGGGGTCCTGGGCTGGATGGCGGTGTCTTAGTGTTTGGTGGTGGCGGTATGGCGGTGGTTGTTGATCTGGGAGGTGAGGTCACTGGGGGTGTGTGGGGGGTCTGTGGGGAGGATGTGGAGTTGGTGGTGGGGAGACGTGAGTGTGGAATGAGGAGTGAGTGAGGGTGAGGAGTGTGTAGGAGTGAGGTAGCACGTGTATGAATTAGTCATGTTGGCGGGGGAGGTGAGTGGCGGTGCGGCTTGCTGGGTGGAAGAGTGGGTCCAGCGTAGTCAAGAGGCTGTGGGTGAGGTGGGTGGTGAGGGGTGGAAGAGACGCACGTGGCGATTCCGGTATGTGCGTGGAGTGGTGTGATACTGGATGGTAACCTGGTAAGGGTTGGGAACGATGACAATTGTGTAGGGTCCTGAGAATCAGGGTGTTAACTTGTTAGGGATGTGTAATGTGTAATTGGGCCACATAACTGAATCACCAGGCTTGTAGGGATTGATGGGGGTGATGTCAGGCTGAAGGTCCTGTTGGTTTTGTAAGTGATGCAGTCGGCGCCTGAGGTGGTGAAAGGGTTCGGACGTCGGGGACGTGGAGGGGGGTTGTAGGTGCTGTCGGAATTGTAAGAAAAGGGGGTGTTTCTCCGAACACTCGTTCATGAAGGGTAATGCCGTCCTCTCTGGGACAGGTGTTCATCCCCCACTGCACAATTTTTAGGTGGGCTGGCCAGTCTTCGTTTTTTGTTTCTTCTATTCTGGCTCGTACTTGGTTAAGGAGGGTACGGTGACTTCTATTGCATATCCTGTTTCCCTGTGGCCAGTATGGGGAAGAGTGAGAGAGCTTGTACCTGAAGATGGTGGTGAGTTCTTTCCATAATTTGCTGGTAAACTCGGGGCGTTGTCGGAGTGAAAGGCCTGGGGAATGCCACAATAGGGAAAAACGTGGTGGATGAGGGCGTTGGCCACAGCAACGGCGTGGTGCTCCTGGGCCGGGCAAGCAATCAGTAATTTCTAATAGGTGTCCACGAAAGTTATGATGTACCTGTAGCCTGCTTTAGGAGGGAGGGGCCTGACTACGTCTATGGACAAAAGTTGCCACGGCTTGTGAGCAATGATGTTTCCTGAAAGGCCTGGCGTCCATGTCACGTCCTTTCCTAATGCACAGGTGCAGCAGGCCTGTATGACTTGTCTGGCCTAGTTGGAGGGGCCTGATGTCCAGTACATATTGTTACATACTTTGCAGGAGTTTCTTGGTTCATAGATGTACGCCACTGTCTAAGTGTGATTCATCTTTTCAGTAGCGGTGTCAGGATCGAGCGCTATATGTCCAGTATGGGTAAATAGGTGGTCACCCTGTCAGTGGAGCTTAGAGGATATTTGAGATGGTATCCAGTCGGGGCGATCTGCTTTGCCATTTTTGTAGGAGACTGGTGGCGGTACTGATGGCATTGATGAGCAGCCGGGACAAGGCGTCAGCGTCTGTACGTAATTTGCCAGGCCAATACGCTATATCAAAATCAAATTATTCGAGGGTTTCTCTACACCTGACTAACTGGGCGTTGTGGGTCTGAGACTGGCATAGCCATAGCAAGGATTGGTGATCTGTTATTATGGTGATGTGGGTGCCCACCAGGTAGACTCGAAAGTGGTCCAAGGCCCAGACGATGCCTAGGCATTCTCGTTTGGTGGCGGCATAGTTCTTTTCTGTCTGACTGAGAGTACGACTGGCGCAGGCGATGATGTGTTCTCGGCCTTCCTGACTTGGGCGAGGATGGCGCCGATTGCTACTAGAGATATATTGGTACACAGGTGAAAAGGCAGGGTGTAGTTAGGGAATGCAATGATCGGGGTGGTGATGAGCTTGGTCTTCGGAGTGTGAAAAGCGTTGATGCGATCGTCTGTCCAGGTGAAAGGTTCGCCTTTTTTAGTCATGTCATGGAGGGGTTTTGCGATGTTAGCAAACCCCCCTATGAAATGTTGATAGCAGGACATGAGCCCAATAAAGGCACGGACTTTGTGGGAATCGCGTGGCAGGGGGAGGTCTGCTATTGCACTCAGTTTGTTAGGATCAGGTGCTATGTCTTCCTTGGAGATGATGTGTCCAAGGAAGGAGACGAACCATTCAGCCAGGATGCATTTCGATGGCTTAAGCTTAAGCCCTGCCTGTCAGATGCAGATGAGGACTTGTTTAAGGTGCTGGAGGTGCTGGGCCAAGGTTTGGCTGAAGATGATAATGTCATCTAGGTATGCCAGGCAAATCTCCCAGGTGAGGCCACTGAGAACTGACTCCATCAATCGGGAGAATGTTGTGGGGGCGTTGCAGAGCCCAAAGGGAAGGACGTTGAATTGGTAATGCTTTCCGTTGCTGGTCGAGAAAGCTGTTTTCCTTCTGTCCTCCGGGTGTACAGGGACCTGCCACTATCCTGATTGGAGATCCAAGGTGGAAAACCAGGATGCTCCGTACAAGGAGTCGAGGGAGTTATCTATCCTGGGTAGGGGGGTGGCATCCTTTGTGGTCACGTCGTTAAAGTGTCGGTAATCCACACAGAAGCTCATGGTGCCATCTTTTTTCTTAACTAACACGACAGGAGAGGACCAGGGGCTGGTGGATGGGGATATGACACCGGCATTGAGCATTTCTTGGACCTGCTGGTCTTCCTCAGCCCGCTGATTAGGGTTTTTCCTCTGAGACGGTTGGCAAATCAGTGGGCCTGTGGTGTGGATTTTGTGTGTCAGGTACGTGGTGTGGCCAATATCCGCAGGTCCTGACGATAACAGGTCTTGAATGTCCAGGAGGAGGTGTCAGAGGCTGTCGGCTTGGCGTGGTGTCAGGTGTTCAGTTAGAGGAGGAAGGGTGGTAGGGGAGGAGGGGGGAGCGCACATGGTTCGGCTTCTTCCATTTCTCCGACCACTAACCCTTTAGGGAGGGTGAGAGGGGTGGTGGAAATGTTGGTGATGAGTACTGCCCCGAGGTAGGCGTGGGTGGGGAGGAAGGTGGGAGACAGTAGACAGGAGATGGTTCAAGAAGGCAGGTTAGGGAAGAATAAGATAGAGGTTCCAGCGGGCCTGTAAGGTGGAGCCAGGGCTCGTGCTAAGGAGGGATAGTAAGGGAGGAGGGGATGGTAGCAGGGAAAGTGGTATGCGGAAGAGCAGGAAGGTTAGGAATAGGGGAGCGTAAGGTAGAAGACATAGCGGGAGGAGAGTGAGATGAGGGAGAGGGTGTGGGAGTGTACGTGCAGTGTGGCTGGGGGGAGGGGGTCTGAAGACTTCTGGAAGTGAAGGCGTTGCTTGTGGCAGTTGATGTTGGTGTGTAGTTTCTGCAGGAGGTTCAGCCCCAGGTAGCCATCATAAGCACTGCAGACTGAGTCAAAAATGATGAATTGATGATTGGCTGATACTTTCTGGTGAGTGTCGGCTCATAAGGCCTGAGTTTCCCCACGGATAGGCAGGGGGCCATCTTCCACATCTACGAGATGAGCTGAAGTGGGGAGAAGTAGGCCAAGAGCTGAGGCGTGATCGGAGTAAAAATTGTGGTAGAGACAAGATCTGGCCGCTCCCGTGTCAACCAGTAGCCTTGCCCTCACCCCATTCAGTCTCATCTTATCGTAGACTGAGGGGCGATATTTTTGGCAAGTGGCCCCCGCCACCGTGGGAAGGTGCGAGAGCGGTCCTAAAAATCCAGTTGTTGTGGGGTGTCTTCTTCATCCAGCCCTACTTCACCAGGGTCAGAGTACTTGGTGGAGGGCGCATTGTCTTCATCACAATTATCATCTACAGTGGAGACCTTGCGGTGCCCTTGGGTAGCTGTTTTTCGTTGGACAGCTTTAAGTTGTTCCCATATGTCATGAATGGGGCACTGGTGAGTACATGCTGAAATTCCCACGGTTTAGGGAGATTAGGTTGGTATTTTCCTTAGGAGGGGGGCGCCTTTTGGTGGGGAGCGCCCTGGTCGTACTGGGTGGTGTTGGTGAAACGGTGTGGGTGGGGGGCGTCCATGGGTTTGGGTGTTGTAATTTATGCGTCGGGACTCTGCTCACTGCACCGACACACACCCCACAAAGCCAGTCAGGAGACAGGACGTGTGTGCTGGGCAATCCCCAGGTCCTGTCCTCCCCACTTACTTTTTTAACCAGCCCATACCCCACTGACCGGGCTAATGTATGGCCCGGCCTGCACTATAGGTGCAGGGAATCTTTGAACGAACGAACGAAACACTGCGCCGATGTGTTGTGGGGTGGTGCGGGCGGCAAGAAGATGCCTGACTAGTTGAATATCTCTGTCAAGTTCTCCCGTTGGGTCATAGATCGTGAAATGTTCTCTTACAGTGCTGGGGAGGATCCTTAACAGAGTGTTGAAAATATGTTGTTCCTGGGTGGCTGCATCAGCCTTCGGGTAAGCGGCGGTGACTAGTCGCCTAGCCTGGTTGAGAGTGTTGTCCAGGTTGCTGTCGTAGGTGAGGGCATTGAGCTGGGACAAAGCTACTACTTTCCCCAGTGATGGTGTGACTGCCTGTGTCACAATTCGTGTAAATCGTGCCCATGTCAGCTCGGGGACAATGTTCGTGGCAATAAGCGAGACTGCTTTTCCCAGGTGGGGTAGTGTTATAGCTATCTTTTCCTTGTCATGTTCAAATCCAATATCCAACAGTGGTTTAATCAAACTCATGTGTGTCTATATCGCACTGTTCAGGGTCAAATTTTGGTAATTGTATGTGTGGTTTGGCTGCCATTTTGTCAGATTTTCCCTTTTTGTTCTTAGTTGTGCTCTCTCCTGACCTGATCTAGAACCACCGCTGCCACCAGTGCTATGCCACATACTCAGAGATCAACTTCTTGCTCTCTGAGTATGTGGGTCTGATATTGGGTTCTTTCTAAGACCGGGTACAGAGCATGCAACCAGGGAACAGGGCTTAAAACACAGGCTAATCAGTCTTACACATATATTACAAAGAATACAGTGCTTTAACACAATACAATATGATAGATTATACACACTATATGAAGTATAAGGGTCTGAATCTGGGACTAGTGGGCTGGTAAGATACCTGCAGGTGACACCCAGGTGTGGGAGGTGTCTCATCAGGTGTGTACTCTCTGAAGGGGTGCAGGACCACTGCTTCACTCTGGATCGTTGGGTGAGGGCTGCTGGGTGGTGTAGAGGGAGGCCTTTCACTGGAGGGGCCTCCATCGGTGTGTCAGCCTTCGGGGCTGGGGCCGAACAGGTCGAATATGTGCACTTCCTTGCACCTGCGCTTGGTGGAGGACGGTTCACCAGCTTGTCCAGGAAGGTCTCGCCTGAGAGTTCTGGGGATGTTCCTCTGCATCTGGTACCTGCAGTCTCGCCTTCGACGGGAGTCAAACCGTGGCTGCTTGTGGTCTTTCTTCCTTCGGGAGTCCAACAGTGACTGGGGACTTAGGGGCGCTGGCTGGATTGATTGCATCTCAGGACTCACCGTAGGGCCACTTCAGACCTCTTCCCATAGCGACTCTGTGGGGGAGCCTGCTCTGCCCCTGGAGGAGTGAGGCGAGCAAGGGGCGCGACCTGCTCGTCCTCTGGAGGAGTGAGGTGAGCAAGGGTCGTGGTCCTCTATAAGTGCCGGAGGTTCAGCAGGTGAGGTGTGCATGGTGGAAGTTCCCTCCCCGGCTGGCACGGTGGGCTCCGCTGTGGTTCTGCTAGACCCTGGGACTGCAGGCGATAGGAGCACAGTGGATGTCCTTTCCCCGGCAAGTATGGTGGGCGTCGCTGCGGTCCTGCTCCGGGTGGGGGTTGCAGGTGAGGGAAGCATGGTGGGCGTTCCCTCCCCGACATCACGGTCCTACAGAAGGCAGTAGGTGAAAGAAGCATGGTGGGCGTCCTTTCCCCTATGAGCACGGTGGGGCGTCATCGCGGTCCTACTTGGGAAGCCTGCCGGCACACAGATCCTGCCCCAGTTCTGGTGAGCACTGGTCCAGGTGAAGGATAATGTGGCACGATGACGTACCTCTATTGGATTCCGTTGAGGGGAAGAGGGGCGCGTGGTGGTTGGGGATGTCTGTCTGTCTTGTCCCGATCACTCGTTCTCTTCTCGCGCCTCTATGTGGTCTCCCCTTGGTACATCTCATGTTTCACATCTCAATGCTCATATCCTAATAACAGTGGGGCTAAACATAAGTGCAATGACAATAGGAAGAATAAAACAAGCCAAAGAAACTTCCATCAGCACATATTAATCCACCTGGGGATCAAGAACCTTCAATGTGATGAATGCAGGAAGCTGTTTATGGTGAAAGGTGATCTGAACAGGCATAACCTGATCCATGAAGGGTGAGGGAATTCAAGTATGAGAAGCACAATCAGTGTTTTGTGTGGAAATGTGACCTGGATAAATGCACGCTGGTTCATGCCAGCGTGAAAAGGTTCTAGTGCAATGATTGGGGCAGTGTTCTCGAGGAAGGAGAGCATGAGGGGGCACATCATGGCAGAGCATAATGTACAGGGGGGGAACAGGGAGGTCTTATGACAGTATAATGCTTTATTCATCAGCATCATCATAATGTAGTGAACAAGGAGAGATCAAAGAAGTATGAGTTTGTCATCATCACCACCATCAACTGTCAACACTGTCATCACCATCATCCTTGATCATTGTTGTCATCATCATCATCACTGTTCTCATTCATCATTAGTATCATCACCATCCTTACATTAAAGATTCAGAGATAGCCACAGGTGTTCACAACCTTATAAGGATAAGCCTTTAGTGGTTTTATAATGTTTCACTGCTAAGCTCAGTATAAAATGTTGGAGCTGCAATACCAGTAGGACAATCATTTACTGGTAATTTATGACATTTCGCGCATATGAAGTCAGCAGAGGAAAATGTTTTACATTACCAATAAAGGTTTGTCCTCCCCTTAAGGTGTTTCTCTAACTACCATCATCCTTATTTTGGCTCATATCCATCTAGCTTCAGACTAGTAACCAAACTTAGTTGATTATCATTATCCATATATTGTTTCACATTCAACCAGTAAGATTTTTCTCATTACTCATCATCATCATCATCATCTCCAGGTTTATACTGCCATCATCATCTCCATATGTTTATATTTCCATCATCATAATCATTGAGTTTGTATTCCTCTTGCTATAAAGATCATTTCAAAATGAGGAATGTTGTATTGTATACATCATTAGCTTCAAATGGTTAAACCCTTCACTATGATTACATATTGTTGCCACAAAACTTTATTCAGGAGAGATGTTTTGAGTTAGAGGTGTAGGTACAGCCTTCATTAACCCCTCCAAAAGGAGGCACCTTTTTAAGCTGAATGAAATTGTTTGGAAATGTTGGTAGAGAAAAGGCAATCAAGAGATAGCATTTTTCTCTCCCCCTCCCCCACCCTCTCTCCTTTCTAGCTCTAAAAAAAAAAAAAAAAAAAAAAAAAAAAAAAATCTCATGCATTGTTAGGGTAAAGAAAATAAGATTACTGTTATATTGTAATGTTTGTTTTACTGTACTGCTGCTGTCTGAGGTGTGCAGTTTTCATTCCCATGTGTTAGCTAATAAATATAAAGGTCACAGCCAACCACAGTGTACCTTGTTTGTGACATAAGGGCTAGAGCCTGGGCTGCAGTGCTCTGGTGCATTTTAAAGGTAGATGACCAGCCACTTCCCTTGGTATCATTCATTTCATTAGTCTTGTTAGAAACCTTCAGATTCCCACACTGACTGGCATACTGTCAACACAGTCTAGGTGCTCAGTTCTAATAGTGGCTAGTGAGTGCTGAGAGGCTTGTCTTGCATCGCTGGCACCTTGCTGGCAGTGAAGAGGGCCACAATGGCACCTGAGAGAGGTGTAGGCAGTGTTGGTGTGGTGGAGGACTTGACCCTGGGAGGTGACACTATGACTGGAAAACGGTGCCTACTGAGCTTAGCTGACGAGGATGAGGTGGAAGTGAATGACCTGGGGAAGCTTCTGAGGATATCAACACCAGTGACAACATCTGCAGGGGAGGGGTCTTGCTCAGACAAAACCCACATACAACCAGGACTGGTTACATACATCATTCAGTCCATGGATGGTGCCTGCATTTTTAGTACCTTTCCCATGTCTCGTGGATATCATCAACACCTCACATTTTGGAAATACTGCGTTGGGGGAGAAACTTGGCCTCTGGGTGATTGTTCCTTGTTTCATCCGAATATCTCGGCCGAGAACCTCCCCAAGTTACCGTGCCAGCCAGAGACCATGATGCTCTTTGGCAGACTGAAGGTGGCCTGTCACTGTGCCAGCTCCAGGAATGACCCATCAGTTAGGTTTGGGAAGATCGAGTCCATGTCACTAGACCTGGATGTTGCAGCTCTGGTGAGCAAGCTTCAACCAATGGACTGCAGTTCCTTGGTGATGCCAGAGTTGTCCCAGATCCCGGTAAGATTCTCAGCCCCAGGGACACAGCCCTATTCACAGCAGGTGCAGCTGATGCACAGAGAATCTCTACCGTCCTGGGTAATACACCAGCATGTGTCATTCCCAGAAGGTGAATGTGCCACCAATTCTCTGCTGTTACAACTGTCACCAGTTTGGTCACACAAGGCTGTCATGTAGGGATACAACCGGGTGTTATATGTGCAGCAGCTACTCTCCTTTTAGATCAGGTGAAGCAGAGGTGCAGACATGTTCACAGAGCCCCAAGTGTTACATGTGTGGTGGGGACCCCAGGGTCGTGTTTTGACAATGCCGATGTACTTGGAGGCTCATGACACACAGACACCCTATGTGGAGATGGTGCGTCCTCAGTGGATATCAACAAGAGGCTTTGTTCACAGCACTCCAAGTCCCTCCTTTGTTGGCATCAGGGGCAACAAGAACACAGATGCTGCTGCATGGATGGCCTTGTCATCATCATCATTGGAACCTTTGCCTTTCTCAGAAGCTACACATCACCGTCTCCTGGTGGTCACCAGCAGAGCAGCCTGGGATGCTGAACTGGGAGCCCACCTTCTCACTACAATATTAGAGTTATACCACACAGACTCTTCCAATCACCCTTGGAGCCATGTATCTTCCTGCGTCCTGGCCTTGGCACTCACCAGATTGCGCATCAGGCACATAGGCCTGGCTTCTCATCTCCACCACCTCAGGATAGTCTCAGCCCTTAGTGCCAATAGTGCAGAGACTAAGGGGAGACCACAGCCCTCTTCATATTACACTGCACACACTTCTACTCCATCCACAATATTGTATCTTGAAGGATCGTCTTGTCCTTTGGCTCAGACTTCACCCTCCTATAAGTATTCTTTGGCAGGGTGGGCCTGAGCCATCAGCTCTGACATCGTCCTTTGCCACACGTGTGTCTTCCTCAGATCTGGACTACTACATCATCTCTAGTTAAGGAGCTCTCTTCGTGAGTCTCTGGAAGGGCTCCTCGGGGCCTCCAGCCGGTGATAGACCTTCACTCAACACAAAGACCAAGAAACCTCCAATTGCTTCTTGGGGACTAAGCCTGGTGATAAAGTGATCTGAGTGCCCAAGCAATGAGGTCTTCCATAGGTTCAGTCACCAAGGAGTGACTGGAAGGTTTTCTAAATAATTTTCTACTATGTAATGCCACCAAGTGAAATGTGCTCATCATCCACCACTAAATGTACAAGACTACTGTAGCTTAGGCATACGTCCCTTCACCTGAAGAAAGGGTAAACAGAGGTGGTTGTTGCTGTCCCATAAATCTGAAGTGTGCTGTACAAAAAAGTCCCTAATGCAAACTTACAGTATACCAAAAATTGCAGTTAATGTTCAAAGAGACAAATGTAGGCCCATTATAGTATCCCACTGTCAACTTCACACAGAGGCCATGTCAGTCACTCTCCTCCCTGACACATCATACTGAAGAGAATCACTGGTGGACAGAGAAACAAATGAAGCCTCTCTCAACTTAGGATTATTAGCAAGCAGAGGAAAGTATGAAGATGTGAAATATTAGGCTAACTTTTGTCCCTGCTGTACAAAGAAAGAATAAATTTTATCCATCCATCCATCCATCATCATCTATTTTTATTTATATTACAATGTCTACTTAAAACTGACCTAAATTTGCCATCTTTCCATTTTAAACTGTGTTGTAACAAGAGATTAATACTTGCTATTCATGAAGATATGGTATGGAAAGGATCTAGAGCCATAGTATCGTCTTATTCTGCCACTGAGCTACAAGAAATTAACAACTAAAATATGATGCTAGTCATGGAATAGTGCTATGAAAAGATATAATGTCTCACTTGTCTTATTATGTCACTGAGCTATGAGAAGTTTGCAGCAATAAGACAAACATTTCTGCCCTGTTAAGGTGAATGAATTATATTTACTGTGTCTTACAGAGCTGATGACAGTTCATGGATCTAATTTTTTATGCCTTACACTGGAAAAGAAACTATTTTATTACCAGATTAAAGTGACCCCTTCAACACAGTGCTGTATTTTACAATCCACTCCTTTCATCATGATACGTCTATATTTAGCAATGGAGACATTTTGAGTGGATGAGGACAGATACAGCCTTTACTGACCCTCCATAAATCTACATTAAGCTGAATAAAATTTTCTGGTGGTGACCTAATAAGAAACACAACATTAGTTTGAAAAGGTTCAGTATGGTATATTCTGAGATCTGCTTCTTTAATATTCAAAAATAAAAATATTGTACAGGAAAAATACCTTACACAACAATGTTTTCCATACATAAACCTGGCCTCAGTGCCCTATG
The DNA here is from genome assembly GCF_032717465.1 of Coenobita brevimanus. Taxonomy (NCBI): domain Eukaryota; kingdom Metazoa; phylum Arthropoda; class Malacostraca; order Decapoda; family Coenobitidae; genus Coenobita; species Coenobita brevimanus. The sequence continues at coordinate 31,645,054 of NC_136968.1, read as the reverse complement.
TTCCTGATGGGCTAAGTAATATGGGATGCTGGATATTATTAGACACAACAGATTATGTCATCATCCTGGCCTTATGGTATTAAAATGGCTTATGAGATACTGACAGTCACAAGGACAGTAGGTATGAACACCATATTCTGTAATTTAAAAAAAAAAGTATGAAGACAATGCTAATAAAATTACATACAATTAATGACTTTCCATTACTCCAGGACTAAAAAAAAAAAAGAAAAAAAAAAAAAAAATTAGCATCAACATTACATGGTGTTTGTCCTCAGCACCTATCAGAGCCATAAGTGACACAGTGCAGTGAAAAATATCATTATTGGCCCCAGTGGCATTTATGATATTTAAGTGCATAGCATTCATATCAGTGTTAGCTGTGATATGTTCAAACTGATGTAATCTTTTCAGTACAATGACATCTTTCCACCATTTTCTTCCTACATAGTTGATTGATTCAGCTGAGGACAGGCCTATACTATACTCCTTTTACTACTTGCAGGGTTGTAAGCAAAGATTAACACTAGAATATGGTGCTCGTCATGAAAAGAATGTAGGAGTGTAATGGTGTACAGTATTATTATATCACTGACCTATGTGAAATAAGCTGCACAAGGATAAAAATCTGGACCAAGTTAAAGTGACAGAACTGTAGTGGGAGGGCTGATGAAGGAAAAGCATATCCTAACCAGAATAAAATGTAAAGGCAGACAGAATGAAAAAATAATCTATCTATCTATCTATTGCCAGACGCCTCAATCCCGTTTGGGGTGGCCACAAACAAATTGCCTCCAAGTCGCCCTGTCCCCCGCCATTTCACTGCCTTGCTCCCAACTCACACCCCCCTCTCTCATATACCTCTCCACCCCATCCCTCCATCTCATCCTCGGCCTCCCCCTCCCTCTTCCCCCCTCCACCTCACTCACATACACTCTCTTCGTCAGTCTTTCACCCTCCATCCTCTCCACATGGCCAAACAAAAATAATAATAATAATAATAATAATTGGACTAAAGGGGTTAATTACTGGACTACATCAATATAAATGATTCTCTAGATGTGGCACAACTTTCACTGTAATTATAGGTCACCTGATTAAATTTATAAGGTACCAAGTGAAAGCTGAAGCAATTCCTGAGAAAAAAAAAAAGAATAAGTCCTCACTTAGCCCTAGGTGTTTACAGAAAAAATGCAACCTCAAGTGAAACAACACAGGCTTCTGCTTCAAGATGGAGTTAAGAGAGAGAGTGGAAAAACTAATTTCTCACCACACAATTTTAAAAGAATGGAGAGTAACTTTTAAGTAAAGAAACTATGATGAATTCTTGTTCTGGACTACAACCAAGTCATAAATAGTACGGTACTGCCAGTGTTGTGTATTAGTACCATCACTCATGAATTATCAAATAACTCTCATGATGGGGATAACTCTAGTATATTTAACCCAGCTAATGTTAACCAGTTGAGAGCGACAGGCCCCAAATGAGTGCGATTTTCAAAGGCGTACCAAAACCACACCACGAGGAGTAGGTGGCTGAAATTTGTATGGGAAATAGGGGCAGGTGGCAACTCTCGATACCACCCACACACTGCCCCACACATGCTCAGAATGTGCGCATGCGGACACCATGGAGCACCCATGTAAATTTTCCTCATTTTCCTCCTGTGACGCCGCCAACCCCACACCAGGCGCTAAGGGATCTGTACACACACACACGAGAGAGAGAGAGAGAGAGAGAGAGAGAGAGAGTTGATGATACAGTAATCAGGTGATCCTTGCCCAAGACCATGGTAAATATAGGCTGTTTTATTGGGCAATGACATTCCTAAACCTCGCTCACCACGGGTGGTGGGTTGCTCGCGCCACCAGCTGTTCATCTTCTGGTCATTTTATCTTACCACCGCATGACTTGATGTGGTCACATATGTATATATATATTGCCGGATGCACGCGAACATTTCCAAGACGATGATGTGTGTTTCATTCAATTCTGTAAGACTCGAAATTTCGGCCAAATTGTCGCTTCCCAGCAGGTACCTACAGAACGATGGTCACTCTCCATGGGTTTAATATTTGTTCAGCAGAAAGTGAGTCATAACAACCTCAAAGTGTTAATACTGTCATCAGTAACTTTCATGATCATAACAAGTAATTTTATTCCACCTAATGTCAGGCAATCTCTTTCAGCTGAGCCCGAGTCATGAGAGTTCAAGAATATTAATACAGTGCTGTTATCGTTGACTTTCACGATGAAGACAACTCCAGTATAGGTATTTTAATTCAGTTAATGTTGGACAGTGTTACACTGTTCCACTGAGTGAGTCATAAGGGTCTGTGAATATTATTACTGCCACTCATGATCAGAACAACTGTAGTACAGTATTTTAATTCCAGCTGACATTATGCACCATCATTCATGTGAGTCATACGAGCATCAAGAGTGTTAATACTGACACCATATTAACCTTCTCATTGGATTAACACTACTGTTCTATTCCAGCAAATCCTGGGGCAATTTATTCAGCTGAGTGTGTGTCAATGTGTGTCATAGGATCCTCATAGTAATAACATCACCAGTAAAACTCACGAACTGGCAATCTCTTCTGAAGGGAACAAAACCTGCTTGTAGAAAAATAATGGAAGAATTCAATTACCACAACATACTCAGCTTACCAAGGGTCATATCTATAATCTTGCCTAAGCTTCAGTTGTGTAAAGTACTGTATAACATTGCTTGTACTATACATACATCTGCCTTCAGTCATATGGCTATTAATCACAATGCTATCAGTGTAAGTGCATGTTTAAGTGTGTGGCACCACATTTACAATCTTATCTCATAAACCTGGCACTGAGTGTGATGGACCTCAATAGAGACTGATTAAATGTGAATTTCCCGCCCATTACTTTTTGGTGCTCATTAAAGTACGATACATACTGACCTGCAAGTTTACACTTGTTTCACTATAGCCTTTTCCATCTCATACCCATAAAACTGGTTTCTGATGATGAAAAACTATATATGGTACTTATTTTTCTGAAAACAGAGTCCAGGACACTGTAGTGGCATACCTACTATGCACACTGACCTAAAAACTGAAATACACGTACTTCGTTACAACCTATATGAGCAGGATCACCAAAAAATCAATTGGAAAGCTGCAAGAGGAGTTGCAGATTTTCCCTGTGCCACAGGTAATGAGCTAAGCTTGTGTATAAAAATGCCTGCGTATGGTATATTTTTCACTGATACAGCAACCAAACACTTCATAATAACATAGGAGTGAATATTACCCCCCTCATTTCAATGATGAATATTATATTTTGTACTTGGCATCTCTTGACGATTTTTTTATTCAACAGTAATCATTTTCAAATTATTAGCACAAACTGTGCTTATACCAGAAAAACATCATGTGGAAATTGTTGAGACAGCATATCAAGTAATTCCTGAACAATGTTGTGCTTCAATTTTGGCCCAAATAAGGAAAAGTACCTATACAATATTAAACAGCATCCATTTTTTCAAAGTGTTTGAGAAATTTCTAATTAATTTCCTTTTTTATCACTAAATTGGTGCTGTTCAACAAGTACTTGATAACAAGTCAAAGCTACATTCATACAATATTTATTTATTTTAAACAGGACTTCCGCTGATACTATGAAAGTTAACAATGTCAGTATTTTCAACCTCCTTGTAGCCCAAGTCATTACTTAAGGCTCTAACCAACTCCAGAAAAAAAAAAGTATCAGCTACTGTGCGATCAAATCAACTGCAGATAGCAAGAAAGAAAGAAATAATGTGTCACTGGACTGCAAGGGTTAGTGTCTGATATATTCACAATCTTCCCTATGCTGCACTTGTGCATTAAACTGCTTACTTATAATTTTATATTCATTCATACTGTTCCCAAACACTTCATGGTCAAATGAGAAAATATCAAAGTGGAAAAAAAATAAATAAATAAAAAATAAAAATCTCAATGATGTGATACTTGTTAAATGCCATGGAGACATCATCATCATCATCATCACCATCATCATCATCCGGGCCTCCTTTCCCACCCTAGTGCAGAGTGAGGGGTAGCAACATCCAGCCAGCCCAAATTTGCCCAGTCCAATGGGCCTCACTTCCACTTACTCACCATTCGAGCCCCCGGAATCCTGGCTCTATCTGGTATGCCAAAAATATTCACCATGTTCCATAACTTCACATAAATGTATCCGACAGAGTCAATACGGATGATGTCACGTTAAAAAGGGGTGCCAAATCCCTGATCATGCGCTTCTCAAAATTCATCCAGTCAGCTCAATCTCTTGTCAGTCCCCTAGCCTCATCGACTTCCAAACCTCTCTTCCTCACACACTCATCCACCATATCCCTCCACCTTCTCCTTGGCCTACCTTGCCTCTTCCCTCCTTCAAATTTGCACAGATATACCTTTTTCACCATTATGTTGTTATCCATTCTCTCCACATGACCATACCATCCCATTACACTCTCTTTGATTCTGGTGTCCACAGACTTCCTCACTCCACATCTTTCACAAATCACATTATTTTGTATCCTATCCACTCTCTGTACTCCACATACTGTACATTCCTCAGAATGAAAATGAAAAGTCAAGAAACTTATTTACTGTGTAAATTAAATAGGATGCTTTACAAATATGACCCCTGTTGTTTATAGCCTATGTTACTCCATCTTATATTAATATTCTTGTGTATGTCACTTTACCCCATATCCCCAGGCAGTTTTATGTGATTATTATTTTTTTTTAATTGCATTCATTCACCCACTCAGCTTCCTAATCTGAATATAATCATGTAACAGCAGCAAAACCAGAATAAAAAACAATATCACTCACATGAAGAGGTTGTGTCAAGTACGGTAGCTATTTATACAGACAGTCCTTGGTATGTGTCAGAGATGTTTAACAAAAAATAACTGTCCATGGGAACTTCCAAACTGACTTTATAAGTATGAATGGTAATACTGTACATACTTTTATTTACTGTAATACAATGTGCTGGTGAATTCATCTTTCAAAATCATTAAAAAAAAGGTAGCATAACAAGTACATACTGTAAAATATATGTGTATCTGTACATACACATTAATCCCCAATCTTATAGGGTGGACACAGCTGCATGTATTGTGTACGGTACTGTTCATGTGTAATTAGGAAATATGTGTGTGTCCAGCAGCTCTTATCACATAATGTCTTAATACAATAATTCAACGTCATGGCCTGATTTCTAGGCCTCTGCACCCTCATCCTTTTGACATAATGTATTAGTATATGTACATCACCATTCCAAAATCATCTGGCAACAGACACACAGACAGACATCACCACTCTGTACACACAGTCAAAAATGTGAATCGTACCATTCACACATTCCCGCTAACTGCTCATGTCCTTGGCCATCGTTTTTTTTCGTTTCCTATCTCTCTTTTGCTTGCTGTCATGTTCTCACCCGTAATAGCAGCCTGCACCATTCCTGGGGGGAATGGAGGGGGTGGTAGTGTTGGTGAAAGACTGTCTGAGCATCTGGGAGGTTCAAGGAATGGGGGAAACAAGACGAAACAACATGTGTGTACTGAGTTGGAAAAACTAAAAAAGTACTCAGTGGAGGATTTAAAAAAAAAAAAAAAAAAAAAAAAAAAAAAAAAAAGCTGTTGATATGACAGAATGTGGAACGAAACAAGTGAGATTGAAAAGTCAATGAAATGCCTGGAATCAGCTGCAAGAGGAATTAGTAAAAAGATGGATAAAGTGAAGAAAAGTTGATCTGGTTGAAGAATACTTTGGTTGTGGGGGTGGTGGGGCTACTCGTGAACTGACAGAAACCACAGACAAAAACTGCTTGACTGTGATGACTGAACACTTTCTAATGAGATGGATTTCTCGTACATCAGAGGACAAAGCCAGTGTCAGTGGACCTCAGATTAGGAAACAGTCCAGACTGTTTTATGGTGCCACAGTATTTGCATGAAAAAGGAAATCACCAATCCTCCTCCATTTTTAGCTTCAAATGGCTGGCTGGACAATTTCAATCATCAATGTGATGTTAAATACTCAGCATACCAAGGTGAAGGCTCATCTGCTGATGAGGTTGCAGCTTCATCATATCCTGAGGTAGCAAGAGAAATTGTGGAAGAAGTTGGCAATACACTTGACCAGATATATAACTGCAACAAAACAGGCCTGTTTTGGAAATGATTACCAAGAGAGCATTTATTTCAAAGAATGAAAAACAAGCCCATGGTGTTAAACAGGCCATGGATCGAGTAAGTGTTCTATTGTGTTGCAATGCATCAGGTGACCACAAAATGAAACCCCTTGTCATTTAGCACGCAGCCCAACCCCATGCTTATAAAACTATGACATAAAGAAACTCAATGTCCACTGGTGTGACAGTGCAAGGGGATTTATGAATGTCCTTTTGTCAGAGGAGTGGTTTGATGACATGTTTGTGCGCGACAAAATAACACTGCATGCGAAAGAACCTGGCATTTAAAATCCTGTTATTCCAGGATAATGCCCCTGGACATGCCCATTAACTCGTAGGCTGCCACCCAAATGTCCAGGTGTGCTTTTTACCACCTAACCCAACCAGCAAAATTCAACCCCTTGATCAAGAGATCATCTCCAATGTAAGCTGATCTTTTACAAACAAGTGCAAGATGAGTTACAAAGGCAGATCGACACACAAGATGAACTGAGGGAAACTGAAAGGGAAAGCAGTAGTGAGGCAGATGCAACTGATGACACCCTCATTCTCTACCCCACCATCGCCCTGCACCCCACAATCACTCTCAAAAGTGGTGACTGTCCAGACCTTTTGGAAGAAATTCAACATTCATGAGGCAGTTGACTGTCTGGATTTAGCCTGGAACCAGTTAACAAATGTAACTGTTCATCACAACTGGACACCGCTACTCCCTCATCTTACCATGTGACAGGATAACTGCCCGTGCAATGAAGACCTTTTAAGGGAGACAGTTCAGGCAGTCCAAATGTCCCAGCTCCTGGTTTCAACACGTCGATGAGGAACAAATCAAAGAACTTCTCAAAACAGATAGGGAGCCAGAAAGCATCGAGGAATGTTGGGAGAAGAACCTGAAGAACAGCAAGAAACTTCACAAACTGTGCAACAAATGCCGGAGCCAACAACTCATGTCTTGTCCAAGCTGTTAAGTGATTCAGACCACATACATGAGCAGATAGAACTGACTGTAATTATGATGCCTGTGAGATGATGACTGGTTATCTCAATAAGAGGTCACTACCAGGAAAAATAAAACAAGAAAGTAATGGACTGTAAATGTGATCTGATCACTCGCTATTTCAATCACAAACGAGAAGAAAACAAATGATAGAGGCAACTGAATGTGTAAATGTGGAGGGTGACATGGAAGAAGATGAACATAGCCTGCTAATGGATACTGACTTTGAAGGTTTTGAAGAAATGGTGGCAGAGGCGGAAGCAGCGACAGAAGCAGTGGTAGAGGAGAGTGGAGAAGAGGCCCACGGAGTCGGACGTTAGCCTAACTTTGTCGGCCTTGGATACTAGTTTAGTCTATCAGCGCACCTCAATTTCTGTTCATGGGTTAGTTTTCAAAAGTTATGTTAATATGCCTATTACTTATTACCTCTCAACAACAGAATACAGTGGAATAGAAGAAAAATCAAGCTTTTTATTGGTCCCCCAGAACAAATTAAAATTTTCCCTATTTCATTACGCACTTGGATTTGGTGAGGTTAGTTTGGTGCCAATTAGTCGTCAAAATGGAGGGCTTACTGTAGGCTCAAATTTACAAAGACAGCGATAAGATGAATGTGTAGTGCATTCTTGAATGCGAGATCTGGAAGGACTGTGACTGAAGAGTTGAGAGGAAAAATGGGACTTGAATGTCCTGGTCTTATGATAAGGTGGGGTGGACTGAGATGGTCTGGGCATGTTGAGAGGATGGAAGACAAGAATTAGGTGCTGAAATGACGTGTGAATGAAGGGGGTTGGGTTGAAAAAAAAAAAAAAAACTGGAAGGAGGTCATAAAGTGTGACCTCAGGGATCAGGGACTGAACGAGGAGGCTGACAGAGATCGAGCAGTGTGAGGAGCTGCCTTTAGATGACCATGGCTGACACATGCAAACATGTTGGAGCCTGTATAAACAATACGAAACATTATGATATAAGATGGCAATTTTGGGCCAAGTTAGAGTCAAATTGCATATTGTAGTTTTATTCTTGCTACCACCAAGTGATTTTATTCAGCTACAGGAGAGATGCCACTATTAAGAGGTTAAGTGTAGACATCCTAAGCACAAGAAAATATGACCCTGATCTGCATCAAATCATTCCCATCTGTGAGACACACACCAAAAAAGACCTGGGATGAGGTCATAGAGTCTGACCTCAGGGATAAGGGACTGAACAGGGAGGCTGCCAGAGACCAAGCAGCATGGAGACCTGCCATTAGGTGACTGGTGACCAAGACCGATGCATGCAAGCATGTTGGAGTCTTTGCAAACAATGCAAATACAACTTACAAGAGATTCCTAGTACAACAGGGGTTAGTGATGGGTCTATCTACTGCCTTCATTTGGAGAATTTTCTCCACAGCTGAATATCATAAAAAGAATAGAATATAAAGTCACTGATTAATTCTTTTATTCTTGCTACCTTCAGATGATCAGATTAAGAGGAACATTTTCAACCAAAGGGGTTAGATATTGCCTCCACTGACCCATTATGATGAAAGGCCTTCCCCAAACTGAATAAAACTGACTTGATTGGAAGTAGAACAAACAGAAAGAAAAGCCCTCACTGTCACAGAAATATTAAATTGTGTACCATGATCATCAAACTTGCTCAAACTCTTACATCATCCTCATAATCTCCAATGCCTTGCTGCCTCCTGGAAACCTGACGACAATGAATGGTCACAGTAGAACCACCCCTAGGCCACTTTATCCTCACATACCTCTTGCACTTAAACATTCCCATTCCTCTTCTTCCTCTCTCACCAATATACTGCACCTCTTCCCCTCTCCCATGCCATACCACATATGATCTGCCTCTGCCAACACAACTCCTGCTCTCACTTTCAAAAGACTCTCTGACATCTGATCTATGTGCATTCTTTTAATATGCCTACAACATCTCAGTGTATCCCTTTTTATCCATTTATTAATTCAACATTTCACTCCAATCACCTGTTCTTCCTTTCCACTTACACTCTTGAATGAATTAGTTTATGCTTAGTAAGATGGCCATTGTGGCTGAAAAATTTGCCACACTCCTCGCACTTGAATCTCTTTATGCCGGAATGAGTCTGTCCGTGCTGAGTGAGGTGGTATTTCTTAAGGAACATTTTACCACACTGTTCACACTTAAACTTCTTTACTCCGGTATGAATCAGTGAGTGGCGCATGAGAGATTTTTTATGGGGGAACATTTTGTAACACAGATCACACTGAAAATTCTTCTCTCCTGAGTGAGTTAGTATGTGCTGGGTAAGGTCTGTCTTTCTGCCAAACATCTTACCACATATCTCACAACCAAAGTTCTTTATGCCTGTATGAACTGTGAAGTGCTGGGTGAGGTGGCTTTTCTTTGCGAAAAGTTTGCCACATTCGCCACAACGGAACTTCTTCACCCCTAAATGTACAAGTAAGTGTTGGGTGAGGGAACTTTTCTGACCAAAAAGACTACCACATTCACCACACTTGAACCTCTTCACTCCAGAGTGGACTAACATATGGCGTGAGAGTTTGCTCCTACAGCTGAACACTTTACCACACTCAAAACACTTCAAGGCAGCAGCTTCAGCAGCAGTTAGAGGGAGGGAGGCTTGGCTGACCTCATTCTCACTGCTGCATCCTTCCTCATTCACCTCACATGCCAGACTCAACCCGGGCTCTTCATTCATCACCTCCATCACGTCTACTCCCTTACTGACCGACAAGTTTATTCTACTATGTACTGTTCTTCACTTCACTAATGGTCTTGCTATCTGCCACCTAAATAATCAATGACCAACATCAGTGTCAAATAAGAAATATTCATATTAATAAAGTTGTCAACACAACTTAAATTAGCACCAATCTTAACAAACAATACATATCCTCTTGCATCTGCACATTCCACATGAGCAAAGCAAACTTACACTCAAGGATACCACAAAAGATAAAATATCAATGTGCCACCCTTGCCATACATAAAATGATTCACATACATTGAATTTTATGAACATACAATACAAAAACTGAAGCTTAAGATGATTCCAGCTGGCTGTGCTCACAAGATATTATCCAAAAATCTTCTGGACAGCAAGACAAAATGTGGCCTCACTCTTGTCTACAGTTTTTGCTATTAATAACTGGCACAGATCACTGACAGCCACACTACTGATGCTTCTGCTTCACTGACTTCAGTTGTGGACCTGGAACAAGAGCTGCCATTAGAAGCACATCTCTAAACCTGACAATAGTATAGAGCACTGGTTCCAAAGGATTTTGACATTGTCCCCCCCCCCCTTTTAGTTTCCACAGAATTCTCATCCCCTCTCTCCCCTTAAGAAAACGAATAATTTAGTTTTAATACACTTAAGTTACTTGTAACTAAATTATTCTTGTACAGACTTTTTTTTTTTTTTTTTTCCAACTCTGGGCATAGGCTTCACAGCCTCCTCCCAAGGCCCAGTAGTCCTCCTACATACCACACACCTCTACATGTCACCACTTCGGCGCTAACACTCACCGTCCATATTGAATACATGCTAGGGCTCTCTCATACAGGACTGTTGTACAGTAATCCCTCCAATATCCGACATAATAGAGCCATAGGCATGTCCGGATTGTGGTCCTGTCCGGATATTGGGCCCCAGCCTTCTGGACTTGTACTTATGGGCCCTAACTCGAAAAACACCTATACAACTCCCTCTGGACATGCATAGCACCTATTTAAGACCCAAATCACACCAATAAGGGACATAAAAGACTGAAATAAATGCAAAAGAAGCATAAAATGAGGTTTTTGAGGTAGGTTCATACAATGTTAAACATTCTGGGTACTTACAAGTCCCTGGCAACCTAGCCTAACTCAGAAAAACACCTCCCTACTGCACAAGCACAGCACCTAAGACACAGCATATTCACACCAATATGGGACATAAAAGAGTGAAATGAGGTGTTTGAGGTATGTATAGTATGGAAAATACAGCAGAGTACAGTATGAAACATTCTGCCTACTTACAGCAAGTCCATGGCCATCTCGATGAATAACCACCTCCTCTCAGACTCTGACAGTAAGAAGGATTTCCTGAAGCACTTGGAGTACACTGTTCATGAAGTCTTGCACTAAACTTAGTCAATACCACTCAGAAGTCCTTTCTCTTCACAGTGCGCACTCTTGTCTTACATGAGCTCCATTGTACCTTAATAAGTGTTGCACTCTGCACTTTACATCTTTCCACTCTTAAAACCATTTTCTAAACCAAAAACACTCAAGTTAATTTATGTTACAGTTACAGTCCATTAAATTTTTGTCTTTTCACTCACAACTCTAAATCCTTAACACAATGCACTGTTTTTTTCACTGCACAACACTGTAAATTCCCGTATGGTCTAGTGGAGAAGCGTCTAATCACTGTCAGAGTCTGAGAGTAGCACAGGGAGGTGACCTAGGGGTGCGTCGCTGGGTCGTGGTGATGGCGTACCCACTACAGACGACTCTGAAGACAGACGCAAACTCATGTCGAGCGGTGATTCCACCGTGGCTGATGTGCTGGGCTGTGGCTCGGAGCATGAGGGCCTGTCTTGGGGAGGCAATGGAGTGGAGCCAGGGCTGGGCACAGCGGGGGTCACGGGCCTGAAAAAGCTGTCAATCGTTGATTGACGCAAGGAATGACGATTCTGACGATTGATGATGTGCTGCCTGAAAGCACGCACTTCCTCCACAAGTCCCAAGGGCCCCATCTCCCTGTCGCAGTCCAGGTGTTCCAGGTAGTCCAGAACGAACTCTAGGTGTTCCCGGAGTGCGCTCAGCTTGGGGATGGCTGGAGTTGTGTCATGCTGAGAGGAGTCCGCATCATCGTCGCAGTCCTCGGCGGAATCTTCAAGCTGGGTACTGACACCTGCAACTGAAGATGCGATCTTGATATTGCCCTCGTCGTCATCCAACCACTCACGCACTTCGTCCACATCAACATCATCGCTGTGCGTATGTAGACGTGCATGGAAGTCATCCACGTCGAAACCTAAGAAATTGTACTCCGCATCTGTTCCGAGAAGCAGAGGAGACCAACCATTTTCTAGAGTCTTGACAGGGATTTCCTTCCATGCACTGGCCCAGTTGTAGATTGCATACTTGATGTTGTAGCAGCGAAGGTTTTCCAAAGTCCGCTGGCCTCGCGTGTCCCGTCCCTCCCTGCGCTCGTCCTCGAGAACAACCATCACCTCGTCCAGGAACTTCCGGCGGTATAGGCGCTTCATTGCCACGATCACTCATTGGTCCATTGGTTGGATGAGAGCAGTAGTATTAGGTGGCAGAAACATGCACCTAATGTGGCCATTCTCAGCCACCAAGTCCTTGTCGCATGGTTGGACAGGTGCATTGTCGAGGAGGAGGAGGGCCTTTACCTGGTCGTGTGGGATTCCCAGTTTCTCCGTCTGGTAACGTATGACCTCCTTGACGAAATGGTGGTGGAACCAGTCTTTGAAGATCTGGGCTGTGAACCATGCCTTCAAAGAATGGTACCAGACGACAGGAAGGACATCCATCACCCAACGAAGACACCGAGACTGCTTTGCACGGCCAACAATAACGGGCTTACACCGGTGCATGCCGTTAGCATTGGCACAACACAAAGCAGATATCCGTTGCTTGGAGAGCTTGCGGCCAAGTACACGCTTCTCCGTCTCCTCGGCTAGAGTGTTCGTTGGCAAAGAGCGATAGAATAAACCAGTTTCATCAGCGTTGTAGACTTGACCGAGAGTGAGGTCCTCCCTGTCGATCAAGCCCTTCACCTTGTGCCGAGACTCGTCAACTCCATCCTCGTTAGCGTCCAAAGCTTCGCCATGAGACTTACGGTTGGTAAGGCCATGCCGTAACTTAAACGCGAAGAGCCAACCCTCGGATGCCTTGAGGGCGTCGTGAAGCCTGGCGAACTTCTCAGCAGCAGCCTTCAGCTCCGTACCACGTACCATCACACCAGCACCACGTTGCTGTCGATACCAAATCAACGTGGAGCGGTCAACTTCAGCAAACTTGGGAGTAAACATCACCTTCCTCTCCACGTTGCGTTTGCTTCTCGACAAGAAGTCAGCCGTGTACTCCATGAGTTTGTCTCGGGATCTCTTAATATCAAACAAAGTAGATCGGGCCAGGTTAAACTCGCAGAGGATGCTTGAAGAAGACCATCCCGCATCTACTTTCTCCAATATCTCCCGCTTCTTCTCCAGAGTCAATACCACTCTCTTCCTCTTCTCAGGCGGAGGGGCCATCATCACACACACGAAGGAGAGGCATGAGAGCAGCAGGAGTGCCTGCAGCAGGTAAGGCACCACCACAAAAGCGAGCACGTGGGCAGCCATGACGACGAGCGTTCACTCGCGACGAGAGACAGGCGGAAAGTGGGGAGGATGCAGAGATGCTCTAGTGGACGTTGGAGGAATGACGCGCCACAACAAAGCTGTCCTGCGCCCCGCGCGCCAAGTTCAAATTACGTGCGGGAATTTTTTTTTTTCCGATTTTTTTTTGGCGGTTTTCGGACCATTTTGGGAATATTGGATCCCGGGACGATTATGTCCGGTTAGTGGGGATGTCCAGATAGTGGGCGTCTGGATAATAGAGGGATTACAGTATTGGTATTAGCGGGGGTATTTTACGACATGTTGGTGGGTCTTCTGGTAGATCGGTAAAGTTTGCTTTGTATGGAATTCAAATCCTTAAACTGTTCCCTGCCCCAGCGGGGATTTGACCCTGGGTCCGGTAGGACCGCAGGCCACCTCTCTACTGATTGACCCACTGCCTCCAGTTGTATATATTGCATAAATTTTGCCCTTAACACCAGTCATGTTTAAGTTTCTTTCATAGTATAAACAGAAGACCTTATAGAAATAATTCTATTCCAGCCTCAACATCAAATCTCCCCTTCTGATCCTTCCACCTACAACATCACCCATTGTAACTGCCCTCCAGTTATGAAAATGTTAACAAAACTATTGTTAAATACTAGAAGTAGGAAAGGAAAGAAGGACTGATACTACAGGTAGGAAGAGAAGGAAGGACTGATACTAGAGGTAGGAAGGGATGAAAGGACTGAGGGAGAGGTGCACAGTAGCACCTGACATCATCCTACGCTGTATAAAGTACAGCTGGGAACAATCGCTCACCTTCTTGCAAGCTATGGTCAACAGTTGTGTAGTGTTGTGGGGGCACAAGATATGTTGTACTCATTTAGGCCAGATTTGATGAGTAGTACTGTCAGTCTTCATATTCTGTCACATGAGCTCACATAAACACTTTTTCTTGGGTTCTTTCTGTCATGAGCTGCACTAGAAGTTTGCACTGTAATTATGGCATGTTTTATGCAACTGGGTAGTATACATACTGTATACAGTATTATATATATAATATACTGTATACATAATATACACATTACTTGAGAGACCATAAGCTTCCATACAAAGCCAGGTCTGGGTACTGGCACAACACTGGCTGGCCACAAGAAAAATAAATAAATAAAAAATAAAATATATGAAGCAGTCTGCCAGGTGAATGTGGGAAGTAACTTCATCTTGTGCAATGTTTGTGATAAGCGGTGCATATGAGAAGCAGTGGTATTAGAGGTTGGCTGCAAACTAATGCTGAGGTAGTGTGTGTGGTATTTAAGGGAGTACGCATGCAGAGACAGAGAGGTGAGAAAAGAGTGACCCTGCTGGAGTCTCAAGATAGTCTGGCAGTCAAATCAAGATCACAGGGTATACCTTCAAATGTTGTTTACAGTTTTGTTCTTGGTGTTATTTGGAAGCTAAGAATGTGCTGATTAAGAATCTGCTGGGTGCCCTCTTGTCCCCCTTGAGCATTTTGAGTAATTCAAGATGGCCTCCAAGATGGTCGCCAAGAACAAAATGTGCTGAAGTGATGCTTGGAAAACCTAACAAAATGTACAGCAGTAGTACAGTTTCTATTATTTCCATGAGTAACATGACATCATCATCATCATCATCCAATCCTACAGTGCCCCATGAGGAGCGTAGGGGCCCGGGGCTAGGTAAGTTGGTCCTGACATTTAAGATGGGAGTGACCAGTCTCACTCATCCCTGGGTGGCATTACGTGAGCAATAAACCCTTACCATCCCTTAGATATAAACCTACACAGGCTCAATCCGATTAAAGTGCCTTAATTACCCACTAAACCAGCAGGCACCATAATTTGGTTATATGGTTACCACCCAGCATAGTAAATGGTTTCCTGGTGTACAGGAAACCATTTGGCTTGTCACTCAGTGTAGAGTCACCCACACGTAGACAGAAGAGGAAAGAACGAAGGAAAGAAAGACAGAACAGGGAGTGCAAAGTCACCTACAGGCAGAAGGAAGAGGAAAGAATGAAGGAAAGAATGACAGAAGAGGAAGGAAGGAAGAGAGGAAATGGCAGACACCCAAAGCAGCACTACATTGAGTATGTGGATGGTGAGTGCCCCCACCTATCACCAAATAATAGTAATAATAATAATAATAATAATAACAACAACAATACTTCATCGATGATAACTTTTTTTTTTTTTTTTTTTTTTTATATATACCTAGGCTGCTTCCCCCAAGGAAAGGGAGGTAGCCGAGACAGGACGACACACTCCCCATTTACTCTTCAAACACATACATTCGCATCTTAGCCTCAAAGGGGAGAACGGACAGATCCTCACCGCACCACACCACACAAGGGTCAACTGCACAATGCAATCAGTGACATTCGCAGCAGGGCCCGACAGCAGAACTGGTTTACCCCTGCCACATCATAACAGACCCATCCCCTTACCCACACCTGACTTGACTAGCTGATCAGACCAAATGCGGGAGAATATCCCCTCAGGGCTGCGTCATCATTTATTCATTCACAATTCCTCTCCATTTATTTCTGTCACGCACAGCCACTCTTCCTTGCTCAACAGACATCCCTCTCGCATCCAGCGCTCTCTTCACACTGTCCACCCATCCTATTCGTGGTCTTCCTCTCAGCCTTACACCTCTCACACCAGATCTAGTTATCTTTTTCACCAATCAAGCTCATTATCCATTCTCTCCATATGCCCAAACCATCGCTACACCCTCTGCTCAACTCTACCAGCCATCTCCCGAACAACTCCAGTTCTCCTTCGCACTTCATCATTTCACACTCGATCCATACATGTCACTCCACACATACTCCTCAGACACCTCATCTTCATTACATTCAAACTTTTCCTCTCTACTACACCCATATTCCATGTTTCAGCCCCATATAACGCAGTTGGTACCACAACACCCTCATACAGCCTTCTCTTTACATCCATTCTAAACGAACGACATCTAAACACTTTTTTCATTCCTCCCAGCACCTTTCCTACTTCATTTATTCTAAACTTCACTTCTGCATCTATTCTTCCATCCACAGCAACATGTGACCCTAGATATTTAAAACACTCTACCTCCTCAAGCAACTCGCCATTCAAAACTATATTCATCCCCCTACCATCTACCAGCCTCGTACACTTCATCACTTTACTCTTATTCTCGTTTACTTTCAATTTCTTCCTTTCACACACCCTTCCAAACTCCTCTGCCAACTGTCTCAATCTCTCCTCTGAATCAGCCACCAGTGCAGTATCATCTGCAAACAGCAGCTGCTTCAGATTCCACTCTCCACCATCAACATTCACGAGACTCAGACCTCCACCTAAAACTCTTGCATTCACCTCCCTTACAACACCATCCATGTAAATATTAAACAACCAAGGCGACATCACACATCCCTGTCGCAGCCCCACTCTCACGGGAAACCAATCACTCACAGTATTTCCCACTCTTACACACGCTCTACTATTTACATAAAAACTTTTCACCCCTTTTAGTAACCTACCATCAAGTCCATACAATCTTAAATCAGTCCACAAAGCCTCCCTATCAATTCTATCATATGCTTTCTCTAAATCCATAAATGCCCAAAACACATCCTTGCCTTTTGCTAAATACTTTTCACACACTTACCTCACAGCAAACACCTGATCCACACATCCTCTCCCTCTCCTAAAGCCACACTGCTCATCACCAATCACTCCCTCTGTACCCTCTCTAACTCTCATAATTAACACTCTACCATACACCTTACCTACAACACTCAACAGACTTATACCCCTAAAGCTAGTACATTCATGCTTATCACCCATGCCTTTAACAACGGGACCACAGAAGCACTTGCCCAGTCAACTGGCACCATACCTTTCACAAAGCACACATTCAACAATCTTACTAACCAGTCAAAAATAGTCACTCCACCATCCTTCAGGCATTCCACAGCACACCCATCCATACCTGCAGCTTTCCCTGTTTTCATCTCCTTTACTGCCTTCTCCACTTCCTCCTTCGTGATCAAAGAATCATTCAACTCTCCCAACACATTTATTCCTTGCACCCTTCCATCCGCCACAATGTCAGCCACCCTCTCCTCCTCTACATTTAACAATCTTTCAAAATACTCTGCCCATCTCTTCCTTACTGCATCCATCTCAATTAACATCCTTCCATCCTCTGCTTTTACGCGTTCTTCCTTCCCAGACTCTCCCTTTCGCACCCTTTTCACCTCCTTCCAAAACATTTTCTTATTCTGTTGAAAATTCTCTGTCAGCCACCTACTCCACCTCTCATCTGCTGCCACTTTAGCATCACGCACAGCCCTTCTCGCCCTATTCCTCTTTTCCTCATACCTTTCATATGACATCTCATCCTTCCTCTGCAGCCACACTTCATATGCACGTCTCTTCTCAGCAACAGCCATACTTACTTCCTCGCACCACCATTCACTTCCTTTTCTTACACCACCACCCACACATCTCACACCACACACCTCTTCTGCATGCCCCAGCACAGCACTCTTAAACAACTGCCATTCCTCCTCCACACTGCCATGTTCCTGATCTTTCACTGCGTTCCACTCAAATTTCAATTTCTCCTGATACTCTATCTTTTTCTCTCTTTTATCCAACTCACTCACTTTCAAAACCTCCCTGCCACACCTAACCCTCCTAGCTCTCACCCATCTCTTACCTACTCTCAACTCTCCCTCCACCAGGTAGTGGTCAGACATACCTCCACCCTTCACTCTTAGAACTCTCACATCCAACAATCTTCCTATTACATTCCTAGACACAACCACATAGTACATCAAAGCTCTATCAACAACCCTTCCACCCTCCTGTCTTACCCATGTATACTTATAATTATCTTTCTTCTCAAACAGCGTATTTCCAATCACCATCTCTCGCTCAACACACATCGCTATCACTCGTTCCCCATTTTCATTTCTTCCAGGCACACCATGCATACCAAGTACACCTTCAACTGCTACATTTCCCACCCTAGCATTCAGAATTCCCATCATTACCACATTCACATCCGCTCAAAAACTCTGCAGACATTCATCAACATCATTCCAGAAAGACTAGCCTCTCTTCTTCATCCCTTTCAATACCAGGCCCATATGCACTCACAAACATCCACAACTCATGTTCAAATTTCGCTTTCACCCACATCAGTCTCGATGACATCTCCTTCCATTCAATCACACACTGCTGTACTTCCGGACTCACCAACAATAATAATAATATGAATGATATTAATAATAGTAATAATAAAGATAACAATAACAATGATAACACTGACAATCATTCATCATCATCATCTTGGGCATTTTCCACCTCTGGGTGGGGTAGATTTGAAAAATAAATAAATAAATGCAATAATCACCATCATAATATGCACATGACTTCATGCCCCTCCCCCTCCCAGTTTGGGAATAGATGCTGCAATGCACTTTTTGTACAGAAAGCCATGAAGAATGTCTATATCAACATCTCTCATCCACTATTCATGATGACTTGTATGTAGTGTTTCTCCTGTCCCGGTGTTAACTTACCACAAAACAACACCCACCTGTACAGTACAGTTCCATATGGGCATATATCTTACGCTGTGGCAAACGCAGAGTCCACACTGCCTCCTTTCATCCAGTGACTGGCATGACTTGTATGTAATGCACCTGCTGTCCTCTTTCTCTGTTACCACTCATCTGAAACATATGGTAGGAATATCAACAGACAATAAAAAATCATTAATAATTTCTTCCCCACCAATAATGTTAGGTGGGGGCACCCATCACCCACTCACCACTCCCTTGATGTAATTTCTCTCTCTCTCTCTCTCTCTCTCTCTCTCCAGGTGACTTGAAACTGAGTGACAAGTCAAATAAAATCCAGTAACCCAGGAAACCATTTACTGTGTTGGCTGGTGGTAACCATATAACTAAATAATGATGCCTGGTGGTCTAGTGGGCTGAGGTGCTCCAACCAGACGAGGCCTGTTAGATTTCCATTTGAAGGATGATGAGGGAGTAACTTAATTGCTCACACAATGCCACTTAGGGGCTGAGGGTGGTCACCCTTGCCTTACTGTCAGGAATGAGCAACCTAGCTGCAGGGTAATATACTTCTGTTTATACTGGGCAATATGGGATTGGCTGATGAATGAATGAAATAATAATGTACAGTATGTTAGTAATAAAGACAACTGTTTTTGCTTTATGCTAGAAAATTATTCAGGTTTTCAAATATAGTATATGTATGATTTTCTCTAAAAAATGTTGTTTTCACTGGGAAGGGTTGAAAGGTAATGTCTGTCTTTTTACTAAAAGTCCCATACAAGAATGCAAATGTCTTGTGCACTGAGTTACATCTCCTGAATTAAAATAATTACTGGGATATCCTTGAAGTACCGGTACATATTTTATTTTCCATTTTTTACATACCTGTACAATACTGTAATCATCTTTGTAAGCAGTTATATGCCAACTTACTGCAGTTTAATTTTTGTATTATACTTCCTCTTTCCAATTATATTTTTTATTTTTCCCTTTCCACTGTCTTATAATACAGCTGTCAATCCTATGAATATTAAAATTTTCACTTTTCCTTACATGATCATATGATACCAATGTATATGAGTAAAGGACTAATTAACTCTGATCAAAGATGGCAAGTCTGGAGTTATTATGAAAATGTGTTTGTGTAATTACCTGCATAAGCCTCTAATAACATAAACAGGTTCATACAGGGCTCCAACTCAACTGGATTAACTGACAGCCCCCTTATTACAGATGCAAATTAGACCTTAATGCAGCCATTAAAATGGATGGTTCTAAAATACTATTTGTATGTGGGTTCCGTTTGAACATACAACTTCCCTTCCCCTATGTTAAAAGGCCAGGACAATATTCTAAACTCGCACAGTAATAGTTCAAGGGATGCACAATCAACCTGCCTGAAAACATAAGAAAACTGAGTAAGTTTGATGGAGGGGAAAGAAAAAAGAAAAAAAAAAAAAGTGAAAGTTACTACCCTTAGGTCTTTGTAAGCAATCCCTGAGTTCTGTGGATTTTCTGAATGTTTTTCATCCGTACAAAAGCTAAGAGACAACGCTAGTACTGTACTAAAGGATTTTTTTTTTCATATTTTTCACTTAATACTACTGTATATTCTTATTATTTTATTTATTTATTTATTCTTCTAATACTCAACGCATTTGCAATGAACCATGCATCTGCACTGGGCCCCTACTCTGCATAGCAAACTACAAGCCAACCTTGTAATACAACTGATCGGTTTGTATTCATTCACTTATGCAATCATTAAGAAGTTATACCCCTTCCACACTCAGCGATCATGAATATTCGCTTATACAATCAAAGCGATCCCCCCCATGAGATTATAATGAATCCAAACAGTACCATGCAAGACAAATGACGTTCATTTGAACCAAGAAAGCTGCCTGGTGTTTATGTACACAGAACCCCATTCTGAGTCAGCTGTGCTTGCTCCCTTCTTCTCGACACCCTTTGGAAGGCCCATTCTGTCACATGTCTTGCTGCAGTGATAGTGTTTCTCCTTTTGTGCATCACATTACATCACCTTCTTGCATGTGCATAGCCATCAGACCACCATTACCATCATAATACTGCAGTGCAAGTGTGTGACTATCACTTTTAATAACAAAATGTCCTTAGTGTCTGTAGCTCCTTCTGTGGAATATAAGAAATTGTACACAAAAATATGTATGATGGCAGTGCCAGTCTGACTCCTGTGTTAGCTAAGTACACAGCTAGTTGCTTGCTTTCAGCTCTATTCATTTTTAACTATGGATCTCACTCCTCCATTTAATAAATAACAAAATATTCTTAGTGCCTAAAGCTCTTCAGTGGAAAATAATAATATGTTAAGTCAATATGCATGCTGGCAATGCCAGCCTGTTTCCTTTGTGTTATGTAGGTAGATAATCAAATGCTTTAAGTTCCCCCCCTCCCATAATAACAACTCAGGCCAGCCATGGAACATTTGTATGCAAGTTGGTAACATGTTTTTAGACTTTCCAGGGTGCGTGACTCTTGACCAAAAACACATCCCCTACAAACCAAGGTTAAAATGGCACTGATATACAATCGATCACTACATAACTGATTGTCACGATGTAACATTATTGTATGGTGAGGCTGGACTGTAGTAACTTGACATATGAGGTTTGTTTTGTTTCGTTTTTGAAGGCTCCAACATGCTTGCATGCGTCGGCGTTGATCACCTAATGGCAGCTCTCCATGTCGCCCGATCTAAAGCAGCCTCCCTGTTCAGGCCCTTAACCCTGAGGTCACACTTAATGACCATGTCCCACATCTTTTTCAGCCTACCCCTTGCAACCCTACCCCCAATATTAACACTTCTCACTTTCTGCACCCAATTATCATCCACCATCCTCTACACATGCTCAAACCACCTCAATCTACGTCTCCTCATCATAACACCAAGACACTCCAGTCTCATGCTACCTCTCAACTCTTCCATCGTAAACCCAGTCCCCCCAGGCCTTGCACGCAGGGACACACTGCACACCCACCTAATCATTGTCATATCTGTACGTCTGAGCCTGCAAACATCCACTTCCTTTACTGCCCAGGTCTTACTACCATACGGTATTACACTCCTAATACATGCTGCATACAAAGACCCCTTAGCATGCAGGGAGAGCCCTCTCAATGTAAGGAGAGGCAAGAGCTCCCTGAACTTCTTCCAACCACTTCTCATCCTAGCCACAGAGCTAGCTCCAGCCCCACCTCCAGCACATAACATGTCTCCCAAATAACAAAACTCTTCCACACACTCAAGAGACTCACCAGCAAGTTCAATCCTTTCATGCCTGATAATAGCCACCTGCTCTCCCCAACATGCCGCACACAAAAAATCAGCATTATCTCGCAGTCTACCTCAAATACCATTACATCTCTTATGCACCCACTTCCATCATCTCTGCAGGGGTCATAATCTTCCTCTTTGCTTTTTCACTAGAGGAGGGGCTGGGGAATTCTTATGAGATGCCATTTTTTACAATTACAATGGGAAAAAATTTGCCACACTCAAGTGGGTGGGAATGTGGAATGTGAGGGGAGTGAATGATCAAGTGAAAGACAGATTGTTCAGGTGCTTGAAGATGCAAGAATGGATGTATGTGGACTGACTTAAACTAAATGGGAAGGTGAAAGGGTGAAAGAATGGGAGTATGGTTTAGGAATATGTGTGGGAGTTAATGAGAATGAGAGGGCAAGAGAGGGAGTACGGTATGTCTGATGATAAGTAAGAAGTGGAAGGAGAATATAAGACAGTATGGAACAATGGGTGCAAGGACTGCATGGGTGAGGATGAAAGTAGGTATACATGCTTGGGTGATTGTACATGCGCTGACAGAAAACCAAGTGGCAAGAGTGAAAGATGAGTTTTGGGCGAGTGTAGACGCATGTACGGATAAGTCTGAGAGGAGCATGAAAGTGTTCTTGAATGGAGACATGAATGGCAAAGTTGGGAATGTACAAGTGTATGGAGTGGTTGGTCAGTGGGGTGTGCCAGCTGAAGTCGATGGGAATGGTAGTGTTTTGGTAGACATCTGTGTTAGTAAGCAGTTGGCAACAGCCAACACCTTCTTTTGGCATACGATGATTCACAGGAATACATGAAGAGTCATGAGAAGGATGGATGGTGAACTTGTTGAACAAAGGGCAATGATAGATTACACGTGTGTGGATAAGCGAATGAGAAGACAAGTGTTGGATGCATGAATGTGGAGAGGGTGGAGGAATGGAATCTCGGACCATCACTTAGTGATGGCCAAGGTAAAGCTGCAAAGAAAATAAGTGAAGAGACGAAGGGGAAGACAGGAGGAAACAGCTCCTGTGAAAAGAGTGGAGAAGTTGCAAGAGAGTGAGAAAATGGCAGAGTATAAGAGAATAGTGGAAGAAAGACTGGGAAGGTATGAGTTAGAGCACATGAAAGGGGTGGAGGAAGTATGCAAGATATTCACTGAAGAGATAGGCGCAGCGTGTGAGGTGGTTTGTGGAGTGAGGAAGAGATGCAGGAGTATGCAAGGGACAGCATAGTGGAATGATGAGGTGAAATGAGCTGTGGAGCAAAAGAAGAAGGCATATAGTGACTGGCTTGCGAGTAGCTATAGGTAGGGGAGAAGATGAGAGAGAGAAGAGAGGTATGTGAGAGCAAGAGAAGGGAGGTGAAGAGATTGGTGAAGGAGAGTAAGAAGAGAGTGGACGAGGAGTTTGGGAGGAATCTGAGTGTGAAATGGAGGGAGAGTAAGAAATTTTTTCAAAGGTGGTAAAGAAAGTAAGACAGTGTGAAAGGGGAAATAGTAAGGGAGTGAAAGATAGGAATAACAGATTGTTGGTGGAGAAATGAGAGAAAATGAGGAGATGGTAGGAGCACTTTGAGGATTTGTTGAATGTAAAGTGACAGCAATGCGAGTGTAAGTGGTTGGGGAATGGATGGGAGAAGAAAAGATGAGAGGAGGGAGGAAGAGATCAGTAGGGCAGAAGTAGTTGAAGCAATGAAGAAGATCAAGATGGGAAAGGCCCCAGGAATTGATGGAGTGTGTGGTGAAATGCTGAAGTATGGGGATGAGACTGTTGTGGAGTGGATATGGAAGTTGTGTAGATTGGCGTGGGAAAAGGGAGGAGTTCCAGAGGACTGGAAATCAGTAATAATTGTTCCTTTATACAAAGGAAAAAGGGAGAGAGAAGTATGTGGTAACCATAGGGGTATTTGCCTTCTTAGTGTGATTGGAAAAATATATACTGTAGTAGAATACTTATTGATAGGGTCAGGCATATAACAGAGGAGCTAGCTGGAGAAGAACAAGGGGAATTTAGGAAGGGAAAAGGGTGTGTAGATCAGATATTTGTTATACGA
This sequence comes from Coenobita brevimanus, assembly GCF_032717465.1. Taxonomy (NCBI): domain Eukaryota; kingdom Metazoa; phylum Arthropoda; class Malacostraca; order Decapoda; family Coenobitidae; genus Coenobita; species Coenobita brevimanus. The sequence goes on along the minus strand of NC_136968.1, from coordinate 31,620,491 downwards.
TGTTTAGTGAAGAAGTATCTAGAGAAGGGAAAGAAAGTGTATGCTGCCTTCATGGATTTGGAGAAAGCATATGACAGTGGATAGGCAAGTTTTATTTATTTACCGGTATTTATTTATTTTTTTAAATAACAGAATAAATGAAGGAAAAACAAATGAATAAAAAATAAATAATCCATACACCAGATTATTGGTATCCTCTGTTCATAAAATATCTGCAACATGTAGACTTGAACAGCTGTGGGTTGAAGTTTGGAGGGAAACAACCCTGGGGAAGCGAGTTCCAGAAAGATGCAGTTTGGGGAATGAAAGAATTCTGATAGGTAGAAGTTCTGCAATATGGATGAGTGACATTCCAGTCATGAGCACTACCAGATGCCCGTGTAGCATGAGGGAAGGCATGGAGAGGTGGCACCATGGACACAACATCGTCTGAGCATTTGCCATAAAGATATCTGTAAAATAATGCAAGGGAGGAAACATTCCTTCTTACTTGTAGGGGAGGTAATTTATTTGTAATGGCAGGGTTGTTAATAATTCTAACAGCTTGTTCTGAATTTTGTCCAGTAGTTTTAATGCAACTCTCCGCATCCATTCCACAAGGGTGAGCAATATTCAAGCTGAAAGCGCACATGACTCTTATAAATCATAGCTAACTGCTCGTCGGTGAAGAAGTTACGGACTCTGTACAATAATCCAATTTTCTTTGAGGTGGTTTTAGCAAATGATATAACATGAGAGGTCCTGCTGAGGGCATTGTTAAGTGTGACACCGAGAATTTCAATACTTTTGGAGATGGGAATATTAGTGGCACTGAAGGTAATGTACGAATCTGGCAATATCTGTCTATTAGGAAATTGTATATATTTAGTTTTACTAGCATTAAATGAGACAAGGTTGTTTTGTCCCCATTCACTGATTGTAGATAGGTCTTGATTTATGGAGATGGCTGTACCAAGTTAAGAGGTAGAGATACTGGATTAGACTTTGTAAATGGGTGTTTGAGTGTGAATGAACTATGTAGTGTTGAGTCATCTGCATATGAGTGGATGGGATTCTGGGTGACAGATAAGAGATCATTAATATGAACCAGGAACAGGGTTGGTGCCAGAACTGACCCCAGCGGCACGCCGGCGTTAATTGAGTGGAAATTGGAATATACATCATCTACTTTTACTCTTATTTTCCTGTCACTAAGATATGAGGAAATCAGAAGAACAAAAGACATTAGTCCATAGCAAGGGAGTTTGGACGGCAGGGAATGGTGCCACACTCTGTCGAAAGCTTCAGAAATATCAAGGGCTACTGCATGAGTTTCTCCATGTAGGTCAATTGATTGATGGATGGTATGAGGAAGGTATTAAGACTATATGGAGTGGATAGGAAACTGTTGAGTGCTGTGAAGAGTATGTACAGGGGAGCTAGGGCTATGGTGCGAGTGGATGATAAGCTGAATGAGTTCTCTGATCTAAATGTGGGACTGAAACAGGGATGTGTGATGTCTCCACGGCTGTTTAATATATTCATGGATGGGGTTGTAAAGGAGGTGCAAGGTGCAAAGTAGGGCATTAGATATGGGGGTGGCTCTAATGAATGAGGGTGAGGTATGGAAGATTCCGGTGTTGCTGCTTGCTGACAATACAGTATTGTTGAGTGAAGATGAATGAGAGTTGCAAGGTTTGGTGAATGAATTTGGGACAGTGCGAAAGAAGAGGAATCTAAAAGTTAATGTAAACAAGAGTAAAGTTATGGTGTTTGAGAGGAATGAAGTCACAGAATGCACAGTGAGGTTGGATGGTGAGGATATGTGAATGGGAGTGCATTCAAGTACTTGGGTAATGTGATGAGTGAGGATGGAAGTTCTGGTGATGAAGTGCTCAATAGGGTATAACATGGAAGGTAGGATGTTGGTTCAATGAAAGTGGTGATGAGAAATAGGGAGGTGTGTATGGAAGTTAAGAAGTCACTGCATGACAGTACTGTGATCCCTACCTTGATGTATGGAAGCAAGGCATGGACCTTGCTAGAGGGAAGCAAGTCAAGAGTGAGAGCAATGTAAATGAGTTACCTGAAACGAGCATGTGGAGTGACATGGAGGGACAAGTTGATGAATGAAGAAGTTAAAGAATGTTGTGAGGTGAATGTGGATGACTGAGAAAATTAGGAGAAATACACTGAGGTGGTTTGGACATGTGGAGAGAATGGAGAATGAAAGACTGACTAAGAGTGTGTATGTAGGTGAAGTGGAGGGAGGGAGAGGGAGGGGGAGACCGAGAATGAGGTGGAGGGATGGAGTTGAGAGGTATATGAGGGAGAAGGGAATGAGTTGGGAGGAGGGCAGTCAGATGGTGGGTGACAAAGCGACTTGGAGGTGTTTCACCTGCGGCCACTCTTTGCGGGATTAGGACGCCGGGCTACAGATAGATAGATAGATAGAAGAGACACGAGACGCACCGGTGGAGATGTTGATGCAACAAAAGATGCAGCAAGTCTGAGGCCAAACATGTGTGATGCAGTGTGTCCACAGCCTCTGGTGTCGCCCAGGCCTACCAGAAACAGCCCAAAAATATCATGACGCACAACCGTTTCCTGCCCCTCCCCAACCAAGTCCAAGTGGGTGGGAAAAACCACCACAAATGTTGAACCTTGCATGCTGGGAATAATTTGGTAGGCCAGTGTCATGCACCTCATGTAACAGATACCAGGTACTGTAGTATACTGTACATTAAAGGGGTAGGAGGGAAGTCTGGTGGACCTAGGGTTGTCTGGTCTGCATGATTTTTCAATAATGGATGGTATCTGGTATGATTGGTGATTTGTTTGAGGGCCTTCAAAGTGTCCGTTAAATCCAATATCCTGTCTAACAAGGTCCACTTCAGCAAGGGTATACTGTACCAGAACGTTAATGAAGTAAAATATACAATACTATATCAATGGTAGCTCTATTAAACTTTTGCTGGTGGTAGATGGTGGCAACCACCACCCACTCACTTGATTTGGTGGTGCCAACTTCTCCCTTCACCTGTATCAGCTGTTATCTGTCTGCTCTCCTCTCTTCATACTGCTCCCCTCCTTTCTGCCACTTTTATTACCCTTCTTTCCACTTTAGAAGACTCTAGGATGGGCTTACGAAAAGCTCTGAAGGCCATACAATACAGTCATCATCAGGTAGCTCTCCAATGAGCTTGTAATCCCAAAAACCACTTACAACACTGGGTAGTAGCAGTAATCATACAACCATATTATGGGATGGTGTGCAGCCTACTATGGTGCCCCTCTCAACTGGGTGGAGGAACCACACCCCCAAACACTGTCCAACACCTGTTGTGGTGAGGTGCTGTCTACTGCAGGGAAATTTCAGTTCACTGCACAGGTGGTTGATTACCTGCAGTTGATGGGTCTGCTTGGCCAGACAGACTGGAGCTGCAAAAACACCAACAACTAGACTTTTGCCTTTACAATATTCTAATTAATATTGCTCGTACATCCCACGGGTACAGTAGAACAAAAATGTGACTTACAGTACAGCATTGCCATAACCCCATCAATCCAAAACTAAGCAGCATTTTTTTTTTTTTTTTTTTTACTGCTGCTCTTCTGTCAATTTTATTTAGCATAGGAGAGTTTCCAAACTCGAAAACTTGGACAAAGGCTTTATTAACTCCTTCACTATGGTAGGTGGTGGCAAAAATCATCCACTCACTTGATATAGTTCTGCCTAATTCTTCCTTCACCATTATCATTCTTTTTCTGTCTGCCCTCCTTTCTTCCTATATCTCCCATCTTTCCTGTCACTACTTCTCACTCTTCTTTGCTTTTCAGGTGGCTTTACATTTAGTGACAAGCCTAATGGCTTCCTGTAAGCCAGGAAACCATTTACAACGCTGGGTGGTGACCATATAACCAATCCATACGTGTCAACAAGTCGGCTGGCAGAGGGTTAATGCTCCTCCCCGTAAAACACCAAATTCAGAGACAAACAGCCACTCCTTACAGGATTACGGCATCTGGCTATAGATAGAGATAGACTATGGTGTGCACACAAGCTGAATAAAACTGGGAGGTGGTGCTGAGAATAAAATACAGTATTGGTGGTTGACGTGGTGGTGTCAGGTTCATCTGGATGTGATTCCTAAGGACTATTGGCTGAAACTGCCTTTTTCTCACAGCCACCATCCTATATCAATGCCACCACATGAAGGAATCTCTCCAGTTCCAATTTTTTTTTTTTTTAATGCAAGGAAGAAGGAACCAAAGGCCTGAAGCTCACAAGATTGCTCCCACCAAGTAAAAAAAAATAAACAAAATAATAAAAATAACACAGCATCGCCAGAAACATTCTTTTAGCCAAATATCTTCCAATCTTTTAGGATAATTTTAATTTCTACTATAATTATGAATCCTGCAAATCCAACCCAAACATATTTAATGTAGCTAATTTAAGTATCAGCTTCCTGGCAGGTTATAGGACTCCCGAAAAGAGAGAGAGAGAGAGAGAGAGAGAGAGAGAGGTGCTTGTTAGAATGGGTAACAGGTTACTTTGTCTCCAAGTCACTCAAGTTTGGCCACATTGTGTTATGTTAAATCAGGTTGGGTGCGGTGAGGTAGGATTTAGGTTAGAATGTTAAGGACTGACCTGGGGATGAAGTAAGTGGAGATGGATTGACCTTGGTGCCAGAATGAATAGATAATACTGGAATGCATGAGGATGAGTGGAAATTTATTAGGAAAACAATGGCTGTCAACAGGAAATAATCAAAACAAAATTAAAATAAGAGTAAACCTTCAGGAGACATAGGACCACCTATTTTGCAGTTTTCTTTTGCTTTTTCTTTACCCTAGCACTTCACAGGATTCTTTTAGTATTTTCTTATTGTATTTTAAAAGTGGTGAAAAGCACTTAACCCCCTGATACCAGGCTCCCTGCACCCTATCTCCTTCCCACAACTGGGCTTATTTTCATTTAATAAAAAAAAAAAAAAAAAAAAAAAAAAAAAAAAAATAAAATGATACAAGCACACAAAATGTGTGTACTTACCCTCTGCTGCCATTGTAGAGGTCATGGTGTCAACTGGCTGGTGTATACATACCGGTAGTACTATATATATATCTATTGCCAGACGCCATAATCCCGCAAGGGGTGGCCATTTGACTTTGAGTTATTTGTTTTACGGGGAGAGCCACTAACCCTCCACCAACCCACTTGTTGACACGCAGGGAGCACGTATGGTTTGGTTATATGGTTACCACCCAGCGTTGTAAATGGTTTCTTGGCTTACAGGAAACCATTTGGTTTGTCACTCAATGTAGAGCCACCTGTAAAGGAAAGAAAAGCAAAGGAAGTGACAGGAAAGATGGGAGAAATAGGAAGAGAGGAGGGCAGGCACAGAAAAAGAATGATAAAGGCTAAGGAAGTAGTAGGCAGCACTACATTAAGTGAGTGGATGATATATATATATATATATATATATATATATATATATATTATACAGTATACTATATATATACGGTATATACTATATATACATCCATCCATCATCCAATCCAATGTTGCCCCATGAGGAGCATAGAAGCCCAGGGCTAGGCAAGTTGGTCCTGACATTTAAGATGAGAGTGACCAGCCTCACTCATCCCTGAGTGGCATTACATGAGCAATAAACCCCAATCACCCCTTGGATATAAACCTTCACCGGCTCAATCCAACTGGTGTGCCTTAATTACCCACTAAACTACCAGGCGACATAATTTGGTTATATGGTTACTACCCAGCATAGTAAATGATTTCCTGGTGTACAGGAAACCATTTAGCTTGTCACTCTGTGTAGAGTCACCCACACGCAGAAGGAAGAGGAAAGAATGAAGGAAAGAAAGACAGAAGAGGGAGTGTAAATTCACCCGTAGGCAGAAAGAAGAGGAAAAAATGAAGGAAAGTAGAAAAAAGAGTATGGAGGGAAAGAAGGATGGAGGAGAGGAAAGGGCAGACACCTGAGAGCAGCACTACAAGTGAGTGGATGGTGAGCGCCCCATACCCGGTATATGCACATACTTTGTCAACTGGCTGGTGTATATCTCTACTAGTGCGTGGGTGGCTGACTGCAGTCAGTGGTGTTTGCTTACAATCCCTAACAGTGCCAAAGACAGATGTACACCATCTTAGAATGCCACTTTTGAATGAAATTACTCATCAGTGCCTATTTATCCAAAGCTAACCTAAATTTTCTAATAAACCAACCTTATAACCTAACCTACTATATGTTAACCAACCAAACTTCCCCCACCCAATCCTTAGGTAATATTTTCCTTGTTTATGATGCACCTTCCTACTTGAAAATGCACTTCAATATAGCCTACCTTTAGGAAGTCATGGAATCAGTTCAAAAAAATAAAAATTCTGTTAATTTTTGAGGTGGTTCTATGTCTCCTTAAGCATTACCAAATTAAATACCCGGTACAAATGAAAAGCTCATGATGTCCCTATAGAGTATTATAATTTTACCAAAATGGTAGATATACCATACCAAAATTGTAGGAACTGTATATGGGTGCAGCAAATAAACCCATGTTTTTTTTGGTTTTCACTATAGATCATATCAAAATTAGTCCGGTATACTGGATGGTTTTTCGGTATTATTTTAGAAGTGGCCAAAATCCGGTTCAGGGATATTACCACCATAAACACATAGTATGATACCTAACTCTAAGGTAAGCATTCTGCTGCAGCAGGTTACGTTACGTTAGGTTAGGTCCGGTAAAATATACTGCACAACCTGGGGGGCTTACTGGCAACTTATAAAAATTTACCGGTACCAGTTTCTCTTTAGTTAGGTAGCTATACTGGGTGGTTTCTCTTATCTCCTTCCTTCGTGAAGGATGCTCTGGCTCAGTCCAAATGATGCTTAATTTAGGTCTGACAGCTATGACAGTTAGATTTAAAGGATTATTGGTTTGAGGGAAATGACTTTGTCACTAATCATCAACTTACATCTATAACATTTGGAAATTACACCTATATAACTCAGCAAAATGCTTTATGAAAACCTACCACAGAAAACAAGAGGCAAAAAATCCATTAATTGTTTCATCCCAGGGACTTTATATTATTCTGCTGACTCCAAACGACAGATTCTGCATAGTAGGACATCTTGCAGGCTCAGTGGACGGGTTGAACAGCAAATACTGATCAGATTTACACTTACACTGACGGCGCTAATTGCAATGGATACTTACCTGATACCAATACTGACCAGATGAAACACAAATAACGAAAGAAACTCAACAATTCAGCCCAGGGAAACTCCACTCTGAAATCCTCCCCGCCATCCCCAGCCTCGCCCTCACTTTTATGACCCTCATAAACCCTGGATCTCCTGCCACACAAAGGAATATAACCGGCTGCTGATACTCACATGCCAGGCCGCTGCATATCACATTCAATGACACTAAAATACGCTAAATACAAGTCAAAATAATGCGGCTTACACAAAATTCACAACGAGTATAAAATTTGTCAACAACTCTGGTGGTGGTCGTCTCCTTCTTGTTTGTGGATTTGGCTGCAGAAACAGTGTTGCCACATCGGTACGGCTGATCCAGCCCAAATCCTACCCAAAAGTAACAGGCCAGCGCTGATTTAAAAGCAATACTGGACGAATACCATAAGATGTGAAGTCCCAAATAGCATAATTTCTGTTTCCATGACTTTAATGGAATGGAAAAAATATTACCCATATTTGAAAACAGCCTCCAAGATGTGGTCACAGTTCATCCATTCCACTTTAGCGGAAAAAAAAAAAAAAAGCATACTGAGTACGTTAGGTTAGAGACACTTTTACTGGTGATGTTCCTGTCTCACTGTATGAAGAATATACGGGCACTGTCACTTCCAAGTCTTTGGTACAACACTGACATCTCACTGTGTCGCCACTGGGCTGCCTATGTCTGAGCTTAGTTAAAGTGGCGACCGGGGGTCGGAGGGAACCTTACAGGTGCGCTCTCCCACAGTAGGCACGGGACTGCTACTGGGGGTCACAGCCTGGGCGCGTTTCTGGTCCGGGGTGCAGGGAGGCCCTCTCTTGTCAGGGCCTCGACCTGGTGAGGGGCCCTCGGGGCTGGGGCCAAACAGCGTCAGGAGCCGGGCCTGCCGCTTCTTACTCCAGGCGGGGGGCCAGGACGGTCCCGCCCTGGGGTCCGAGGGGTGTCCCCTGGAAGGCCAGGGACTGCGGTCGCCTCTAGGCTGGGGCGCCGTCAGGGGCTGGCTGCGGCACCTCGTGCGTGGGGCGTCTGTCAGGACCGGGCGGCGTCCAGGGGCAGGCTGAAGGACGACGTGGATCCTGTCTTCAACTATCGGGCCTCGCCACCTCTCCTGGAACGGCAGCATCTCCAGAAGGGCATCCCGCGTGGCTGCTGGGTGGAGAGTGGGCCATGCAAGGGACCTTCTCCTCTGGGAGAACCGTCGGGACTGTGGATGAAGGGTGTACATCCGCGGCACATACAGTGGCTGTTGCTGCGGTTCCACAGGCCCTTGGGATAGCAGCAGAAGGGCGTATAGTGGCTGTCCCTTCCCCGGTACATACAGTGGCTGTTACCGCGGTGCTGCCTGGGACTGCATCTGGGGCAATCCCACCCCGATCCTGGCAAAGGCTGGTCCGGCTGAGATGTTGTCTCCCATCATTGTGACGTCGTGGTTGGGCAGGTTGAGGGGAAGAGGGACACAAGGTCGGGGCACACCTGAGCCCGTCTCACTCTGGGCTGGCATCGTGTCCACCTGGCCCACTGTGGTGTCTTCCTGGGGTGGGGGTGGGGGTGTGGCTCCGCGGTGGGGTGGGGGGTCTGGCGGCAGAAGCGCGCATTTCACCACCATCTACTGTACGTTGGAAAGTCACGGCCCCATGACTGGAGGTGGTATGTGCTTGTGGTGGAGGTCTGGTGTGTAGGTGTGAGGTGCTGTAGGAGAGTGGTCCAATGTTGCGTGATGTGGATGGGTTCTTGGTGTGGGTTGAATGTTATGTGGAGTGTGGTGGAGGCCACGGAGGAGTTGTTGTGTTCCTCTGACTCTCTGTCCAGGTCTGTGTGGAGGATGCCAGATAACGGATTGAACTCTCATCTCCGGTGGTGGTGCGTGATGCAGGGCGTGTGGCTGTATGGTGGCCAGGGGTAAGGCCCTCTGGCTTTTATGGGGGAGGCTAGGGTAGGAGCAGCAGCTCCCCCTGGGGAATTGGGTCGGTGGAAGTTTCCACTTTGCCTGATGTAGGCTGAGTGTGATGGGGGTGGTATTGGGTGTGTGTGTTGTGTCTGGGGTTGTGTGTGGTGATGTCGGGGGCGTAGGAGATGGTGTAGCGGTGTATCTGGCTGGTGGGCGTGAGAAGCATCCAGGTCTAGTGGTGATGGTAATGAGGACGGGCGCGGGAGGTGAGGCGGTGAGACCACGTGGTGGGGCTGGTGTTTGGTTTTGGTTGTGGGAGGGTAGGGAAGGTGTTGTGTGTGATGGGGGTGGCGTGTATAGTGGGCATGATTGGTGGGTAAGGGATATGAAGGTGAGGGTGCGTGGGTGACGTGGGAGGTGGGTGGTGTTGCTGCACGTGGGCAGCTCATAAGTGAGGTGGTTTGGGAGGGGGGGATGGGGGTAGTGGGGGTGGGGGAGAGTGTGCATTGTGGTGGTGTGGTGCAGGTGGTTGTTTCCACGGTGGCGGTGGTGGATGTTTCCATGAGGTGGTGTTGTGGTGGTGAGTTACTGGGGATGTGGGTTGGTAATGGAGAGTTATGGGGATGAGGAGGGCATTAAGATGAGGCGGCAGTGTGGGGTGTGTTGGGCGGAGAGGATGGTGATGTACTGGAATCAGAGGAGGCTGGCGGGGGGGTCAGGTGAGGGTGCAGTGGGGGAGGGGGTGGTGGAGGGTGAGGCGGAGGGGGAAGGTGAGAAGGAGTAGGCGTATGAGTGGTGGCTGGTTTCTTGTAAACAAGACGAAAGGCCCCCTGATGGCAAGTTGGGGAGAATAGCACGGAGGTATCGCTGGCCCTGTTTAGTTGTAACCAAGCCTCGAGGTGGGGGGAAATGGTAATAGCGGAAGCGATGGTAGCAGGAAGAGTCAGAGGTGGAGGGGAGGTAGGAGGAGGAGAAGAAGGGAGGTGGGAAGGTGTAGTGGTAGGTGAGGTGTGGAGTGCCGGTGGTGGAGATATGCACATACAGAGTGGTTGAGGGGGGGAAGGAAGGGGGAGGGTTGAGGGTGGAAGGGTGCACATGCTGCGTGGCTGGCTGGGGGGGAGCTGGACGACTCTGGAAGCGGTGCTTGTGGCAGTCAGTGTTGGTGTGGAGCTTCTGTAGGAGGTCCAGCCCCAAGTAGCCGTCGTATGTGCAGCAGGTAGAGTCGAAGGCGATGAAGGGGTGTCCCGTGAACACTTGTTGGTGGGTCAAAGTCTGCAGGTCCTGGGTTTCCCCATGGATGGGCAGGGGGCCGTCCCCCGCATCTACGAGGTGGGCTGAAGTGGGGAGAACGGGGCCGAAGGTGGAGCTGTAGCGGGAGTAAAAATGTGAGTAGAGGCAGGATCTGGCCACTCCCGTGTCAACCAATAGTCTTGTCTTGACCCCATTCAGCCTCATTTTGTCATAGACTGGGGGTCGGTATTTATGTGAAGTGGCCCCCGCCACCGTGGGGAGGTGCGGGGGCGGACCTAAAAATCCATCTGATGCACGGCACTCTCCTTGTCGGGCTCCATTTCCCCGGGGTCTGTATATGAGAAGGGTGGGGTGTCGTTTTTGGGTGCATCGTCATCCAGGGATGAAACCTTCCGGCTCCCTTGTGGGACCGTCCTGCATCATGCGGCTTTCAGCTGTTCATGTATGTCATGCAGGGGGCAGCTGCTACTGCAGGCGGTGAATTCCCATGGATTTATAGATATCAAGTTGGAGTTTTCTCTGGGGTTGGGACATTTCTTCGGAGGGTGTGCCCTGGGTATGGTAGGCGACGGCTCCGTAGTGGGTTGTGGTGGAGGCATCTGTTACTTTTACAGCGCCGCCTTGTTCGTCAGGAACTTGCTGACTGCATTTATTGGCTGGAGTGTGGGGCGGGCGGCGAGGAGGCGTCGTACAAGCTGTAGGTCATGGTCCCAGTCTCCCAATGGATCATCTATTGTGAAGTGTTCCCTGACTGTGCTCGGGAGGATTCTTAGCAGGGTGCTGAATATATGTTGATCCTGGGTGGCTGCATTGGCCTCTGGGTAGGCAGCGATGACGAGTCGCCAGGCCTGGATGAATGTCATCGAGGCTTCCGTTGTATGTGAGGGCGTCTAGTTGCAATAAGGCTGCAGAAGGAAAAGGGACATACCCTTCTCTCCATTCGCACGGCTCAAGGCCGTCACGGGTTCTGCAGGGAGGGTAGGCTGCACTGTGAGCAGCTAGAGGCCGTCTCAAGGGCACGGCTAGAGGCCGTCCCGAGGGCGCAGCTAGAGGCCGTCACTTTGTTAGAGCGGCTAGAGGCCGTTGCTTTGTTTGAGCGGCTAGAGGCTGTCTTCTTGTTTGAGCGGCTAGAGGCCATTGCTTTGACTGAGTGGCTAGAGGCCGTTGCTTTGTTTGAGCGGCTAGAGGTTGTCTCGCTGTTTGAGCGGCTGGAGGCTGTCTCTGGTGTTCTGCCTGGAGTGAATATTTCAGCTCCACCCTGATCCTGATGCATTCCGGGTTGGTGGAGGGGTAATGCGTCGGGCTGAGGTGTTTGTACTGAGCACATTCCGGGAAGTAGGGGCACGCGGCTACCTGGGACTTGCCCCCATATTCACGGACATTCCACTCGCTCTGTTTACCCCTCTATTGTCGCCTCCTGGGGGTGTTGTGGTTTTGTTGGGTGTCGTTATTTCACAAAACTCACTAGAATGCCATTGAAACTTTCAGAGGATATGTAGAAATAACTGATTTTTCTTGCCTTAAAATGTAGAATTGTCGCTAATTGGAAGAGAAGATATCTAGACTTAACGAGAGAGAGAGAGAGAGAGAGAGAGAGAGAGAGAGAGAGAGAGAGAGAGAAATAGGGGCAGTTAACTCCCCTCATATGGAAGGCCAAGGAGAATACATAGTCTTCATATGTCTTTTATTCTCAAAAAAAAAAAAAAAAAAAAATCTTGGTTAGCTGCAGGAAATTATTATAGGTATACAGGGTGGTCCGTAAATAGCCCGGAACTAGAGTATCGTCTGTGTTGTGAGGATGGCTCAGTCTGCTTGTATGGGTGAGGGTGGTAATAATAATAATGATAATAATCTATCTGTCTATCTATAGCCCGATGCCCTAATCCCACAAAGGGTGGCCGCAGACAAAACGCCTCCAAGTCGCTCTGTCACCCACCATTTGACTACCCTCCCCCAACTCACCCCCCCTCCCTCATGTACCTCTCAACTCCATCCTCCACCTCATCCTCGGTCTACCCCTCCCTCTCCCTCCCTCCACCTCACCTGCATACACCCTCTTAGTCAGTCTTTCATTCTCCATTCTCTCCACATGTCCAAACCACCTCAGTGTATTTTTCCTATTCTTCTCAACCACATCCACATCCACCCCACAACGTTCCTTCACTTCTTCATTCGTCAACCTGTCCCTCCATGTCACTCCACATGCTCCTCTCAAGTAACTCATTTCCAATGCTCTCACTCTTAACTTGTTCCCCTCTTGCGAGGTCCCACCTCCCTATTTCTCATCACAGCTTTCAGTGAACCAACAACTTTCCTTCCCTGCTGTACCCTTTCACGCACTTCGTCCCCCAAAGTTCCATCCTTACTCATCACACTACCCAAGTACTTGAATGCACTCACATTCACATATCCTCACCATCCAACCTCACTGTACATTCTGTGACTTCATTCCTCTCAAACGCCATAACTTTACTTTTGTTTACATTAACTTTCAGATTCCTCCTCCTACACACTGTCCCATATTCATTCACCAAACCTTGCAACTCCCATTGATCTTCACTCAGCAATACTGTATCATCAGCAAACAGCAACACCGGAATCTTCCAAATCTCACCCTCATTCATTAGAGCCATCCCCACATCCACTGCCCTACCTTGCACCTCGTTTACAATAATAATGATAACTGAAATACCTGCTCGTTGGAGCAAGCCAGACACCACCACCCTAGGAGGAGGGTACAGAGAGGTGACCCCAATCCACAAGATGACGGGGAGTTTTTTTTTTCACCTGCGAGCCTTCCGAGCATAAGCGACACATCTCCCCCGTGACCCAACTCCCCTCATCCTCACAGCCAGACCACCAGGCAATACGCAGTCTGAGTGCACTACACTCCGACGGAGGAAGCACTCGCCAGAATCGGGGTGGGACTTGCAGACGCAAAGTCCCAAGCAAGCTCTCAGATGCCGTATCCACCGGACCGGCCTCCATAAAAGAAGAGGACTCAGGAGGAGCCTCTAGACTTGCTACACCCCAGGGGAGCAGCAGCACAGTAGCACCCACCGAGTCTACTGTGGGTGGAGTGACCACTGGTTCTCCACCCTCTGCCACCCACCTTCAAGAGCCGGCACATCAGCACGTCCTACGGACGACCTTTGCTGGAACTCCCCAGGAGAGAGGTGGGCCCATGGGTAGACTCCACCAGAGATACCACTCGGGACAGGCCACTGGTCGTCCTCCAAGGCTGCCCTAACCACGATGAACGGAGGACAGACTCCACTGGAGCTGTGGCTTTGCCCAGGAGTGCCCACTGGGCCTCCCCCTCCCATCGTCCCCAGGACAGGAACCCCAGTCCCTACGGCAGAAGAGCAGACTCCACCGGAGCTGCGGCTGTTGCCAGGAGTGCCCACTGGGCCTCTTCTTCCCGCCATCACCAGGTTCTGCGGCACCTGGAGGAGTCCCCTCAGACTCCTCCTCCGCCCCTGTCCCGAGTAGGAGCTCTGGCAGTGCCCAACGGGGCTGCCTGGCTGAAGGAGTCCCTCAGGCCTCCCACTCACACCCTAGACTGGAGTTTTGGCAGGGCTTGCCAGGCCCGCCAAGCTGGGGAGCAGGCCTCTGGTCGCTCCCCCTCCGTGAGTCCCAGAGCTCCTACCGAGGGTAGTGCCTCTTGCTCCACCTGCCCCTCCTGTGGCTAAGCGAGGTGTCCCTCTCCCCATCTCTCTTCTCGAGAGGGTGGAATCTGCTCCCCCACAGGTACCCCGCCAGAGACCAGTCAGGGCGAGACGTCCCTGCGGCCTGGTGTCCTGTTGTTGTAGCCCCTCCTTCCCCATCCCGAGGCGCTGCCAGACTCCACTGGAACAAGAGGCCTCAATCCACCCCTAACGGCCTCCTCCCGCAGCCGAGGCTGCAGCCCCTGGAGTCAGCAGGCCACCCCCGACACCTGCTGCAGCCGCCAGACCTCCCCTGGCGCCAGCAGCCACGGTCCTCTCCTGTCGGCAGCCCCTGCCAGATGAGACCGCGGCAGAGGGCGCTGCCCTCTCCACAGCCGACCCTCGGCCCGGGCCTCCCCAGGTCCGCCCCCAGAACCCCAACTACGACTAAGGACCAGTGCCATGCTGCGCGTCTCCTGGCCCTATTCGGCCCTAGCCCAGAGGGCCCTGCCTCTCCCAGGGCCTCTATAGAAAGAGGGCCACCCACCAACTCCTTCGGGACCCGTGGCGACCTCACAAGTGCCCTGCCCCTAGACTACACTCCAGACGGCCCGCCCCCGACGCTCGGACGCCACCTGCGATTCCCGGCGTAAGGGCTTCCTGCCTCCCTTGACCCAAGCGCCCCTCTCCACCTACCCCGTGAGTAAAAGACTCTGAGGTTGTTTGTCCTCTAGTGCCTATAAGACCCGACTCCAGTGCACCAGCCCCCCCCCTCTCTTCCCCAGTGCTCCCAGTGTTCCCCCCTCTGCCCCCCCCCCGTTATTTCCCCCGTGTGAAACACTGAACTCCCCGCAGAGAAACTCACGCGTGAAGTGTGTGGCGCCAGGCCCCCCGGGTTGCCCCAAGTGTGAACTATTCCCCCCCCACTGTTATACACAACAGACAGTGCCAGTGTCGCGCTCTCCCCCTCCCCTGGACCTGTCCATGTCAGTGTAAACCGAAGGGGGCATAGAAGGTATACTCCCAGTAATCAGCCCCGTAAGGAAATCTGTGCCACCATAGTATTCTCCCTCCACCGCCGGCCTCTGTCACGCAAATAGATAGTAAGTGCTATATTCTTCTGTCCTATGTCACGCGCACGTAGCATAAGGGTAGCTAGGGTATCGTCTGTGTCACGCGGATGCATATAACTAGCATGGGAGGCCGTTCATGTTACGCGAGTATACATATAAGGACCTGAGTATATACTGCCGTCTATGTCACGCGTTTGGGTATACTAAGATACATGTGACCGTATTTGCCGTATACCTGAGACAGAGCACACCTGGTGTATTGTGTGGGCCATACGTGTACCAGTGTGTGGGAATTGCCCTATGTGAGAAAAGGCAGAATACTGTGTATTGGTCAAACTCACTGAACTAGGTGGAAATATTTAGTGTAAGAACTAGTCTTCTGAGATTGTCTTGTTATTTTAGGTCACGTAGTTTTGATCACGGATGGTGTGTGTAATTGTTTGTTAAAATATGTGTGTCTTTGACTAGCTGTGTTTGGACTTTCCTTCCTTGCCTGTGACTGACCCGGTCGAGAACAAAGAACCCAAGATCGCACCGTACCTGAGCCCAAGAAGTTAGGACTCAGAATACGCTGCATAACAATAATGATAATAATAATAATAATAATAATAATAATGTTTATTCGGTTTGGCATATACAGAGTAACACATTAAACATTGAACAAGTGTTTATAAGTACCAGCCATGCTTGAAACCAAAGGATAACCCAATAGGACCTCTGCGGCGTATTTACATTGAGGTCCTTCAAGTAGTGGGAATATAAATGAAATCTTGCTGCAGGTTAGACATCGATAACGTACGCTGAATACACCGTCCCAGCAACACTGGAGATATAACTCGGCGTAATGGAAGAGAGGAGTGTTTATAGGAACCACCCCGTATTTAAGCAGGACTGTTTGCTTTCACTAGTCCTGGAAATCTAGGGAGGCTGGAAGACTGACCCCACAAATACCCTAACTTGTAGAAATGGACTATTCTGGAGGACCTACCGTGGATTCTGGAAAGATGTGTTCGCTGTTATTACAAGGGAAAAATTTGCTTAACATATGGTCATAGGAGAAGTGAGTAAAAACGTACTGCAACTTTATTATGTACACTTTGAATATAATTACTTAAAAAACATTACATCTTACTTGTAACCTAATAACGATATTCTTGAGTCGATCGTAAATATGTTACAGAATACCACCTCATTTAGCGGTCGTAAATAAGTTACAGGATACCACCTCATTCATCTCTCGTAAATAAGTTACAGAATACCACCTCAGGAGCCTTATTTATCACGGATCCTAACCGATTTTTACGAATATATACACGAAAAAGGCTCGTAAGTACAATATACGTTTACTTGCGATTAGGATGCTTCAGTCAGTTACCGTAACGAAACTAAATTCATCTGGACCTTGCAGCTGAAGCCTACCAGTTTCTCTCCTTGAAACTGACTGGCTTTTTACTTGCAAATGACCCAAGCTGAATAAAAGAGAAGTATGTGAAAGGTAAATAATAAAATAGCCACATGAAAGAGAATCGCACAAATTTCAAGCCCAATTACACTGCCGGGTCCAACCACTGAGCTCTGTAATATGAAGAGGCTTTCTCATGGTTAACACAGCGTAGCTGATGTAGCCGCCGCCAGGGTGGCGCTGGTGTAGCGGCAGCCATGTTACACCACGCCTGATGCTCACCGTGAACTGTGGTGTTCGTTGGGTTTTTGAAAGCAGCCGATGATTCCGTAATATATAGTGCCATGGTCAGCTGTGCAGCTTCTGGATGCAAAAATGGATACAGGAATTCATCAGAGAGAGATGGCATTACATTTCACAAGTAAGAAATATAGGCCTATCTTGTTGCTAATTCTATAAGATTATTGTCCCTTGGGGTGGGGCGGGAAGATTCTTCCCCGATATCCCTGCATGAATGAGGCCACTATAACGGGCCCATTTATCTCCACTCTTGCCCTCCATGTCCTCCAGTCTTTCCCTCCATGTCCTCTTCTCTTCTGTTCACACTCTCTTGTAGGTATTTCCATGTTTCTTCCGGCCTTTATCAATCTAGACATTCGGTTTCATGACATGGATAGTGCCATAAAGGGTAAGTTCTGCACTGCAGCAACCTAGGGCGTTGTTTTATACTCATTGGCAAAATGTACCCGATATAATTCGTTGAACTAGGCAGAAAAAAAATAATCCATACATGTTTTTGTATTATAAGCAAAAAGTGTCTCTTTATTAATAATCACTGCTTAGTGGAAATGAAGTATTAGAATTGAATTTAAGTGTCGGTGTTTCAATATGGCCGCCAAAATCACACGCCCCCGGCGGAAACAGCCTCTCCATATTATAGAACTCAATGCATCCAACCCATCACAAATTCCCGCGAGAAGTTTGATATTCCCAGGATTAACACTTCATTTTTTTTTTTCAATTTTTTATTATAACCTAACAAACTACAGATTTACCTAACTAACTATCTAAGAAAAGCTGATACTAAGAAACCTAACCTAACCTAGACTCCTGAACAAAAAAGAAACACAAAGAAAATCTGCTCCCGGGTCATGCCAGAGAAAAGATACAAAGAGTTTTTAGGCAATTTGTCAGTCATCACATTTCCCTGGTGAAACTGTGTACCATATATTTTGTGGTAGTGGCAAAAGAAAACAGTCTAATATCCACTTGTCTTAGTCACAATAGTACAGTGTTGTGTAACGCTATAAATGGTTTGGTTTATTTAAATCCTCACGTCGATCATGTCACAGCTCTCCCCTCCATTCTGTCCCTTCTCTACCCCCCTACGTCCCACGTCCCCCATTCCCCACCCGTACCTTCCAACCACCGCTATGACTGGCCTCTGTGGTAGATGTAGACTGGCAGATTAGATTGAATTTGATTTGGTAGATGAGTTATTATTTTTTTCTTTTTAACGTCCGGGCTGGTGTGGTTAGATGAAGTTAGATTAATTTTTTGGAGGGTCTGGGGACGACAGTTTGGATAAATGTGGTTGGGATTAGATAATACTTTTTTTTTTGTGTGTGAAATGTGTTCGATATTTTCCATCATTTAAAGTAGAAATGGTTGTTCCCCCCCCCCCCCGTACTTATCCCACTCAAGCATACACAGTCCTACGGGCCCCCATCGGCTGTCTTGGGAGGGGGGGAGAGGTGGAAAGGGGAAGTAACACAGGGAAACGAGGATTTTTGCAGGGAATGTCAAAACCAAATGAATCACACAAAGAAAAAGAAGAAAAAAAAACGCATGTCCAGCTCACCCCGTTTTTTCTCCGTACAATACCTGCCTAAAGGTAATGCTAAACTCATTTTACTCAAACTTGGCTTAAAACTGCCATCTCTCCATAGTGCAATGCTGAGTCGTAATAATTGCTTAACGCTTGAATAATGATGCTAGTCACGAAGAGGTGTTATGGAAAGGATGGAGAGTTGTAGCATTGTCTTTTTCTGCCACTGAGCTACGTGAAATAAGCTGGAAAAGGAAGAAACTCTGGATCAAGTTAAGATAAACGGAGTATAATTCGTCCATCTTAACTTGGCGGAGATTTCCATAGCTCTTCTTCGTGACTAGCACCTTACACTAGTG
Organism: Coenobita brevimanus; assembly: GCF_032717465.1. NCBI lineage: Eukaryota > Metazoa > Arthropoda > Malacostraca > Decapoda > Coenobitidae > Coenobita > Coenobita brevimanus. Next base: position 31,601,792 of record NC_136968.1, on the reverse strand, counting down.
TTAATCTCCTGTTGCTGCTCAGGGTCAGAATAAAACGATACTGTGGCTCTACATCGTTTCCACAGCACGTCTTCGTGACTAGCATTTAGTGTTAAAATCTCGAAACTAAGTGGCATAAATAGACAGCACTATGACTTTCCATCCTTCCCATAGCACTTCTTTGTGACTGGCACCATAAATCAGTTAATCATGTTATCGCTCAGCATTCGAGATGGAGAGAGTAATTCAGGCCATGTTAAAGTGAACCAAGTCTTACACCATATGCTTGTGTTAATCTCTTAGTGTAGATCAACATCCAAGGAGAGATGGCAATTTTAGGCTGGGCAGATTATACTTACTGGTAGGTGGCGACCATCATCCACTCACTTGATGTAGTGCCGCCTACTTCTTCTTCAGTGGCTGTTCTAGCTTGTATGGCGCCCTGGACGAACCCCCCTTCAGCGCCTCTCCGCCCCCCCCCCAAAAAAAAAAAAAAAAAAAACATGCTGCACTAACTGTAATTTTTATCAGGACATTTGGAACGACATAAATAAATCATCATAACATTTAAAACCGTAGAAAAGTTCACCGGGTGGCGAATTCACCACTACTACTATATCTCCACCACTACTACTGTATCTCCACCACTACTACTATATCTCCACCACTACTACTGTATCTCCACCACTACTACTATATCTCCACCACTACTACTGTATCTCCACCACTACTACTATATCTCCACCACTACTACTATATCTCCACCACTACTACTATATCTCCACCATTACTACTATATCTCCACCACTACTACTATATCTCCACCACTACTACTATATCTCCACCACTACTACTATATCTCCACCACTACTACTATATCTCCACCACCACTCACCATCACCACCACCACTACTGTATCTCCACCACTACTACTGTATCTCCACCACTACTACTATATCTCCACCACTACTACTATATCTCCACCACTACTACTATATCTCCACCACTACTACTATATCTCCACCACTACTACTATATCTCCACCACTACTACTGTATCTCCACCACCACTCACCATCACCACCACCACTACTGTATCTCCACCACTACTACTGTATCTCCACCACCACTCACCATCACCACCACCACTACTGTATCTCCACCACCACTCTCCTCACCACCACCACTACTGTATCTCCACCACTACTACTGTAACACCACCACTACTACTGTATCTCTAACACCACTCACCATCACCAACACTCCTTCTGTATCTCCACCACAATTACTGTATCTCCACCACTACTACTGTATCTCCACCACCACTCACCATCACCACCACCACTACTGTATCTCCACCACCACTCTCCTCACCACCACCACTACTGTATCTCCACCACTACTACTGTAACACCACCACTACTACTGTATCTCTAACACCACTCACCATCACCAACACTCCTTCTGTATCTCCACCACAATTACTGTATCTCCACCACTACTACTGTATCTCCACCACCACTCACCATCACCACCACTACTACTGTATCTCCACCACTACTACTGTATCTCCACCACAACTACTGTATCTCCACCACTACTACTGTATCTCCACCACTACTACTGTATCTCTACCACTACTACTGTATCTCCACCACTACTACTATATCTCCACCACTACTACTGTATCACCACCACTCATCACCACCACCACTACTACTGTATCTCTAACACCACTCACCATCACCACCACTACTACTGTATCTCCACCACCACTCATCACCACCACCACTACTACTGTATCTCTAACACCACTCACCATCACCAACACTCCTTCTGTATCTCCACCACTACTACTGTATCTCTAACACCACTCACCATCTCCACCACCACTCATCACCACCACCACTACTACTGTATCTCCACCACTACTACTGTATCTCCACCACAACTACTGTATCTCTACCACTACTCATCATCACCACCACTACTACTGTATCTCCACCACAACTACTGTATCTCTACCACTACTCACCATCACCACCACCACTCACCATCACCACCACTACTACTGTATTCCACCACTACTCACCATCACCACCACCACTCACCATCACCACATCACAACTACTATATCTCCACCACCATTCACATCACCATCAGTACTACTGTATCTCCACCACTGTTCACCACCACCACTACTATTGTATCTCCACCACCACACACCATCACCACCACTACTACTATATCTCCACCACTACTCACCATCACCACCACTACTACTGTTTCTCCACCGCTACTCACCATCACCACCACTACTACTGTATTTCCACCACCACTACTATATCTTCACCATTACTCACCATCACCACCACTACTACTGTTTCTTCACCATCACTACTATATCTCCACCACCACTCACCATCACTACCACTACTCAACATCACCACTACTACTGTTTGTCCACCACCACTCACCATCACCACCACTATTGCTCTATCTCCACCACCACCACTACTCAACATCACCAATAGTAACTACAAACAATATGTAACAGTTATGTAACGACAAACGATTGCATTATGTTACACTTGGTACAATTATGTAACTACAAACAAAATGTAACAATTATGTAATGACAAACTATTGCATTATGTTACACTTGCTACAATTATGTAACTACAAACAATGTGTAACAATTATGTAACAGTTGCATTAACAAGATGTAACTTTTATGTAACTTTAACTACAATTATAAGACCAACACAATTATGTAACAGTTGCATTAACAAAATGTAACTACAATTATAAGGCCAACATAATTATGCATTACTCCAGTATTATGTAACAAGTCATACAATGTTACAATTATTACTACAATGTTACTACACTATAATGTAACAAGTCATACAGTTTTACCACAATTCTGTATTACCAGAATCATCATACAAGTTAGGTGAAATATTAGACATTACTAAAGGGACAACTCCATATGTAATGTAATGACCTAGCAGTATTATCATTGCACAATTATATGTGTATGACTGTTATACATACACATCTTACAAAATGTCATACAATAACCAATTTTGTATTTGTTCAATTATGTATACAACTTGTTTAACATATAATATTACTGAACCATTACAATATTAACATGAATATTATATGCATACTATATTATAATCAATATTGTGTACTAATAGATTAACATATGTCAGTGATGATTGCTGTTGGAGGACCTCCAGCAGTGTGACCGAGCTATGTCAGGACTCCATATTATAAATACAGTTCATTATAGAAAACATGATAGATTAGATAGATAGACAGAGCACCAGGCAAGCCTGGGAACGGGACATGAGCTTGCAGCTCTAAGTGAAGGAATGTTGACAATACACCGGAAGCAGCAAGTCAGGGGATGAGATAGGTAGTGTGTCAGCGAGACAGGTACATGAACAACGCATCGTGACCATACACACACATACACACATACTCACACACAGGCTTTTAGAAACTTCACATCAGTTTATTCCACGTGACACAACCCCTGCTAAAATGTGAATGTAGGATTTTCATGCCAGAAGGAGACTGGCCATAGAACCAGCAGGTAGTAGGGAGAAGGAGCCTAGCAACATGGGCGAGAAGGTGAGAGAGAGAGAGAGAGAGAGAGAGAGAGAGAGAGAGAGAGAGAGAGAGAGAGAGAGAGAGAGAGAGAGAGAGAGAGGTTAGCTCGCGGGACTTTACTCTCTATTCTTGTAATAAGTGAGTCTTGAGTTTTTATTGTTATTTTGATAATTGAAGAGCAGGAGGAATTAAAGATGAAATACAGGGAGTTGATCTTGATTTATTATCTTCAGAGAAAGTCTTAAGTTGAGCAGCGTATGTATTATAGAGACTTAATATATTAAGTCTAGTTGGACCCCTCTTCTTGTTCACTCTCTCCACTACCCGTCGGTTCTATAGCTAGCCTCCTTCTGAGCTCTGCTTCCTAAATTCTGGTGTAGCAGGGGCCGTGTCACGTGTGTTACACTGTTGTTGAAATGTTCTAGAAGCCTGAGTGTGAGTGTGTGTGTATGTCTGTGTATGGTCACGATGCGTTGTTCGTGTGCCTATCTCGCTGACACACTACCTATCTCATCCCCTGACTTGCTGCTTCCGGTGTATTGTCAACATTCCTTCACTTAGAGCTGCAAGTTCATATCCCGTTCCCAGGCTTGCCTGGTGCTCTGTCTATCTATCTATTTATCATGTTTTCTATAACGAACCGTATTCATATTATGGAGTCCTGACACTACTACTGTATTTCCACCACCACTACTATATCTTCACCACTACTCAACATCACCACCACTACTACTGTTTCTTCACCACCACTACTATATCTCCACCACCACTCACCATCACCACCACTACTGTTTCTCCACCATTACTACTGTATCTCCACCACTACTACTGTACCTCCACCACTACTACTGTATCTCCATCACTTTGCACTCCTACTTTTTAATAGTCTATATACTTTGGTCATTGACGACATATTGTTGGATATTTCTGCAAGGTACGTTGCCCCCTACTTTAAGACAAATTATTACCGCTTATATTTCATTTTCATATCGATAGGTTTCACACCTTTCCGGCAGGCAGTAACCTGTCTAGCTCACAAACTAGAATTAGGGTGTCCACATCACCTAGACAAGGTTAACTGACGTGACATGCAAATGAGCGATAGTAAACCGATCGCGCAAAGGTCATCATTCCTAATTTTTTGTACGGGTTCCCTTTGCCGCCCTCGGCTGGATGCTGCCCTGGGCGTTGCCCATACCTAAATCTGCCCCTGCCTTTATCACTCTTTTTCTGTCTGCTCTTCTCTCATCCTATTTCTCCCACCTATCCCGTTACTCTTTATTAATCTGCTTTCCTTTTCAGGTGCTTTACATTGAGTGACAGGCCTAATGGTTATGCTGAACGGTAACCAACCAACTCACAGGCGTTCCCTACTTGTCAGCAAGTGGGTTGGGGTAGGGTTAGTGCCCCTCCCCGTAAAGCAACTAACTCAGTGACAAACGGCCACCCCTTAAGGGATTATGGCGTCTGGCCATAGATAAAGATATACATTTTATAGAAAACTGAAGTTTCCCATTCCTTTTTCTGAAACCCATTTTTAAGATCCAAGCCATGGATTCAAACGCACATAAACATATTCAAATCCTTTATTTGTTACACTGATACAAAAAACAGCCCTAGGGTGGAGATCAAGGCGTCTATACACATCCAGGAGTCTTTAGTTGTTTGAAAGCTGACCAGGATGATATTTGGTGGAGTTAAATAGAGTAAAGGTTAAATACACGCATAGAGAAAAGATTCCGAAAGGCATTACAGGCGTTGATATAAAGTAGTTGATATAGAATTTAACCCCTTCAGCTCGATGACGTGTATATATATATAGAGGGGGGGGGGTCCATAGATAACGCACCTCTTCCATTCCGCTGGGTGATTTGATTGTGTTGTGGGGGACCAGTCACCTACGTGTCTACTCCCACGCCCACACCAGCAGACCAAGCCATCCCCACAACACACTCGATATTACCAAAATCATTCTTACTATTTATTTTATTTTTTTGAAGTGCAGCGCTACATACAGACAAGCGACAGATGATTTAATTCTGCTTCAGCGAGACTTCAAAGATGGGGAGGGGTTGATAGTCTCGGTGCCCCCTCCCTGTCAAGCGTCTCTCCTAAGCCGAATAAAATCGTCTGGAGGCAGCAAGAATGATGAGAAATGTGTCATTGGTTTGAAGGGGTTATTTTCAAAGTTGAGTTCATTACAAATGCGTGTTTTTAAGTTCCAAGCACGCAAAGAACTGAATATATTGATAACATGATGATGATGGTAATAATAATAATAATAATAATAATAATAATAATAATAATAACACAAGTATTAGTATTTGTAGTAGTAGTAGTAGTAGTAGTAGTGGTGGTGGTGGTGGTGATAATATAATAATAATAATAATAATAATAATAATATATAATAATAATAATAATAATAATTATAGTAGTTGTAGTAGTAGTAGTAGTAGTTGTAGTAGTAGTAATAGTAGTAGTGGTGATGGTGGTGGTGGTGGTGGTGGCGATAATAATAATAATAATAATAATAATAATAATAATAGCAGTATTAGTAGCAGTAGTAGTAGTAGTAGTAGTAGTATTAGTAGTAGTGGTAATGGTGGTGGTGGTGGTAGTAGTGGTAATAATAATAATAATACCAATAATAATAATAATAATAATAATAATTATAATAATGATAATATAAAATAATAATAATAATAATAATAATAATAGTAATAATAACAATAATAATAACTTAATAATAATAAATAATAATAATAATAATAATAATAATAATCAATGAATAGGCCGCGTTTCTTTGGCATGGGAGACTTCGTAACCCCTGTCCCTTAGCTATTTATTCTGCATTGCTAGACTTAATATTACCTTCCCTCACCACGGCTCGCCATCCTTCTCATAGCACTTCTTCATGACTAGCTTCAGTGTTAATCCCTTGTCACAGATTCAAGATGGAGAGATGGTAATTTCACACCAAAAGTACCTGCATCTTAACTTGGCCCAGATATTCGTCCTTTGGCAGCTTGTTTCACGTAGCTCAGTGGCAGAAAAAGACAGTGCTACGGCTCTACATTCCTTCCCCGGCACTTCTTCGTGACTAGCATCATATTCCAATGTCAGTCTATTGTTACAACTCAGCCTTCAAGACTGACGGGAGAGAGAGAGAGAGAGAGAGAGAGAGAGAGAGAGAGAGAGAGAGAAATAGCTATGGAAATGAATGAGTCTGCATTATAACTATACTCCTTTAACTCTTAACTTGGCCTAAAATTACCATCACTCCATCTTACATGCCGAGTTGTGCTAATTGATTAGAATATGATGCTAGTCACGAATAAGAGCTGCTAAAAAATGTTGAACCGAAGCATTGAACGTCTTGTCCTGCCACTGAGCTACGTGAAATAAGATGAAAAGGGACGAGTTAAGGTAAAAGAAAAAAATATATATAATGTGGTCCAAAATAATTCGCTGATGAAAAGGGGTTACGAAATCTTATTAGCCAACAAGAATACGTGCTTCTATATACATCAAAGACATTATATTTGTTCATTTTAATAATATACAGATTTATTTCCACACGTACACACAGGCAGGCTTTGTTTGGGTGAGGAAATATAAAGAAATTAACAATAAATGAAAACACACACACACTGATACGAATTTTTTACAATAGAGTGTTCAGGTCGAGTTTGTAAGTGGCATTAGAGATTTCGTAGCAACTGTTCTTAAGCGACTTATACTGCACATTTCAATATAATTTTCTATGTTAATAATACAAACTATGTCAGCACCAAAGCGACAGGAATGACATGCTGAAGAGTGAGGTATAATGTGCAAAATAAATCGGTAAGGAAGAGATGCTACGAAACCTCCAAATCCATTTCAAATCCGGCCACAAATTTAAACACAAAATAGCCAAGCCTACTATAAACATTTGCATCATTGAACATTTAGCCTAACATCTATACATATCCCATGTTTGTAGTGGCATGTACCTTACATATATACTCTCCATTTATATAATATACATTCTCCAGTATATCTAAACAGAACCTAACATTGCTAAACTACACTGCCGTTTGTCTAGTGTGATTAAACAGGAAATTCATACAAAACATAGCCTTCTTCAGCCATATATAATGTCTTTTACAATGAGCAATGGTGTTTACATGGTCCAAGCTTCACACAGGTAGCAATAAAGGCTGTCACAGAAAATGTACGCCAACTTTCACGAGCTTATCCTGGCATAAATTTTAACTGAAGGTCGTCTTGTACCACAAACAACGCGTATGTGTGCTACAGAATTAAATATATATCACCTTAACTTGGCCCAGATTTTCGTCCTTTTGCAGCCAATGTTTGTAGCTCCATTTTTACCCATAAGGTATTTGTAGTTCCGTAGCGGTTCAGAATATGACCCTTACAGATACAGCATTTATCAAGCAAAAGTTGGCCAAATATAACCTTCCTGAATTTTGGCACACATTTCCTGGGACACCCTGTATATGTGAGAACCGTAAATATAATACAATGAAGCCTACGATCACCGTCCCATGATGCTATAAAAGAGAATGAGGGATAAGACAGGCTATTATAAAGCAACGTGGCAAACCTTTGTATTCATATTTATTTTGTTTTGCCATGCGTACTCCTTCACTGCGATGACGTATTTTTAAATCTCCAGACGGTTTTATTCTATTTATTTATCTATTTTTTAACTTGAGGCGTTAGATATAGCTTTCATTAACCCCTTCACTACCAGAGGCCAGTCTTAAATAATCTCGTCTGCTGGTGCTATGGGTAAAATTAAAGACATGATACTGTATTATATAACGCAATCCAATTCTGCTGTGTTGCAGGAACGGCTCAGTCAGTGTTGCCAATGTCTACTCTGCATCATCCTGTACTTCAGCATAACCTCTTCATTTATTATCACCATCCACTCCCTCGATGTAGTGCTGCTTTGGGTGTCTGCCCTTTCCTCTCTTCCTTCCTTCCTCTTCTGTCTTTCTATCTTTCATTCTCTCATTCTTCTGCCTACGGGTGACTTTACACTCCCTCTTGTCTTTCTTTCCTTCACTCTTTCCACTTCCTTCTGCCTATGGGTGACTCTACACTGAGTGACAAGCCAAAATGGCTTCCTGTACACAAGAAAATAATTTACTACGCTGGGTGGTAAGCATATAACCAAATTATGGCGCCTGGTGGTTTGGTGGGTAATTACGGCGCTCCAATCGGATTAAGCCTGTGTAGGTTTATTATCCAAGGCGTGGTTGGAGTTTATTGCTCACGCAATGCCACTCAGGGATGAGTGAGGCTGGTCAGGACCAACTTGTCTAGCCCCAGACTTCTACGCTCCTAATGGGGCGGCACAGGATTGGATGATGGATGGATAGATTATTATTATTGTTTGCTTATATACGTCTTCTGATTGCAATGTTCACTATAGTTCTTTTAACTTGGTCCAGCTTTTCGTCCTTTTGTAGCTTCTTTCACGTAACTCAGTGGCAGAATAAGACAAAACTACAACTCCACATTTTCCACAGCACATCTCCGTGACTAGCATCATATTACTCTAGTGTTAGTCGATTTTAACAAGTCAGATTCAAGATGGTGAGATGATAATTTAGAGCAGGTTAGAGAATACAGTCTATTACGGCTATACATCCTTTCCATTGCACTTCTTCGTGACTAGTACCATAATCTAGTGTTAATCTATGTTTCATCAGTCAAGGAAGAGATGGCAATTTTAGATCAGATTAGGAAGCGTGGTTTATTACGGCTCCACATTTTTTCCACAGCACTTCTTCGTGACTATCATAATCTTGTGATAATATACTGACAACTCGACATTCAAAGTGGGAAGAGGGCAGTTTGAGGCCAGGATGGAGTGAAAGGAGTATAGCCACAGATAACACTGGGCCGCCCCCGCAACACAGAAAGAATTACAATGTCCTATGAATGATCCACGAGCCTATGTATGAGCCACGAGCCTATGTATGAGCCATGAGCCGTACCCGCAACACACAAAGAATTACGATGTGCTTTGTATGAGCCACGAGCCGTACCCGCAACACACAAAGAATTACGGTGCCCTACAGATCCACCTCATACACGTCATCGCAGTGAAGCAGTTAACCCTTTCAGCCCGGGGACGTCTTTTATGATTCGTTCCAAACGATTGAATTCAGCCTTAGGTTCCTTCTTTATTTCGGATTTTCGTCCTTTTGCAGCGTCGCCTATTCCCAGCATCTCAGTGACGGAACAGGACATCACTAAGGCTTTACTTCCATTTCATTGCACTTCTTCATTACCAGCACCATATTGAAATGTTAGCTCATCAATTTTAACTCAACATTCAAGACGAAGACGGCAATTTTGTATCTAATGAAAGTGACCAGACTATAGGCCAGGGGTGGGGAACCTTTCTCCTATTAAGGGCCATTAGGATATTTTTAACATTCGCGGGCCATACAAAATTATCAACTTAAAATCAACTGTAGCCAAGTACATATACCGGTGTATATATATATATATATATATATATATATATATATATATATATATATATATATATATTCGTTCATGAGTTTATGAAATTGCATTTATGACTTGCCTCGCGGGCCTGATCAAAAGGTCTTGCGGGCCTTATACGGCCCGGAGGCGGGACGTTCCCCACCCCTGCTACAAGGTCTCGTACTGAAGGGGTTAGTGAAGACTAATCTCTCTCTCTCTGTCAAAATGCAGAGGATGGATACAGTCATCATTAACCCATGAATCACTTTTCAATTCCTTCCAAGTTATAATCGTTTCACGAGACCAAGAATAAACTAGAAAATAAATCACGTAACTGCGGTACAGGAAGATCCGTAACACCTCTTCTTTAGTGATTTTGTTTGCATGTATCTTTAACACTCTTAAATGGAGAGGTATATGAGAGGGGTGTGAGCTGGTAGCAGGGCAGTGAAATGGCAGGGGGCAGGGCGACATGGAGGCGATTTGTTTGTGGCCATCCCTTTCGGGTTTAGGGCGTCTGGCGATAGATAGACAGATAGACTTTTAATATCGACGTAACACCAAAATCACACAAGAGGATACTGAATGTCCAGAATAATTCGGTAAGAAAGAGGTGTTACGAAATTCCAAACCCACTCTGAATACAACCTTTAATAAAATAAATAAATAAATAAAACTTCCTCAGGCTGAATACGAGAAATAATGTCCAGAGTAATTCAGTAAGGAAGAGGTGTTACGAAATTCCAAACCCACTCAGAATACGCCTTAAATAAATAAATAAATAAATAAAACTTCCCCGGGCTAAAGGGGTAAAGCAGCATAATTATAGAGTAAAAAAGTGAATGATATTTGTGCGTTGGATGAATGCAAACTCGTGCAGTGTATAACGCAACACTCTGCATTCGTAATAAAATCATTATTTAAAAAAAAAAAATCATTATAATTTTTCATAACTGATCAATTAGCGAATTAGTTTTTCTTTTTCCTAGTCGCATTAGAATGTAGATCTTGACTATAAGTCAAAAATATGTATAAAAAGATAATGACTGAATTTACATACAAAATTCGAGAACATTCTTCGAGTATTTACAGTATAGCAGAGTATAATATAATAATAATAATAATAATAATAATATTAATAATAGGCTTATATCACATTTGGTTAATGCACTTCAATGCTATTATGCTAAAAAACAAAAGACAATCACTACACCTATATCAAATCTATCTAGGGTCTTCTCACCTTAACTTGGCCATGATTATCGTCCTTTTGCAGATCATTTCATGTCTACAGCACCTCTTCGTGACTAGCGCCATTTTCTAGTGTTCATCTATTGCTACGATTCAGCGGTCATGATGGAGAGAAGGCAATTTTAGGCCAAGTTAAAGTAAAAGGAGTATAAGCGCTACGTGTGCCGGCCATACTGATGAAACATTTCGCGCCACATACATTCTCCCGCTGGCGCAGGAGACTTAGTAGCCCGTTTTCCTTGGCGATTTATTTTGCATATTATACCGTACACCCTCCTGTTTTATATATATATATATATATATATATATATATATATATATATATATATATATATATATATATATATATATATGTGGTTGTGTGTGTGTGTGTGTGTATTATAATATATATATAGATGTGGTTGGGTGTGTGTGTATTATAATATATATATATATATATATATATATATATATATATATATATATATATGTGGTTGTGTGTGTGTGTGTGTGTATTATATTGGCTTTGGATCAGTGGTATACCAGATAATATTAAATGGTAATAGGCAAAATAAATCGCTTAGGTACAGTTGTTATGAAATCGAAGCCACTGATAATAGTCAAACACCGTTAATTAATATTTTCTAAGTTCCTCGGTGAGATCTGATATTCATGACATTCATTTACAGTGAACAGTGAAATGCATATAAGGAGAAAACACTGGAAATCACATTTTTAAAAATGAAGAGGGTAAACCTGATTGATAATGAAGTACGGGAAAAAAATAATACCGGTAATAATAATACTAGTAGTATTAGATGTTAGTAACAGTAGCAGTAATACAAAGAAGCAGAAAAAATATAATTAAATAATAATAATAATAATAATAATAATTATTATTATTATTATCACACCTATTCTTTTAACCTATTTCCTTTACACTGGACAGCACCAAACATTTCAAAGAGGAGGAGGAGCAGGAGGAGGAGGAGGAGAGAGAGAGAGAGAGTAGATGGGAGGAGAGGGTCGTTACTAAGTATGGACACGAACGGCTGCAGGGTCCTTTCTGAAGAGGCCACCCCTCACATGATGCAGCTTCAGGCAAACAGATATACGTAAAGATATGCATGTGATAGACAAATTTAATTGCGATTATATTATGCCGCTTGAGTCCTTTTAAAATATACTGGATTTTTTCAATATAATCATTTGGACAAACTGCCTGAGAGCTCCCACTAACAAAGTAAGAAAATTTTATGATACGGGATAACTTTCGTAATTATCAATTCTTTTACGATACCCAGACTCTGCGGAAAAATCTCTATAGCCAGACGTCGTAATCCCATAAGGAGTGGCCGCTTGACTTTGGGTTGTTTTTCGGGGAGGGACGCTAACCCTCCGCCAAACCACTTGCTGACACGTAGGGAACGGAGTTGGTTATATGGTTACCACCCAGCGTTGTAAACGGTTTCTATTATGTTATTAAAGATTCTATAATTAATTTCTGACTCCCCAATTCAACGAAAACATGTTAAAGAGTCGATTCGGACCGGAACTCATTCGTCCCCAAAGCGTTCAGGTCGGTTAGGCTAGGTTAAATTTTTAGGTTTGGTTGAATTTGGTTAGGTCGTGTTAGGTTAGGTCAGGTTGTGTTAGGTCAGGTTAGTAGGGACGGGCGATTAGCGACGGAGTGGAGCCGAAATCAACCTGCAAGTCCGACGTGGCGAATTTGCATGTAAAACTAGTAGTTAGGGTTATCTTCAAAATTACGCATTTCACAAAACTTTAAAATCAATCACAATGAGAATTACCTTACAGCTGAGAAAAATATACAGTTGAAAATTTAATACATGGGAGCTCTCCTGCAGTTTCACCATTTTTTATTTTCATCAGGAGCGTAGGGGCCCAGGGCTAGGCTACTTAATCCCGAAATTTTTAAGGCAATTGCAGCTACCGAAAAATGAACGTTACCATGACAAAATGAGTACAAAGACTGAAATACTGCTGAGATAAATACTGATAAGACATGACGTTACTAAGTTAAAATTTAATAGCAGTATTTTACGTTACTAAGATAAAAATGAGTATCGTACGATATAATACTAACACATTACTAGAAGATATAACTCAATTAAAATAACAATTAATTCGAAGATATAACGTTACTAAGATAAAACTGGCAGCGATATTTAACGTTACTATGATAAAATCAGTACATTATTTAACGTTACAAAGATGAAAGTAGTACAATATTTAACATTACCAAGTTAAAATTAGTCCAATATTTCACGTTAACTCGAATATTTAGTACAGTATTTAGCGTTACTAGAATTTAGTACATTATTTAACGTTACTAAGATCACATTAGTACAAGGTTCAACGTTACTAATTTCAAATTTGTACTAAAACGTTACTAAGATCAAATTAGTACTAAATTTAACGTTAAGATAAAATCAGTAATAGTTTAACGTTACTTAGATAAAATTAGTACTAAATTTAACGCTAAGACAAAATTAGTACAATATATAGCGTAACTAGGACAAAATTAGTACAGTATCTAGCATTACTAAGACAAAATTAGTACAGTATTTAGCATTACTAAGATTAAAATTAGTGCAAGATTTAATGTTACTAAGATAAAATTAGTATAGTATTTAGCATTACTAAGATTAAAATTAGTGCAAGATTTAATGTTACTAAGATAAAATTAGTATAGTATTTAGCATTACTAAGATTAAAATTAGTGCAAGATTTAATGTTACTAAGATAAAATTAGTATAGTATTTAGCATTACTAAGATTAAAATTAGTGCAAGATTTAATGTTACTAAGATAAAATTAGTATAGTATTTAGCATTACTAAGATTAAAATTAGTGCAAGATTTAATGTAACTAAGATTAAAATTAGTACAATACTTAGCATTACTAAGATTAAAATTTGTGCAATACTTAATGTTACTAAGATGAAATTAGTGCGAGATTTAACGTAACTAAGGTGAAATTAGTACAATATTTAACATTACTAAGATTAAAACCTGTGCAGCATTTATTGTTACTAAGATAAAAATTAGCACATTTAACATTACTAAGATAAAATGAGTAATATTTTAAAGTTACTAAGATCAAATCAGTACTGTATTTAACGTAACTAAAATCAAAGTTAACGATATTTAACGTTACTAAGATAAATTTACCGTCGATTTTACCAAGATCTAAATTAATGTGTACAAAAAAAATCATCACCGCCTTCCTAAGTAATATATTCCTTAAGTATAATTGATAAGTAGACTACAGTTCGTTAATAGCTATAGTTCCCTCAGCTGAACTTGGCCCATATTTTCGTCCTTTGGCAGCTCGGTGGTAGAATGTGACAATGCTGCACCTCTACATCCCTTCCACAGCACTTCTTCGTGACTTGCACCATATTCTAGTGTTACTGTTACGCGGTTCCACATCCCTTCCACAGCGCTTCTTCGTGACTAGCACCATATTCATCTAGAGTTATTGTTACAACCCGGCATTCAAGATGAAAAGAGGGCAAATTTAGGCCAAGTTTAAGTGAAAAGAGTATAGTAAATTAAAGATAATGTAGACTGATAAAATCTCTGTGTCTTCCAAGCGCTTCTGAGAATGGGAGAATGATGGAGAAAAGAGGAAATGGAAGGAAGGAGAGGCGGAGGAAAGGAGAAGAGGGATGGACGGATCGAGAGGAGAGTGCAAAGACCGTTGGGGAGAAGGCAGGAGAGAAAAATGGGAAACAACAGACTAAAGTAGGTGAAAAGGTTAGGAAGAAAAAGGAAAAAAAAACAAAAAAAAAACAAGATCCATAGGAAGGGAATGAGAGAAGAATTAAAGGTGAAAAGGGAAGGCATAAAATAAGGTAAATCAGGAAGCAAACACGAAAGAAAATAAAACTATTCGCGAAGTGTCGGATCAAGTAAGGTACACAAGAAACGAATCCCACATAATAGGATCCCCTGTTGCTCACTCGTCACCTCTGAGTGATCGAACACCCTGACACTTGTATCCTAACTCAAAGCATCTATGCAATTTCTGATATCTATAAATGTAAACAATGACATTTTCCTCTGTATATACCTTGGAAATATATGTAATTCGTTGTTTAACATGTCTTTCAAGGGTAGTTATTATTGTTGTTATTGTGTCTGGTTACTTTTTTTTTTTTTGAGATTTTGTTGTTCCTTCTGTGACCGATTACTTTGTGCTAATTTTTGGCTCCTTTTTCAGCAGTTATTAATTCACACATGATTTTGCGTCATTCTCCATTTTCGTTGCTTCTTTACTTGATAGCCATTTTCCTCCCTTATCACCGACCCAACGACATACATATTTTATCATATTCTCACATTACAAATAATTTTACGCAGCTTGGGAGGGACGTTGCAAATTTGAAGAGTAAGATACAGCCTTGATTTCTCCATCACTGCCACAAGTCTCCCTCGAGCTGTAAAAAAACATATTTTAAAGACAGAAAGAGTTAATGGATTCAAGGGATTGTTACTGCCATGTCTCTTTCTTCTCTTCCTCTTCAGCTTGTTTTTGTTTTTTTGTTTATTTTGTCAATGTCCTTTTTTCACCCACTTCACCTTTTCTTGGCGTCATTCGTTTTTCCTTATCCTTTTCTTGTCTTTTAGTTCCACTGTTTATCAATGAATTTAAACCGTTCTGGATTTAAGAGGCAATTACTATTTTTTTATTTATTTTTTTTTTTTTACGTTCGTCTTCTCGTTTTCTGGTCTTATTATTATTTTTTTACACTGTTCTTCCACTTGCCCCCATTCGTTCTTCTTTCTCCTTCTTCCTGTTCCACGTTTTCGATAATTCATGCTGCTTACCATTGTTTTATTCACTCGTACTTCTTCTCCTACTGTCTTCCTCTCTTCTTTATTTATTTATTCATGTTATTTATTTAACGTCCATCTTCTCCTTCCTCCTTTGGTCTTTTCCTTTCTTCTCCTTCCTCCTTTTGTTTTCCTTTCTTCTCATTCCTCCTTTTGGTGTCTTCCTTTCTTCTCCTTTCCTCCTCTTCTGTTTGTCACTTATCAGATTTAACGCGATGGTTATTGTTTAGTTTCTGTTTATTTATTTATTTATTTATTTCGCGTTCTCCCTCCACCTCCTCCTCTTCTCTCTCACTCTTCTTTCATTCGCATTTACTCTTACATTCTCCCCCTCTTCTTCCTCATCCTCGGGACCAAGAGGAAGTTACTGCCATGTCTCTGTTATTCCTATAGTTAATGTTCTCTCTTTCTTCTTCCGTTCTATTTAGCTCTTCTGTTATTCCGTTCTTCTTCCGGTCGTGTTCTCCCGTTCTCTTGTTATTTCGTTCTTCCATTCTCTTTCGCTCTTCTTCCGTTCCCTTTCATTCTTCAGTTCTTCTTCCTTTCTTCTGTTCTCCTTCGTTCATTTTCTGTTCTCTCAATCTTCCGTTTTCATTCGTTCTTCCTCTGTTCTTCTTTCCTTCTCATGTTCTTCCTCCGTTCTTCCGTTCTCATTCGTTCTTCCTGTTCTCATTCGTTCCTCTCCTTCCCTCTTCCTCCTCTTCTTCCTCCTCCTCCTCTTCTTCCCCTTCCTCCTCCTCCTCCTCTTCCTCTTCTACTGCTTATCAATGAACTCTGCCTCTTGGAAGGACGTCTCCAGGGGTTCACGCTGACTGCTGGAAGAGAGAGAGTGATGAAGGAAAGGAACTGGGAGAAAATACGATAAATGAAGGAACTGGGAGAAAATAATTGGGAGAAAATACGATAAATGAAGGAACTGGGAGAAAATAATTGGGAGAAAATACGATAAATGAAGGAATTGGGAGAAAATACGATAAATAAAGGAATTGGGAGAATGTATAATAAATGAAGGAATTGGGAGAAAATACGATAAGTGAAGGAATTGGGAGAAAATAAGATAAATGAAGGAACTGGAAGAAAATACGTTATATGAGGGAATTGGGAGAATGTATAATAAATGAAGGAATTGGGAGAAAATACGGTAAATGAAGGAATTGGGAGAAAATACGATAAATGAGGGAATTGGGAGAATGTATAATAAATGAAGGAATTGGGATAAAATACAGTAAATCAAAAGACTGTCAGAGATTATGATACTTAAATTAGTTACGTATCCCCTATAATGCATTTTTGTTTTTTTTTAGTTCTTCCAAAAACAATATTATTTTTATTTATTTATTTTTTAAATTTGGATTTTTTTTTTTTTTTTTAAACGAAGAGGTGAGATAAAGCGTTTCTCTGGCCCTTCAGTACTGGGTGGCTTTTGGGTGGCTTTTCGTCAGCTGAATATAATCGTCTGGAGTGGCTTTTTGAACTAGTAGGGTTGGATAAAGCCACTATTAGCCCTTGCAGTACCTGGTGGCTTTCCCTCAGCTGAATAAAATCATGTAATAGCTGCAAAAAGTAGTAATAAATCCCTTAGACCCGATTTATTGATTTACTCTCACCTCAAAACCCGATTTACTAATTAATTCTGACCCCTAACACCCGATTTATTGATTTATTCTCACTAATACACCCGATTTATTGATATATTCTCACCCCTAACACCCGATTTATTGATTTATTCTCCCCTCCAACACACTTATTCTCGTCGGGTAAGGAGTCTCCCGAACACATCTTCCTCAGCGATTTATTTTTTGGATATGGCAGGTTACTATTCGTTTTGTACGTTATTTATGCAGAGTATGGCGATGTTTGAAGGTTTTATGTAACACAATAGGACAGTAAGGTGTAATAAACAAAAATAAATCGCTTGGGAAAAGGTGTCAGGGAGCTATCCTACCTGACAAGAATACCAAGGATCTTATTCTTGTCGGTAGCTTCTTAACACCTTTTCTTAATCGATTTATTTTGTTCATTACACCTTATTATCTCTTTCAGTGCTACATATATCCTTCCATACGGCCATACTCTGCATAAACAACGTACAAACGGATATTAACCAGCCCTACCCAGAAATAAATCGCTAAGGAAGAGGTGTTAGGGAGCTTCCTTACACGATTACACGATGGTACTGGAAGAGGGGCGTTAACCTCTTCATCCCAACAGAGATAGTTTTAGTTTTATTCTTGAACGTGATAATAGAACGTTGCAAATCATCTTCATCACTGCAATGTACTTTATGCAACTTCTGCATTCTAACTCGTAAATATGATCGATTGTAGAAAATGTTGCAAATCATCAATCATTGCATTTTACCATCATGCAACTTATATAATGTAAATATGATCTAGATTTAAACAATGTTGCAAATCGCTTACCACTGCAATTTACTCTCATGCAACTTTGGAAATATCACTCGTAAAAATGACTGATGTAAAAAAACGTTGCAAATCACGTAACTTAGATTTGCAATTTACTGTCATGCAACTTCGGTAATATCACTCGTAAAAATGACTATGTAAAAAAATGTTGCAAATCATCTTTATCCTTGCAATTTACCGCCATGCAACTACTGTATTATAACTTGTGAATATGATCCAATGTAAGAAATGCTGCAAGTCATCTTTAGCCTTGCAATTTACCGTCATGCAACTACTGTAATATAACTTGTAAATAAGACCGATGTAAATGTTGCAAATGCTTTTATCATTGTACTTTACCCTCTCATGCAACTACTGTACTATAACTCGTAAATATGATGATGTACAATGTTGCAAATCACCTAACTCGTTGCAATTTACGCTGTCATGCATCCTTTGTAAACAAGATCAAAATGTAAAATGTTGCAAATCACGTGACTCAGCATTGCAATTTACCGTCATGCAACTATTGTAATATAACTCGTAAATATAATCGATGTAAATGTTGCAAATACTTTATCATTGCAATTAATCCCGTCGCGCAACTATTGTAATATAACTCGTAAATCTGATCGATGTAAAAATGTTGCAAATAACCAGTCATTGCAATTTACTGTCATGCAACTTCTGCAATGTAAATATGATCCAGATGTAAATCGTTGCAAATCAGCCATCATTGCAATTTACCTTCTCATGCAACTTGCCTAGTGTACATATGCTTGATGTAAAGAATGTTGCAAATCAGCCGTGCAACTTCCGTAATATCACTCGCAAAATAATGTAAAATATGTTGCAAATCACCCACCATTGCAACCTGCCTTCAATAATGCCTTTTACTTCGTTCTAACTCCTAAACTGAACGTAATGTAAACAATGTAAAAATGCAAATAACCTAACTCAACATTGCAGTTTACTTTCCATCTTGCATGCTGAATATTCTCGTCTGTTACGGAAGTTCCCTGGCACCTGTTCCTTAGCGATTTATTTTTGGATATGGCTGATTTGTCTATGTACGTTATTTACGCAAACACAGAAGAGGACAATAAGTTTTTTTTTTTTTTTTAATGAAAAGTATGGTAATATTAGAAGAATTTATATAACGCCGAAGAGGACAGTAAGGTGTGATACGGAAAATAAATCGCTTAGGAAAAGGTGTTAGGCAGCTTCCTTAACAGACGAATATACACATCAGAATTACTGTTATTTGAACGTGATGCAAATAAAATAAAGAAATAAAAATAAAAGTTGTGCAGCCTAACATTGCAATTTTCGTTCAGTCTTGCATTTTATATAATCCCTTTGCAATACGAACGGGATATAATGTTGCAAACCGTCTAGCACTGCAAATGAGGTACCAACATGCATCTCTCTGCACTATTCAATTCCAAATGTAATGAGAATGTGGCGAATAAACGTTGCAATGATCCCAACACTGCAATTTGACGGTCCTCCATGCAGTTTATATATCTTGCAACTCGCCCGGAATGTAAGCGTGGTGCAGAGAAAGTTGCAAATACCCTGGCACAGCAATTTACGTTCAATGATGCAACTTGTAAACTGAACGTGGTTGGCTGCAAATAACTCATCATGCATCTTTTACAGTGTTCTAAGTCACGCTGCAGTACTGTATCTCGTCCTTTGAAGACAGCATATATATGTTGCAAATATCCTAGCACTGCAATTTATCTTCCACAATGCAACTTGGAAATTGAACGTGGTTAGTCGCAAATACCCTGTCATGCATTTTTTAGTGTTCTGATTGACCTCTTACTCTGCAATGTTCTATCTCTTTTAAATACACTATGTTGCAAATCTCCTAGCATTGCAAATAATGTTCCCTCATGCACTGCTTTATATTCAAACTCTTTAATGTTGCAAATCTCCTAGCACTGCAAGAAACGTTCCCTCATGCACTGATTTATGTTCAAATTCGTAAATGTTGCAAATCTCCTACCATTGCAAATAAAGCTCCATCATGCCCTATGTTCAAACTCTTCAATGTTGCAAATCTTCTAGCACCGCAATAGACGTTCCATCATGCACTGCTTTTTGTTCAGAATCATTTGCAACTTGACCGTGCAGTGTAAAAAATGTTGAAAATGTTGCAAATACCGTAGCATAGGAATTGGCGTTCAACATGCAACATCATCATCTGTTAATGTTCTACCTCGGTATTTCGAACGTGGAATTATTATTATTATTATTGTTATTTTTTGGCATGCGTGAAAAAATTAAGTGAATCGAGCTTTTCCCGTAAGTCTTAGGCCAAGATTCACAGACTCCCTCTCTCTCTCTCTCTCTCTCTCTCTTTCTCTCCGTAGCTAAGATCTGATTCACCAAAAAAACAAAACAAAAGCAGGGTTCATTTTTCTGTCTGTCTGTCTCTCCACATACACTGACCTGTTCAACCCAAATAACAAGAAAAGTCAGTCTCTCTCTCTCTCTCTCTCTCTCTCTCTCTCCCTCCCTCCACATACACTCTGACCTGATTTATCAAAAGAACAAGAAAAGTCAGTTTCTCTCTCTCTCTCTCTCTCTCTCTCTCTCTCTCTCTCACCTGGCAGAACAATGCCCAGTTACGAGAGAACTGTGAGCGTAAGAGTGTGAATCGAGGCCATGTTGGGTCATTTTAGTCCGCTGTAGGTTAGGTTGGGTCAAACTGTTAGGCTGGGTTAGTATGTCAGGGTGTAAGTTGAAAGTTTGGTTAGGTAAGGGTAGATTAGAGTAGATTGATGGATGGATGGATAGATAGATAGATGGATTAGATATAGATCAGACAGATAGATAGATAGATTAGATATAGGTAAACTGATTAGATATAGATAGATAGATCAGATAGATATAGATTAGGTTAGGCTTGGTTGAATTTGGTTAAGTTGATAAGTCAGTTAGATTGGGTCGTCCATTCAAATCACATCAGGCTAGCTCAGGATTAATTAGATTTGATAAGGGCGAAGCTAGATTAGTTCAGGATGCGATAAGTTAGGATTGTCAAGTTAGACTGGGTTAGGTGTGAGATGGTTAAGCGTTTTGACAAAGTGACTTGGAGGCGTTTTGTCTGCGGCCACCCTTTGCGGGATTAGGGCGTCGGGCTATAGATAGATGGAAAGATAGAGAGATACATAGAAGCTCTTTGTGTTGGTTTGGGTTAGGTTTAAGTGTGATCGGGTTGGTCTATACTCCCTGCCGTGCAAGCTCTCTCTCTAAGCCCCGCCCCCCGCCCCACGCACAGAGAGGGAGAGTCAGGGAGGGGGCGGGGCTTAGAGGACAAGTTGCCTGAAGCCGGGTTTAGTTAGAGCAGGTTAGGGTAAGTTGTTGGGAATTATACTGGGTTAGGTAAGAATATTAGGAATTACACTGGGTTAGGTAAGATGCTGTATTAGAGGCTAGATAGGGCAAGCTTAGAAGTTACATTAGAATAGTTTAGATGTTAGGTGAAGTTAGACACAAAAATAAGTTAGACTGAGACATTTGGTTAGGTTAGGTCACGTTAGAAGTCGTATTAGTTTTGGTTAGAAGTATTATTGGTTTAAGTTAGGCTGGTCAAAGTAGGGAAAATTACGTTAGGTTAAAGTTAGATTAGGCTGGTACGAGGCAGAGTAGGGAAGGTTAGATATTAGGTTAGGGTGAGTTACAAGCCTTGTTAAATTACGTTACATTTGGCTGGGGTTAATTATATTACAGGCAAATTAGGTCGATTCAGAAGGCAATTTAGAGCGAGTTAGAAGTATGAGGTTAGCTTAGAGGTCATACTACGCTGTTAGAGGTAATTATGGAGCAGAAGTAATTAGGTCAGGAGTCATTTCAGAGCAAGTTAGAGGCAAGGTCATTTTAGAGGGTGTCATCAGGGTAAGTTGGTCATATTACAGTAGATTAGAAGTTACAAAGGATAGGTTAGAAGTAGGACAAATTGGAAGCTATTTGGTTAACTTAGAAGCAATGTTAGAGTAGATTAGAAGTCATTAGGCTAGGTACGTAATTAGCCTGGATATAATTAGGTTGTCAGAAGTCATTAGGTTACAAGTTATTAGTCTGCATAATTATGGTAAGTTAGAAGTCATTAGGCGAGGTTAAATGTAATTAGGATGTTAGAACTCATTAGATTTTGTCAGAAGCCATACTGGGTCAAGTTACAAGTCATATTAAGTTAGACTACAAGCTTAAGTCAAACGGTTAGAGGTCATTAGGTCAAGTTAGGTCATTAGGTCAAGTTGTCATTAGGTCAAGTTAGGTATTTAGGTCGTTAGGTAATTAGGTCAAGTTAGGTAATTAGGTCGTTAGGTCATTAGGTCAAGTTGGGTCATGAGCTCGTTAGATTAGGTCAAATTAGGTCATTAGGTTAAGTTGGGTCATTAGGTCGTTAGGTCATTAGGCCAAGTTAGGTCATTAGGTCGTTAGGTCGGTAGGTCATTAGGTCAAGTTTGGTCATTAGGTCGTCAGGTCATTAGGTCAAATTGGGTCATTAGGTCAAGTTGGGTCATTAGGTCATTCGGTCAAGTTAGGTCATTCGGTCAAGTTAGGTCATCAGGTCAAGTTAGGTCATTAGGTCGTTAGAGGTCATTAGGTCAAGTTGTCATTAGGTCAAGTTAGAGGTCATTAGGTCGTTAGGTCATTAGGTCACGTTAGGTCATTAGGTCAAGTTGTCATTAGGTCGTTGGGTCATTAGGTCACGTTAGGTCATTAGGTCGTTAGCTCACTAAGTCAAGTTAGGTCATTAGGTCAAGTTACAAATCATATTAAGTTAGACTACAAGCTGAAGTCAACCGGTTAGAGGTCATTAGGTCAAGTTGGGTCATAAGTTAGGTCATTAGGTCAAGTTAGGTCATTCGGTCGTTAGGTCATTCGGTCAAGTTAGAGGTTATAATGTCGTTAGGTCACTGGGTCGTTAGGTCATTAGGTCATTAGGTCTAGTTAGGTCATTAGGTCGTTAGGTCATTAGGTCAAGTTAGGCCAATTGGTCAAGTTAGGCCATTAGGTCATTAGGTCAAGTTAGAATTAGTGTGATATTAGTGTGATGCAGCATTATATTCCTGCATGATATAAATTCACACTTACTGGATCGCATCATACTTGGCACGCCTACATAGTGTGAGACTGGCTATGGTGTGAGTGCTACGGGCTGCAAGAGAAATACTGCGTTAATACACACACTGGAATATGCTGACTTCACTACACACACACACACACACACACACACTGATTTACTGCCTTCATTTGCACACTTATAACTTCACTACACACACACACACACACACACACACACTCACACTGATTTACTGCCTTCATTTGCACACTTATAACTTCACTACACACACACACACACACACACACACACACACACACGTCTAATATAGTGTCAATAAATGCAGTATATCTTTCGCGTGTAAATCGTGCCTTGGAAACAGATGTGAAGGAAAACATTCAGTAAAGCAAAATTTTGGTGATAAATGGCCTGAATGTATTATAAAAACTTAGTAGACAAAACCGCATTTTAATTAATAGCCTTTTGGAATATACGTAACACCTCTTCCATAGCGATTTATTTTGCTCGTGACGTCTCCGTGCTGTTTGCTACTGATTCAAATTATGTTAAAGTAGTGTAAAAAGCACACAAGAGAATGCTAAGGTGTAACAGGGTGAGTAACGAAGAGGTGTTAAGCATACGGCTGAAATGGTAAACAGTATCTACCACAGCTGTCTTATGGGACGGTGCTAGCAGGGGATACCGTTCACTTTGTTTACAGCTGTGCATCCCTGTCACACACACACACACACACACACACACACACACACACACACACACACACACACCGCCGCCATCTTGTTAGCATAAGAGAGCATCCACACGTGTGCTCAAACAAGTGCCGGCAACATGTAGGCAACACAGTAACGAACACGCTGCAAACATGTTGGGAACAGCAGCGTCCAGATCATGTTGGCAACATCATGATGAAGTCTCAGCTGCCTGGTATGGATACTCATATCCCATCACCTCTGCTGCCAGTGTTCGAAGCTGCACTGAAACATGTTTGCATACATCTGTCCAAATACTGCTGCATACATGTACCCAAACATGTTGCCAACCGTGTTGTCAACATGTGTTCGAGCTCACATGTGGACGCGCACTAAGAGATTTCCTACCACCCCATCCTGACTGCTGTACTATGGTCACCGTATTACACCTAGCTTCCCTACACCCTTTTAACATCGACATGGTTTGTATCAGTAGCAAACAAGAGGATGCTGGAGTGTAATGGAATGAACAAACAGCTGTGTGACAGGTGCTACGGTATCTCCCCTGAAAGTTTGGTTCGTTAGTTATTACGTCCGCCTCTGACAACTTGGACATCGATGGCATAATGGCAGCATGTAAAGTAGGTACGTCTCCGAGCGATATGTGGCGGTGGTAAGCAAACGTGGACGACTGCTGTAGTGAATATTTAAACACAATTACTGGGCTGTTTTAATTCGCCACATCGCTCATCTGCTACGGACGAAGTCTGGTTATCTACCGTTGGGAATGGATACGTTGGAATAAAAAACGCAGAGAAGACTACATGGATTGTGTGCAGTGACATCATGAATGGTTTCATGTCAGAGACGGACCTAAAAACGAACTGTTGTGCACCAGGGTGAAGTCAGCACGAATACGGCTCGTTAATATTGCCATGGTGAACATTGCACGCTGCTTGCATGATGGGTGCTGCTTGCAATATATCACACTCCATCATGCCTTGCCTAAGTTACTTACTCAAGTAATTCAAATTGCGCTGCTAACGTCTGCATACCAGGGGGCCTCAAAAGCTGAATGAAGTACACTGGTTGTAATTAATAAAGTTCACCTTATGATTTTATATATATATATATATATATATATATATATATATATATATATATATATATATATATATATATTTTACATTATACTGAACCACACTAGCACAAAAATATCTCATAAATAATAAATAAAATCGTGCCTGAACAGTCATTTATCGCCGAATTTACCAACAGATAATAAACAAACGCAAGCAGACGACACACTTAGCAAATAAAAATACTATCATTTTTATTATTATTATTATTATTATTTTTTTTAGTATTTACATTCAAATAGTTTACGGTGCGCGATGCTGCGATTGTGACACAACAAATTACAATAACCAGCATTTATCAGCTATGTTTATTTTATTATTATTTTTTTTTGTAGTAAACAAATTCAGCTCTCAATTTGAACTTGTACTTCTTCATTCATTCATGACTCTATTACACAACCATCTACCATAAATTTTACGAAAATTTCTTTATATCCCTACATGGCAACTATACTCTTTTCACCTTAACCTGGCCTGGGTTTTCGTCCATATGCAGCTTATTTCACGTAACTCAGTGGCATAAAGACATTGCTATGGCTCTGCTCCCTTCCCACAGCACTGCTTCGTGACTAGCATCATATTCTATGTTAATCTATTGTAACAACTCGACATTCAAGATGGAGGGACGGCAATTTTAGGCCAAGTTAGAATAAAATCGTAAAATTTTTTAAATGTCTAGAGGGTAATTTAACTATATAAATATCTACAGTGTTCCTTTAGGACAGTGGTTCTTAACTCCTGGGACAGCAAGCCACCTGAATGGTCAACATGGGTGTGTGATAAATATGATGATGATGGTGGTGATGATGATGATGATGATGATGATTATCATTATTTATACACTAAACATGAGTAATACTTGGCTGTCTCATAAAGCCTGAAGTAGAGAACGAGGCTAAAATGTGTCTTGGTGGACAATGAGCATTCGTTGGAGAGAGAGAAAAAAATCTTAAGAGTAAAAGTGGATGATGTAAGTGGTATATCAACATTAATTGCAAGGTTTTGATCTGACGTTGGCTGGGCTGTGGGAAAAATAATAAACAAAAAAGCAAAACTGAAGCTGAAAAGACGGGCATGATTTCCATACCGAAGCATTCACTCATCGATTTTCATGGCATATTGTAAAAAGCATGTTCCCAAAAAAGCATGGCGAGAAGAGTGTGCGTGAGTGAGGTGGAGGCCAAGGATGAGACGGAGGGATGGAGTGGAGAGGTATATGAGACGGAGGGATGGAGTGGAGAGGTATATGAGATGGAGGGATGGAGTGGAGAGGTATATGAGATGGAGGGATGGAGTGGAGAGGTATATGAGATGGAGGGATGGAGTGGAGAGGTATATGAGATAAAGGGATGGAGTGGAGAGGTATATGAGATGGAGGGATGGAGTGGAGAGGTATATGAGATGGAGGGATGGAGTGGAGAGGTATATGAGATAGAGGGATGGAGTGGAGAGGTATATGGGATGGAGGGATGGAGTGGAGAGGTATATGAGATGGAGGGATGGAGTGGAGAGGTATACGAGTGAAGGGGGGTGTGAGCTGGGAGCAGGGCAGTGAAATGGTGGGGGACAGGGCGACATGGAGGCGACTTGTTTGTGGCCACCCCTTACGAGATCAAGGCGCCTGGCAATAGATAGATAGACAGATATTCCCAAGCTTGACCACCATGATTTAAAAAGGCAAAAAGATCAAGTTCAATCTGAATTAAATATTACAAAAAAGCGGATTTATAAAGGCCATATGATTTTTTTCCCTTATCCTACAACACTTCCGAGAGAGAGAGAGAGAGAGAGAGAGAGAGAGAGAGAGAGAGAGAGAGAATTTCGGGATTAATGGCAGAAAAAAACAGCAATAAAACTGTCTGCCCAGAGATGGATTATTGACTCATGGATTTTCTCTCCCTCTCTCTCTCTGGTTAGAAAGTCTCCATTAACCCCTTCACAACCTGATTCTCTCTCTCTCTCCTTCTCTCTCGGTAACACACACACACACACACACACACACACACACACACACACACACACACACACACACACACACGTCACTATATCAAATGATCCTGTAATTCCCCAACATGCTTCAACGACCCTACTGCCACTCAGCTTGGGAGGCTCGTAGCACCTCTTCCTTAGCGATTTATTTGACGATTTATTTAGCGATTTATTACAGCGCATTACGTTCTTTTTTGAAGTTTATATCTTTTTTTTAATATACATTTTCTTCGCATAAATGGCACATAAGTATAAATATTCACGTACCGGATACACAGGCGTAATCTAGGCTGTGTTGTTTGCGTAGTCCCTGATGCTTAGCGATTTAGCCTGCATATTTAGCCTGTATATTTAGCCTGTATATTTAGCCTGTATATTTAGCATGTATATTTAGCCTGCATATTTAGCCTGTATATTTAGCCTGTATATTTAGCCTGCATATTTAGCCTGTATATTTAGCCTGTATATTTAGCCTGTATATTTAGCCTGCATATTTAGCATGTATATTTAGCATGTATATTTAGCCTGTATATATAGCCTGTAAGTTTTACCATTACTATATCGTTTTCGTACCGACATTATTTATATCAATAGCAAATATAAGGATACTGAGGTGTAATGTGCTAAATAAATCGCTATGAAGGAGGTGCTACGATATTCGAAAATCACAGAAATAAACCAGAAATAAACCACAGAAATAAATCGGTAAGGAAGACGTGCTCAGAACCTTACATACCCACCCAAACACAGATCTAAGCTTGTCTTCTCGTTGTATTAATCTTATATACTCTTTTCACTCTAACTTGGCCTAAAACTGCCATCTTGCCACTTCTAATGCTGAGTTGTAACACTGCTTTAACACTAGAATACAATGCTAGTCACGAAGAGGTGCTGTGGAAGAGATGTGTAGCAGTAGTCGTATGTTTTTCCTACCGAACTACATGAATTAAGACGCAAAAGGACGTAAAATTGGCCCAAGTTAGAGTTAAAGGAGTATAGCACATCTCTCGCCACTGTTTGTGATAAGGGCAGGTTACTGTAACAACACTAAATATAATGCTAGTCACGAAGAGGTGCTGTGGAAAGGATGAGTAGCCGTAGTAGCCATGAAATAAGCCACTTCTGGACGAAAATTTTGGGTCATGTTTGTGTATGGAGTGTAACACGCTTTTCTCGCCATCGTATTTGTGTTGATGGTACGTTAATTTCCTGAGTAGGTATGTTAATTTATGAAAAGCCCTCTGCTGCAGCCGCCTCACCCTATTTTTTTTTTTTTTTTTTTTAAGCAGAATTGTCATCTTACGTATATACGCAACCATGAATGCACGCAGTGAGGTGAATTATAAACAGTAAAGCATCATCCACCAACTTCATGCGGTGCTGCCTACTTCTTCACCCATCTTTTATCATTCTCTTACAGTGTCTGCCCTCGGTTCTTCCTATTTCTCCCATCTTTCTTGTCACTATTTATTACTCTTCTTTCCTTTTCAGGTGGCTTTACACTGGGTGACAAGTCTAGTGGTTTCCTGTAAGCCAGGAAACCATTTACAACGATAGGCGTAACTATATAACCAACCCATACAAGCTCCCTACGTGTCAACAAGTGGGTTGGTGGTTGGTTAGTACCCCTCCCCATGAAACAACTAGCTTGCAGAAACGGCTGCCCCTTACAGGATTATGGCGTCTGGCAATAGATAGTTCTGCGGATTTTTGCACTTCAGTTATGTTTTTTACACCTGGCAGTGAGGCTACAGCACATGCGTATAAATGTCAGGTTGGGAGGCTAGCGGTATGGTTTGTTAACGGCCTCTAAATATCGACGCGCATGGCTACAGCATAACATGCACGAGGCTATTGTCGAGTAATGAGAGAGAGAGAGAGAGAGAGAGAGAGAGAGAGAGAGAGAGAGAGAGAGAGAGAGAGAGAGAGAGAGAGAGAGAGAGAGAGAGAGAGAGAGAGCGTCCTAAGCAGAGGGGAATAACGACCTAAATCAGATTATCAAAACTTGTCACATCCCTGTTGGAAGGTTAATTGTTTTTGTCAATAATTATATTATTCTTTCCACTTAAAAAGCAAATAGCCATTACTCGGAGGCTTTTAAGTCAAGTCTTCAAACTTGTCAGGTTAATCGGCCAGCTGGCGGCTTCTGGCCAAATATAACAGCAATCTATCAACCTGATCACAGGACATTATTAGCTATGTAAAAAAACGGTTTCCGAGACGCTGTCTCAGAAACCACTTAAGCAAGCTGAAAGTTTACTGTAATATAGCCTTACGACGGGCGCAGTGCGGAATGCAGTATGGTTCCAATCGGTTGATTATTCCCTGAGATCACCTGGGGTCAAGAATGAGGACTTTTCCAGATATTCCAGATGTCACCTGATCTTCCATGAAGGATTCAAGCTAGTGCCACCAAACTCTGTGGACGTATAGACTGTGATGACCTATGGTGACACGCACAAGATCAGTGACTAAACCTCAAAATCCCTTTATAGCTCGGCTTTTAGTAGGCAATGGCTGTGCGAAGCTTTTCTTTATCAAAACTGTCCTTGGACAATTTTACGTGTTCTAGTTATCATCATCATCATTATTATTACATTTAAAGAGGTGTGGATGTTTATTATTATTATTATTATTATCATCAGAGAGAAGTGTGGATATATTTAATTTCCCTTTGCATACTGAGCGAACATTACTGCAGTGTGATAAAACAACGAGACCTTTGAACTGTGAGAAAGAACACTGATTTAGGAGACACTGAAAGGCAAGAAACATGACGTAGAGAGTAAACATTTGAGCCTGTATTCTCGTCGGTTGAGGAAGCTCCCTAACACCTCTTCCTCAACGATTTATTTTTCGATAAAGCTCCTTAATATCCTTGTCTACGTTACTGATGCAGAGTATGGCGATATTGAAAGGTACTAGAAGGATTTAGGTATGACAGAAGCGTACAGTATAGTGTAATAAGCAGAATAAATCACTCAAGAAAAGATGTTTGGGAGCTTCCTTACCCGACGAGAATACCTGCTTTGGAAACAGACTAAACACATCATGCAGACATGCCAACATTATTATTATTATTATTATTATTATTATTATTATTATTTTTACATAACATAGAAATTAATGTGTAAACCCTTTCAATCCTGTGACTTTTTTTTTAGTTTATATTTACTACTCCAAGACGATTTTATTCAGCTTAGGAAAAAGGCTTCTCATAATGGAGGGGTTTATTTAAGGCCGTATCTAACCCCTCCAGTTTGAGCAAGTCTCCCCTGAGCTGAGGAAAATCGCATGGAGGCTGCAGGAACAGAGAAAAGAGTCATTGGACAGAAAAGGCTAATACTGTAAAAAAAACTGTTTGAAGTCAAGCAGAAAGTAGAAAGTTTAATGGAAAATATTTAAAGTTAAAAAAATACACACGCCATTGGACTGAAACGGCTAATAATTAAAAAAAAAGAAAAAAAAAGATGAGCACGGAGTTTAAAGTCTAATTTAAAAAAAGAAATGCATAAAAAAAACAGAAAATGGTAGACACGTATAAACACTGACCAAATTTACCCCAACTTCACATCAAATTTTTAAAACACTGATTATATATACTGAAGCACTATACAAAAAAAAAAAAAGTGACATTGAAGAAACGAAAAAAAACACACACAATCATCTACATACTACCCTTTATTCAATGCCAAAAAACTCACACATACACCATCAAGCAAAGTATTAGGGACAGCAGAGTATTAGGGACAGCAGAGTATTAGGGAGACAGAGTAATAGGGACAGCAAAGTATTAGGAAGACAAAGTATTAGGGGCAGCAAAGTATTAGGAAGACAAAGTAATAGGGACAGCAAAGTATTAGGGACAGCAAAGTATTAGGGGCAGCAAAGTATTAGGGACAGCAAATTATTAGGGAAGGCAAAGTATTAGGGACAGCAAAGTATTAGGGACAGCAAAGTATTAGGGACAGCAAAGTATTAGGAACAGCAAAGTATTAAGGAGAGCAAAGTATTAGGGACAGCAAAGTATTAGGGACAGCAAAGTATTAGGGACAGCAAAGTATTAGGGACAGCAAAGTATTAAGGAGAGCAAAGTATTGGGGAAAGCAAAGTATTAGGGACAGCAAAGTATTAGGGACAGCAAAGTATTAGGGACAGCAAAGTATTAGGGACAGCAAAGTATTAGGGACAGCAATGCATTAGGGACAGCAAAGTATTAGGGACAGCAAAGTATTAGGGACAGCAAAGTATTAGGGACAGCAAAGTATTAGGGACAGCAAAGTATTAGGGACAGCAAAGTATTAGGGACAGCAAAGTATTAGGGAAAGCAAAGTATTAGGGACAGCAAAGTTTAGGGACAGCAAAGTATTAGGGACAGAAAGTATTAGGGACAGCAAAGTATTAGGGACAGCAAAGTATTAGGGACAGCAAAGTATTAGGGACAGCAAAGTACTGCGGAAAGGAAAGTATTAGGGACAACAAAGTATCAGGGAAAGGAAAGTATTAGGGAGAGCAAAGTATCAGGGAAAGGAAAGTATTAGGGAGAGCAAAGTATCAGGGAAAGGAAAGTATTAGGGAGAGCAAAGTATCAGGGAAAGGAAAGTATTAGGGACAGCAAAGTATCGGGGAAAGGAAAGTATTAGGGACAGCAAAGTATCAGGGAAAGGAAAGTATTAGGGACAGCAAAGTATCAGGGAAAGGAAAGTATTAGGGACAGCAAAGTATCAAGGAAAGGAAAGTATTAGGGACAGCAAAGTATCAGGGAAAGGAAAGTATTAGGGACAGCAAAGTATCGGGGAAAGCAAATACCGAGTTAGGGAAGGGGATAGGAGAGGGCTAGGAAGGGCTGAGGATCTGGGGTTAGAATCTGAGTGATGCAAAATAACCTACATGATCAAAGGGAATAAAATGATACACTCTCTTCACTTTAACTTGGCCCAGATTACCGTCCTCTTGCTTCTTATTTCACGTAGCTCAATGACAGAAAAAGACAATGCTACGGCTCTACATCCTTTCCACAGCGCTCCTTCGTGACTAGCATCATATTTTAGTATTAATTCCTTGTTGCAACTCGGCATTCAAGATGGAGAGACGGCAATTTTAGGCCAATTTAGAGTAAAAGGAGTATAGTAGTGCAGTTACGGTGTTCTGAATAGCCTAATTTCTACTGATCATGATAGCCTAACACACTAAGGCTGAGAGGCTACACTCGATCAGAAAAATGTTAAGTCAAGTGATCAATGGTTTCAAAAGAGCTACTCTCTCTCTCCTAAGGTAAATATTTCTGAATGGTTTAAGCACTTATTACACTATTTAAATGTTTTCTACTTGCTGTACTGATAAAAGACCAAGCATACATACATTCATCTAAATTCACTGGAGACTGTGCAAATGTTCCGTTCACTGGTTCAAAATGTAATGGCGGAAGATTTTCAGGTACTTTCAGATACTTTTTTGAGCATCTGTAGCACTGCCTGGTAAACAAACTGATGTCCAAAGAAGCCTAGTTGTCCTATGAATGTGTTAGTGGTGATACAGGGGACAGTAAAGGTTAGTAGTGAGGCACAAGTAGCATTTCACTGGCACACAACTGATTCAGAACAACCTAATTGATCTGTGTATGTGTTAGGGCAACAAAACTGCATACCTAATAAAGAAAAGGAAAATACAGTAGCAAAAGGCATATGATGTCTTGCTTTTGAATGGAAATAGGGGAAAAAAATGTCAAAACTCCATTTACTCTATAGAAAAGCCTAACTGGTAGAGAGAGGAGAGCAATAACTTGAGTCAGAACCGAAGAAATTAGAAAAAAAAATCACTAAAAACCAAGAGCAAGAAAGAAAATGAAACGTGTAAAATTTGGTCAGAAAAAAGTAATACTTATACTGTAAAGCCAGTGTTAACTAAAAGTGGGGGATGTTCCAAATTATCACATTTTCCATACAACTGGTACTGTACAAACAAGTTTGCAGATTAACTTTACTCGTAGATGTAAACTTAAAAGGCAATTTTTCTGCAACTTATGGTGAACTTGACATAAAAACTTTAAATATAATGATCTAATATATCACCTTCTTCCATATAACTAGTATGGTAAATTGATGGACTCGGGCTAATCAGCTTTATGGGCAGGAGTCGCACTTTAACAGGCAAATGTTTTCAATAAATGTACAAAAACAAAATGGCAATAAAGGAGCCTAATACTTGTAATGTCATCCCGGTGGGCGTGGGAGTAGTAAGGAGCAAGTAAGATAAAATGGTGTAGCTATATTGAAAACCCACAAATCGTAAGCTGCAAAATGTAAAGCACTCAAGTACATACTAAAGCACAAATGAAACTGGCATGACTGGAAAGCCGTGAGATAGGCTGCAAAAAAAAGTAGAGAATATGTTTTAAAAGCTCCCTAAAGTTGAAAAAAAAAGAAAAAAGAAAAAAAGCTGATCTACAAACAAAACAGCACAAAAGGAGAATGAAAATGTCACCTTGATAGTCGTGTGGGAGATAAGGACTAGATAGGCTTATAATATGTAAAAGGAAGATAAGAGCAAAGTCCATAAAACGAAACAAAATAAAGAACATTCAAATTAAAAAAAAAAAAACATTCGTTCCATTAATGTCTGTTGAAAATGAGGAACTGCACGAAATGAAGAGACTAGGTAATATAGGAATCATTAAATCTTTGAAGTTGATGAAATTATCGAGCTTTCAAGTGCAAACAAATTATAGAGCATTCACACACACACACACACACACACACACACAC
The DNA here is from genome assembly GCF_032717465.1 of Coenobita brevimanus. NCBI lineage: Eukaryota > Metazoa > Arthropoda > Malacostraca > Decapoda > Coenobitidae > Coenobita > Coenobita brevimanus. Next base: position 31,567,493 of record NC_136968.1, on the reverse strand, counting down.
ACACACACACACACACACACACAAGGCCTAAGTGCAAAGCCTATACTGTAAGATAAAAATTCAGGCTTAATACAAGGGATAGGTAAAAAGGAAATTCAAAAAAATCATATGTTGCACCATATAGAGCACTCAGGTACAAACAAATATGGGATAAGTGGAAAGCCTGTAATGTAAGAAGTAAATAAGATGAAAATTCACAAATTCATTAAAACTGTATGAGATAAAGTGCATTCAAGTAAACACAACAGCATGAATGGAAAGCCTAGTGTAAGATGAAAATTCCAAGCCTGGGTAAGGAGCAGGTAGGATGAAAAATCACAAATTCCTTAGAGTGGCACAAAATAAAGAGCATTCACGTACAAACAAAATGAGCCTAAAATGATCACCTTGCTGGTCGTGGAAGGGGCGGTGTTCGCTCTAAAGGTGGGAGGGTGGCGCGTCGATTTGAATGCACGTCTGGTAAACTCGCTGGCGCCAAGAGGAGGTCGTTTCCCAGGGGAGAGGAGGGGGAGGTGGGGGTCCTTTTAAAACTGCCCCATACCCCTCCCCCCTCCCTCTCGCTCCCTCTTCCTGTACCACCACCTCCTCCTCCTCCTCCTCCCCTAGACCTTCCTCCGCTGTTGATAGTTCCTCCTCCTCCAGTAGGTCTAAATTTGTTAATTTGACATTACAATTAGGCACTAACCTACCATACCCTAATGTGACATAGCCAAACCTAACGTAACTTACCCTAGCCTAACCTGGTCTAACCTAACATAATCATACCTAACTTAACCTAACCTGACCTACTGAAATCTAACTTAGTACAATCTCACCTACCCTACCCTGTCATAACCAAATCAAACACAAGATAACCAAACCTAATCTATCATTGTGTGTCTTGCTTTTAAAGTGCTATACAATGTTCAGAGAGAAATAACAGTATTGCCAAAATTCTGATTCTGAATTTACTGCAAAGACAACTAACGGATTCTCTTCTCATATCTACAGAGGATCCAAGTGGGGCTGAAACTGTTCAGTGTCAACAGTTGGGTATACTTCTTGCATCTAGCCCAACCAAACTTCCATAAAGGTGTTAAATTCCTTCAGTCTGGTGATGAATATTTACCCTATTCTTGTTACCTGCAGACGATTTTTTCAGCTTAGGAGGGATTTTTCAAACTGGGGGGTTAGATATGGTTTGAAAAAATCCCTTAAATACTAAATATATTTCTTAAGATGAATGAAATCGTCTGGAAGCATTGGCAGAAAGAATTAAAGAAAAAATACGTCATAGGTTTGAAGGAGTTAATCTTTGTATGGACGATGACGTATTATGATTCACTCTTGATCCTGCCACATGATTTTGTGTAACCATAGGGAAGACCCACCACGGTGGAGGGGTTGGGTACAGGCACCATTAACCCCTACAGACGATTATTTGGGGTTATATAATTTATGAACCCCTTTACTGCAAGAAGCCTCACTCAAGACTGAAAAAGAACGTCTGAAGGTAGCAAGAACAAAAAGATAAGCAGACTAATGGTGTTAAATCCCTCCACTACGAAATACCTCCCCTCAAAAATAAAATATATAAATATATAGCCGTCCTCGGTCTGAAGAGTTCCCTCAGTAGTGACGTCATCTTGATTTTATGAAGACTAAATTAAAACTCCATTTAATTACTACACATCTAAATAATTAACCTGCAAAAAATTATGTTTACTTGTAATGTACTAGTTACTTTGCTAGATTAATTAAGACAAACCCTTCTCAAATTTACTAGACGTTCTTACTAAATATTTTTACTGTTTTCATTGATCTTTTACTAAACCTCTTAATTAGACCCCTTTTCCCCCCCTAGATTTCTGACCACTATACTAAATTCAGAAAAAATATCACAAACATTATCACTCGACTATATCTACTATACAGATATGAAAAAACGTTAAATCTAGTGAGCAAATAGCGTTCTGTGGCAGTTTGCTCTGAAGGTCCTGCAGTTCTTTTACTAGGCCAAAGTAAGAAGGTCGAAATTCGGCTCTAAGAAGCATACTGCGCTACGTGGCATTTTGTTTTTGAATGTCTGATATATATTTTTCTACAGTATACTAACACTGCTTTATGATTTTTTCACTAGTAAGCAGACAGCGATACACGGCAACTTGAAAGCCTGATTTTTCTTTTCTACGGCAGACTAAACGATATCTATTAATATTTTTTATAGTAAGCAGTTTTACATGGCAACTGTCTTGAAATTCTGATATTTTTCTATACTACATTAATCTAAGGCTAATGAAATTTTGGATCTGATAAGCAAAGTGCGTTACGTGGCATTTAGTCTGAAAAATCTGGTCGGTAAAAAAAAAAATAACTTGCATTTTCATGGGCTTAGGAGGCTGTCTTGCACTTTTTCGTCAGCTATTTATTCCACATATTAATGAACTGTTCTCTTGTATGTTATTTTACAAGCACTCAAACTTCTCCTTTTTAGTGATTTATTTCGTATACTGGTATTACAATTAACTGTTTTTTTGCATGTTATTTTACAGGCCCTCAAACTCCTCTTTCTTAGCGATTTATTTTGCATATTACAATTAACTTTTCTCTTGTTATTTTACAGGGCCTCAAACTCCACTTTCTTAGCGATTTATTTTGCATATTACAATTAACTTTTCTCTTATATGTTATTTACAGGCCCTCAAACTCCTCTTTCTTAGCGATTTATTTTGCATATTACAACTAACTTTTTTCTTGTGTTATTTTACAGGCGCCCTAACTCATCCCCTTTGGCGATTTATTCTGCATCTTACCAACCTGAGGGACGCTAAAGTACATGTATGTTTGTAAGAAGTTGAGACATAACTTTAAACAGATGTACATAATGCCTATGATTATTCTTGAAAAAAACTGTATAACTGTAGTTGGTTTAGTTTCATCTGAGAGAACTGGACAAGCCATACAACCTGAATACTTGGTCATGTGAAATTTGAGGAGTCTTAGTTATGTGGTAGGAATGAGTCTCCTTGGTTACTAGTCAAATTTATTCTCCAATCTGAAGTTTGCCCATTAACTGAGCTGAAAGAGGTTAGGGATCTTTGTCAGACGAGATTTAAAAGGACTTAAGTGGATCTGTTGGCCTGATGTGCTTAGCGTTCATTTTAGAATCACCTTTTAACTTTGAACACCTCAGATCAAAGCAGTGAACACCAATGAACCCCCAACTCTACTTTGAACGCATTAGATCAGAGCAGTGAACATCAAAGAACGCTCACCTCTACTTTGAACGCTCTGATCAAAGCAATGAACACCAAAGAACCCACAACTCTACTCTGAACACCTCGGATCAAAACAGTGAACACCAAAGAACCCCCAACTCTTCTTTGAACACCTTGGATCAAAGCACTGAACACCAAAGAACCCCCAGCTCTACTTTGAACACCTCTGATCAAAGCAGTGAACACCAAAGAACCCCCAACTCTACTTCGAACACCTCAGTTCGAAGCACTGAACACCAAAACCCCCAAACTCTACTTTAAACGCCTCAGATCGAAGCACTGAACACCAAAGAACCCCCAACTCTACTTTGAACACCTCTGATCAAAGCAATGAACACCAAAGAACCCCCAACTCTACTTTGAACACCTCAGATCAAAACAATGACCATCACGTACTTAAGACAATTGGGAGATTCTTAACCCAGGCGTCCCTCATAGTGTTGCCATTATGTTCTTGTTATTTTATAGGCTGTCTAGCACCTGTACAATAGCGATTAATTTTTATATTATATGGAGCAGGCTTCTTACGTTACCTTATACGTTTTCTAACACCTCTTCTTTAGCAACTAGGAGGAGGCGGTGGCTGAATAGTTAGAGAGGCGGCCGGCACTCCTTGAATCTCGGCTGGGGCAGGGAACAGTTTAAGGGTTGCAATGTAATTAAAAACAGACTTTATGTATCAAAAGACCCGCCATGTGAAAATACCCCCACTAATACCAGTACACCAGTCCAGTATGAGACAGCCCTAGTGTGTATTCAATATAGACGGTGGGTGTCAGCGCTGAAGTGGTGACATGAGGTGTACGGTACATAGGAGGACTACTGGACTTAGGGAACGGGATGTGTAGCCTATGCCCAGAGTAGGACACATTTTTTATCCCCTGCACTACAATCAATTATTATATTCCCTCGTACGTTATTTTACAGGCTTTTAATATCGGTTGGTTAAATTTAGGTGGACTGTACGACCGGATCTTCCCCTTCGTGGGTGAGCGACAGCCAGAATTAACCCTGTCCCATGCTGGCGATGTACTACTGGGGTAAGGATGTCTGTAGGAACTGTAATGCATCTGAGAGGGGAGGTGTCGTACTTTGTGTGTGTGTGTGTGTGTGTGTGTGTGTGTGTGTGTGTGTGTGTGTGAAGAAATGTACTTTGTGTGCATATGCAACGATGTAGTGTGTGTATGTATGTACCTGTGTGTGTGTATGTGTGTGTGTGTGTGTGTGTGTGTGTGTGTGTGAAGAAATGTACTTTTGTGTGCATGTGAAACGATGTACTGAGTGTGTGTGTGTGTGTGTGTGTGTATGTGTGTGTGTGTGTGAAGCAATGTTCTTTTGTGTGCATGTGAAACGATGTACTGAGTGTGTGTGTGTGTGTGTGTGTGTGTGTGTGTGTGAAGCAACATACTTTTGTGTGCATGTGAAACGATGTACTGAGTGTGTGTGTGTGTGTGTGTGTGTGTGTGTGTGTGTGTGTGTGTGTGTGTGTGTGTGAAGCAACATACTTTTGTGTGCATGTGAAACGATGTACTGTGTGTGTGTGTGTGTGTGTGTGTGTGTGTGTGTGTGTGTGTGAAGCAATGTACTTTTGTGTGCATGTGATACGATGTACTGAGTGTGTGTGTGTGTGTGTGTGTGTGTGTGTGTGTGTGTGTGTGTGTGTGTGTGTGTGTCATCCGCGGTGTGGGCTTGAACCCTTGTCCTGGCCTCCCCCACCACAGTAAATACACCACATACAAGAGAACAACCCCCACATGCTGGCCACAACTCTAGCATTTTCCTTTTTTTTTTTTTTCCAGTTAACACCACACCATTTAATTCCACATAAGTCCTTGGGTATTTACCGTGCTAGGGCAATACTAGTCACGAAGAAGTGCTCTGAAGCCGCCTAAGCCCAGGGAAATACAGCTTAACCCTCTGCATCCCGTGACGTATTTTTTCCTGTGATTTAATTCAACCCGGGAAAATAACTTTGAAATACGAAACTGAAATGAAATACAAAATGAAATACAAAATGAAATACAAAATGAAATACGAAATGAAATACAAAATGAAATACAAAATGAAATACAAAATGAAATACAAAATGAAATACGAAATGGAATACGAAATGAAATAAAAAATAAAATACGAAATGAAATAGAAAATGAAATATGAAAATACAAAATGAAATACGAAATGAAATACAAAAGAAAATACGAAAGAAAATACAAAATGAAATACGAAATAAAATACGAAAGAAAATACAAAATGGAATACGAAATAAAATACGAAATAAAATACAAAATACGAAATGAAATACAAAATAAAATACGAAATACAAAATACAAAATAAAATACAAAATAAAATACGAAATAAAATACAACATGGAATACGAAATAAAATACAAAATACGAAATAAAATACAAAATAAAATACGAAATGAAACACGAAATGGCGACACGGCACTATCTTGTTACCTCCAGACGATTCTCTCTCTCTCTCTCTCTCTCCAATGCTTAATAAATCGCCTGGAAAGAGTAATAAAAATGTATGTCGGATTAAAGGGATTTATGTGCAGCCTGGGGGATTTATGTGTACCCTAAGGGATTTATGTGTAGACTGAGGGATTTATGTAGCCTGAGGGATTTGTGTAGCCTGAGGGATTTATGTGTAGCCTGAGGGATTTATGTGTAGCCTGAGGGATTTATGTGTAGCCTGAGGGATTTATGTGTAGCCTGAGGGATTTGTGTAGCCTGATGGATTTATGTGTAGCCTGAAGGATTTATGTAGCCTGAGGGATTTGTGTAGCCTGAGGGATTTGTGTAGCCTGATGGATTTATGTGTAGCCTGAGGGATTTGTGTAGCCTGAGGGATTTGTGTAGCCTGAGGGATTTGTGTAGCCTGAGGGATTTATGTGTAGCCTGAGGGATTTATGTGTAGCCTGAGGGATTTATGTGTAGTCTGAGGGATTTATGTGTAGTCTGAGGGATTTATGTGTAGTCTGAGGGATTTATGTGTAGCCTGAAGGATTTATGTGTAGCCTGAAGGATTTATGTGTAGCCTGAAGGATTTATGTGTAGTCTGAGGGATTTATGTGTGGCCTGAAGGATTTATGTGTAGCCTGAGGGATTTATGTGTAGCCTGAGGGATTTATGTGTAGCCTGAGGGATTTATGTGTAGCCTGAGGGATTTATGTGTAGCCTGAGGGATTTATGTGTAGCCTGAGGGATTTATGTGTAGCCTGAGGGATTTATGTGTAGCCTGACGGATTAGGGATTTATGTGTAGCCTGAGGGATTTATGTGTAGCCTGAGGGATTAGGGATTTGTGTAGCCTGATGGATTTATGTGTAGCCTGAGGGATTAGGGATTTGTGTAGCCTGATGGATTTATGTGTAGCCTGATGGATTTATGTGTAGCCTGATGGATTTATGTGTAGCCTGAGGGATTTATGTGTAGCCTGAGGGATAGCTGTAGCCTTAGGGATTTATGTGTAGCCTGAGGGATTTATGTGTAGCCTGAGGGATTTATGTGTAGCCTGAGGGATTTATGTGTAGCCTTGTATCTTGTCAGCTGAATAAAATCGTCTGGAAATGGCAAGAATACACACAAGAAATAAGTCACTTGATGGAGAGAGTTAAGGAAATGCCCCCCCCCCAAAAAAAAAAAGACAAAAATACAAGACCCACAAATACAGAAATACAAAAGACCTAAAATACAGAAGAGAAAATACCCAAAATACAGACACAAATGACCCCCTAAAATACTGTAATGGAGGCTAATTAACTTAAAAATCTGTAATACTGACTAATTATCTTTAAATCTGTCTACTAAATACCTTGAAATTTTGTAATATCTGCTAATGATCTCAAAATTCTGAAATATAGACAAATGTGATCAAAATACTATAATGTACACTAATTACCTCAAAGTACTTTAGCATGGACAAGTTACCTTAAAGAAAGGTAATGCAAACTACAATAATTACCTCACAATACAGAAATGTGCTCTAATTGCCTCAAAAACAGACATTTACTCTACCTCAAAATACAGAAAATGTACTCTAATTACCTCAAAGTACTCAAACCTGGACAAATTACCTCGAAGTACAGTAATATAGACTACAGTAACTACCTCAAAATACAGTAATGTGCTCTAAATTACCTCAAAATAGAAACGTACTCTGTAATGTACTCTACCTCAAAATACAGTACTGTACTCTAATCACCTCAAAATACGGTACCATACACAACTAGCAATGTATGTACTCAATGCTGGCTACAGTTACATAACCACTAGGCTACGTGAGTCAGCAAGTGCCTACTGAAAAATAATAATAATAATAATAATACATGTGTTTATATTCAACATGATTTAGGCCACATTTGTTTGTCTGTAACTTATCCATTACAGTAGTTTTCATATCTATCTATCTATCTATCCATCTATCTATCTATTAATAACAAACCTGAATTTGAAATGATCTGCACCGGAACAGCAACTGCATGTGATGTTACTATGAATATTGGGTAATTTTTGTTTTTGTACATGCATAAATAATAATAATAATAATAATAATAATAATAATAATTAATAATAATCCAGTGCAGATATTTAAGGCCTGCGAGATATACTTTCCAAAATTCATATTCAAATGCAGTTCAAATTTTGGCCACGAGAGGTCACTGTTTGTTTACATTATCACTTCAGGTGGCTTGGAGATTTCGTAGCATGTGTTCCTGGGCGATTTATCTTGCCAGTGACACCATAGAATCCCCTTAGTGCCTTACTGATACAAATTTACGTCGGTTGAAAAAGATAACACAGAAAAGAATGTCAGGATGTAATATGCAAAATAAATCGCACAGGAACAGGCGCCACGAAGTCTCCCATTTGGATTTTTTTTTTTTTTTTTTTTTACGTCTTCCTTAGCGATTTATTTTTGCACATTACACGCTAGCACCTCTTATTTAGCGATTTATTTTTACACATTAGAACTCTTCCACAGCGATTTATTTTTGCACATTACACACTGGTACCTCTTGTTTAGCGATTTATTTTTGCACATTACACAATAGTACCTCTTCCTTAGCGATTTATATTTGCACACTACACGTTAGCACCTCATCTTCAGCGATTTATTTTTGCACATTACACCCTAGCACCTCCTATGTAGACTTCTTAGCATTTTTTTCTTAGTGATTTATTTTTGCATCCTTAACACTCTTTTGCATGTAATTTATTTCGTTTTAATATCGACAGTTTTTCATCAATAACAAACAAGAAAATACTGAGGTGCACCATGCAGCATAAGTCGCTAGAGAAAATGAGATAGGAAATCAGCAAAGCCACCTCCCAGACGATTTTATTCAGCTCTAGAGGAGCTTTTTGAACACCAAAATGGCTTTGGAGATTCGTAACACCGTTTCCTGAGCGACTTATCCTCGCCATTACACATACCAGCTGAGAGGCCGAAGAAAGCTGGATGTCAAGTCACTTCCTATCTTCAGAAATGAGAGTGACCTCGGGAAACGGTGGCCCGATTGGAAAAGATATTGTTTTATTTTTGAAGCTGAATATTTGAACGGTACCTTGCTCTAACAAACACTTACCCTACATGAGCCGTTTGTGCTGTCACGGTAACAAACAAACAAACCAACAAATAAACAGAAATCAGATCACTGTAATATAAATTCTGTGTTTGCCGGAAATTCAAAATCTGTACCGAAATAATATAAATAACATACGTGAGAAATGGTAGTGTATAATGCAATATAAAGTGTATAAATGGTGCACAGTGTATAATAAAGGACTGGAAAGTTAAAATAGTGTTTAAAAATGAAAAATAGTGTCTGTAAATGGTGTTTAAAAGCGAAACGTAGTGTTAAAAAGTGAAAAATAATGTGTTTCAATGTAGTACCTCTTCCTTAGCGATTTATATTTGCACACTACACGTTAGCACCTCATCTTTAGCGATTTATTTTTGCACATTACACCCTAGTGAAAAATAATGTGTTTCAATGTAGTGTATAAATAAAGCATACAGTGTAAAGTGTATACAAGTGTACAGTGTATAGTATAGTGTATTGTGTATAAACTGTGTAAAATAAAGTGAAAGTCTGGTGTAAAAAGTGTAAAATAAAATTAAGTGTATAAGTGTGGTATAAATTTATGGTAAAAGAGAGTACAAAAGTGTAATGTGTATAACTAGTGTGTAAAGTGTATAATGCAAAATAAATCGCTAAGGGAGAGGTGTTACGACGGTTGAAATACTGCCCCGTCACAATGGTCATAATATAGGGTGGTTCAAAAATAGCACTACACTACACACTCACTGGATCCTACCTTGCATGTTGCGGGAACGGCTCAGTCTGCCGGTGTGGGCGTCGGTAAGGGAAAAAAATGATGGGGGATGGACACCGACAACCCTAAGCCGTCCCCGCAACACGAGAAATCAGCCAGCGGAGTGTAAGAGGAGTAATTAATGTATATGTACGAGTAATTAATGTACATGTAAGAGAAGTAACTGATGTACATGTAAGAGGAGTAACTGATGTACATGTAAGAGTAATTAACGTACACATGAGGGGAGTAATTAATGTACATGTAAGAGTAATTAATGTACATGTAAGAGTAATTAATGTACATATATGAGGAGTAATTAATGTACCATCCTGTTAAATTAGTTTAGTAATAACAAGAATAAAAGGTAAAATAAGTCACCGGATTGAAGGCATTAAGATCCCTAGTGCTGGTGGAATGAGGAGGCTTCGCAACTCCTTTCCCTAAGTGATTTATTCTACATATTAGCCTTAAAATTTTCCTATGTTATTTATATCGTTTTAATATCGAGAATTTACAATAATATATATGAAGACAGGTGTAATATGTAGAATAAATAAGTAAATAAAGAATAAATCGCTTAGGAAAAGGTATTAGGGCATCTCCTAACCCACTTATAATGCGATCCAAATCCCTGTATAGTCAGCAGCTTCGTAGGCTTCCCGGCACCTCTCCCTTATCGATTTCCATTTTGCTACTTATTTTCGGCCAATATTTTCCATACGGGCTCTGTTTTCGGTCTCTCTCTCTCTCTCTCTCTCTCTCTCTCTCTCTCTCTCTCTCTCTCTCATCCATTTTATATATATGTAGTCGGTAGGTGGTTTGTGTGTGTGTGTGTGTGTGTGTGTGTGTGTGTGTGTGTGTGTGTGTACATTTTCGACAACCTATGGCCTCAAATCAACCCATACACGAAAAAAAAATGGAGAGAGAGAGAGAGAGAGAGAGAGAGAGAGAGAGAGAGAGAGCGAAAACGCGGCGTCCGTAAATCGTGACGTCATTCTCTCACATCTTTTTACACCCATAAATATTCCCCTCATAACAAACACTATATTAAATTCCCAGATCAAATATTAACCCTGTAGACTTGCTGGGAGCCTCCTTAGCCCACGAGGACATGGGTCGTGTTAGAAGTGGTTTGAGGAAATACCTAACACCTTCTCCTTAGCGATTTACTTTATTATTACATTTATTTGTTATTACATTATTTATTCGTTACATCTTACATCAATAACATACAACAGGATAGTGAGGTGTAATGCTCTAAATAAATCGCTATGGAGGAGTTATTACGAAATCTTAAAAGGCAGTAATATGACATGGGAACTGACAAATTATTACATTCTGAGTTGTAATATTCTAAGTCGCTAAGGAGGAGTTGTTACGAAATCTCAGGAACTGAAAATGAAACAGCACTGAAACGTTCTCACAGTCTGAGGTGTAATGTTCCAAATAAATCGCTAAGGGAGAGATATTACGAAATTTCTAAAGGCACTAAAATGGCTTGGTACTGAAACATTATTACAGTCTGAGGTGTAATTTTCTGAATAAATCACTAAGCAGGAGTTGTTACGAAATCTTGAAAGGCACTGAAATGACTTGGGAACTGACAAATTATTATGGTCTGAGGTGTAATGTTTAGATGAATCACTAAGGAAGAGTTGTTACGATATCTCAGAGGCATTAAAATGACATGGCACTGAAAGGTTAATACAGTAAGTTACAATAGGATACAGAGGTGTAAAGATCTAGATAAATCGTTAAGCTGGAGTAATTACGAAATTTCAAAAGGCAGCACAATGACATGGTACTGGAAAAGATTACAGCAAGTTACAGTGATCCCTCGTGTAATACAAAAGACTCTATAGTGATCTAAGTAACAGGAAGTCCTCAGTATAAGACCAAAAGATGGAAACATTTCAGAGACAAATGGTCAGCAATTTGGCACAACTGGCATATCAACTCTAGCCAGCAAAAGCGTAAATAAAAAACATATATACACTTTTTAAATAATTACAACTGGTAATGTTTTTAAATAATTACAACTGGTAATGTTATATATATATATATATATATATATATATATATATATATATATATATATATATATATATATATATATATGCTTCCCCAGAGAAAGGGAGGTAGTATATATATATATATATATATATATATATATATATATATATATATATATATATATATATATATAAATGCTGCTTCCCCCAGAGAAAGGGAGGTAGTATATATATATATATATATATATATATATATATATATATATATATATATATATATGCTGCTTCCCCCAGAGAAAGGGAGTTAGCCGAGACAGGACGACACACTCCCAATTTACTCACACACACACACACACACACACACACACACACACACACACACACACACACACACACATTTACTTGCATCTTAGCCCCTAGGGTAGAAGAGACAGTCCTCACCGCACCACACCGTACGAGGGTCAACTGCGCAGCGCAATCAGCGACATCCGCAGCAGGGCCTGACAGCTGAGCTGGTTTACCCCTGCCACATCATAATGGACCCATCCCCATATATATATATATATATATATATATATATATATATATATATATATATATATATATATATATATATTAGAAATTGGCAATTCAACTTTAGCAGCAAAGTTCTAAGTATATATATATATATATATTTTGTTTTACAACAGCTACAACCTGAACTGTTAAAAAAAAAAAAAAAAGAATACAGTGGAGTTAATTCTTTTCAATAACTCAGCCCTGAACTGTAAGAAAAGGAAAAAAAATGGAGTCCTGAATTTTATATCTTTTCCAACAGCTATGACTTGAACAGCTGAATAAATAAACAAATAAATAAGGTGGAGCACAAGCATTATCAGCTCTATAGGTGAGACTTTCAAGTCTTTCTAGTAGCAACAACTGTGTAAATTTCCGAAAGTTATTAGTTATCTTCAAAGGCGGTAAAGTTATAAATCCAAATTATCATAACTCTATCAGCTACAAGTGTTATTCTAAATATATAAAAATAAATAAAATAAAATGAATGAGTGTTTTATAGGCGGGAAAATGGTAGGTCCAAATCATCACAAGTTTGCCACAGAACTCAATGCAATTTTATTTTTATTTGGTCCACTGAAATGAGTGACGTGTTTTTCAGTTTATTCTTGTTACTTTCAGAAGTTTTCACTCAGCTAAGGATAGAATTTTCGAACTGGAGACATGAGAGAGAGAGAGAGAGAGAGAGAGAGAGAGAGAAATTTCCTTAACCCCTTGACTACCAGGGTAAGTCGAATAAAACTGTATGACAAGAATAAAAATACGTCACTGCTAATGCTCTTGGTTAATCGTCATTCTAACACCTTTTACAACAATAAACTTCTTAATCAATCAGTCAAATAATCATTTTGTTCAGAGGTGAGAGACATCTTGGCAGTCAAAAGATTAATCAAGTATCATGATTTTTCTCTGGTACAGGTACAGTCGGGCTCGGAAGTGATGTCACCGCTTTCACAGGATTTTGGTCACGCTATGTTAATGTCTGCCAAACGTATAATCAACCTTCCCTGTGCTAGAAACTGTTGCCATAATGTTTTATAGATTTCGAGAGGGCCATTTTTTTGTATATATCTATTTTTTTTTTTTTGACCGAATGAAAAATGCACAAACTGTAAGAGAAATATTTCATCCAAAACTGTGACAAATTTTCCAAAGCGGCTCCTGGGTGTGGGATGTTCGGCTGCCTCCATGTGTTATTAAATAGTGAACTAATACGTGTATGTCACTCTCCCAGTCTTCTTATCCCTTTTCTTACTTTTTTGTTTTTACTTATTTTTTACTTTTCTTGTCCTTTTCATCATGTAGGGAATCAAGGTGGGGAGCAAAGAAAGAATCCTGATGAAAAAAAAAAAAAGCAAAACCATATTACACTGCCTTCTGATCACATGTTTACTTCGTCTTTTTTTTTCTTTTTGTCTTAATGTTCAACAAGCATGGCATCAAGGTAGGCAGCAAAGAAAGAATCCCGGTGACTGCAACGTGTTGAAAAAGAAAAAACAGAAAAACCACATTACGAGGAAGAATATGGGGCATGATATAGAAAGTTCCTTCCATGTCTTTAACTTTTTTTTTTTTTTTTTTTTTAACAACTAAACCCCATGCAACAAGAATAAACATTAACAATACACAAAAGGACAGTAGGTTATAATTACGTGCTTCCCCCATATGATCTGCAGTAATAATGATGCTTGCCTATGTTACTCTTTCGTTTACTCTTTAGTTTTCCCGCCTTCAGCCTTCATGCATGGAAACGAAAGAAATCGGGAAAAAATACATTATGAATTCAGTAGTGAGATGTCAGATACGCTGCATGATAAGTCTTACCATGTTAAATGCCTCGTGTATGTAATCTTCAAAGCAACAATTTTTATCAGATTTTCAAGGCAAGTTTTATAAAAATTTTCAGAATATGTTTTTATAATTTTCAAAGTAACAGTTTTCACATTACTTTCAAAGCAACAGCTTTCATCTCATTTTCAAGGTAAGTTTTACATAATTTTCAAAGTAATAGTTTTGTATAATTTTCAAAGTAACATTTGTCATGTAGTTTTCAAAGTAATAGATTTTTATAATTTTCAAAATAACGATTTTTATATAATTTTCAAAGTAAGTTTTCATGTAATTTTCAAAGTAGATTTTCATGTAATTTGCAAATTAAGTTTTTATGTAATTTTCATGGTAAGTGTTTATAAAATTTTCAATGTAACAATTTTTATATAATTTTCGAGTAGGCATATAGATAATTTTCAAATAAATTTTTATATAATTTCAAGTAAGCTTTTACATAATTTTCAACGTAGCAATTTTTATATATTTTCAAAGTAACAGTTAACTGGGTTAAATCAATGTTCGATATTTACTGTGGAAATGAAAAATCTTGTAACTATAAATAAATAAAAAACAGGTAATGATAACTATTAAAAAATGATGCATGAAATAGTTTTAGCACTCACTTGTTGCTTCATATTTCAGTTCATGAATAACTACGGAAAATGTTAGCTCTGGGAGTTGCCACACATCAATGAACAACACTCTTTGACACTGTGACATCACTTCCTAAAAAGCCTATTTAAAGTTAACACCTAATTATTTTTATCTGGTCAGGTTGATAAACAATTCTTCAAAGTTAACACCCGGTTTTTTCTAGTCAGGTTAATGAACAATTTTTGAAAGTTAACACCTATTTTTTTATTCTGGTCAGGTTAAACAATTTTTTAAAAGTCAACACCTGATTTTTTTCTAGTCTGGTTAATAAACAATTTTTAAAAGATAACACCCGATTTTTTTCGTTAGGTTAATAAACAATTTTTTCAAAGTTAATGTCTAATTTTTATTTCTAGTGAAGTTAAACAATTTTCTAAAAGGATTTTTTTTTTTTCTAGTCAGCTTAATTTTTTTTTTTAAAGTACTTTTTTTTCTGGTCAGGTTAATAAACAATTTTTTTAAGTTAACACCTGTATTTTTTTTTCTAGTCAGTTCATAATCATTTTTTTTTTTTTTAACATTTGATTTTTTCTAGTCAGCCTAATAAACAATTTTTTAAAGATAACACCTGATTTTTTTTTCTAGTCAGCTTAACAATTTTTTTAATGGATAACACCTGATTATTTTTCCTGTCAGGTTAATAAACAGTTCTTTAGAGTTAACACCTAAATTTTCTTTTTTATTATTATTATTATTATTTTTAATTTGCTGTGCACGGAACCATTTCAATCTAGTAATGTGCTTTTCAAATTTATTCTTTTTCCTCCAAGAGATTTTCTCTAATATACGATCCCTACTTTACTGCATTTCATCCCATCTGACAAGCATCCCTAACCTCCTGCTACTCAGTTAATGACCAAATGTAGTTTAAATGGATGATAATTTTGACTAGACACAAAGGAGACTCATTCCTAACCTCTTTCTGCTCAGTTATGTCCAAATGTAGTCAGAATGGAAGATAATTTTTGACTAGTGACCAAGAAGACTATTTCTACCTCATAACTAAGACTTTATCAACTTTGTAATGGCCAAATATAGTTAGAATGGACCATATTTTTGACCAGTAACCAAGGAGATTCATTCATAACTAAGACTATCAAATGTGTAAAGGCCGTATGTAGTTAGAGTGGACGATAACTTTGACTAGTAACCAAGGAGACTCATTCCTGCCTCATAATGAAATTTCACACAACCATGACTATAATCCAGCTGTATGAATGATCTAGTGATGGAGTTAAAGCTAATTCTCTCTCTCTCTCT
The DNA here is from genome assembly GCF_032717465.1 of Coenobita brevimanus. Classification (NCBI taxonomy): domain Eukaryota; kingdom Metazoa; phylum Arthropoda; class Malacostraca; order Decapoda; family Coenobitidae; genus Coenobita; species Coenobita brevimanus. The sequence continues at coordinate 31,551,599 of NC_136968.1, read as the reverse complement.
CTCTCTCTCTCATCCCTAAGTGATTTAAATCATCAGGAGATATAAAGAATAGACTGAAACATGTCATCGGACTGAAGGGATAAGAACAAAAGCCATTGTTAAAAAAATCAAATACGAATGTTTAAAAATGGCTGCTTATAAAGAGGACTTCCATATACTTTATCACGCTATGGTATTACTTCAAAAACTTCCATTACCCTTCTTACACATCACCAAAATCCTAAACTCTAGTAAATATATATATATATATATATATATATATATATATATATATATATATATATATATATATATATATATAAATTTACCCTATCTACAAATCACCAAAATCCAAATTCTAGTAAAAAACATATATAAAAAGGAATTCCTGGGCTAAAATTGACACACAGACTTAACGATCAATTTAACTGTCGCTGTAGGATTGTTTTCCGGAGGAGGAACAAGAGACAAGGAAGATTTTGTGGTCCTCTGTTGTCCTTCCTCCTCCAAAACAAACTTAACCCTACACAGAATTGATCCTACAGTAAGTCAGTTTGATCAATTCCCTGTCCCTGTAAGGTTGTTTTGATGAAGGGGGAACGAGACAAAGGGAAGATTTTGTGGTCCTCTTTCGTTTTCCTTCCTCCAAAACAAATCTAACAGCTGTAAGATTATTTTTTTGCAAGAGGAACGAGACAAGGGAATATTTTGTGGTCTTCTTTCGTCGTTCTTCCTCCAAGACAAATCTAACAGCTGTAGGAATATTTTTTTTTTTGTAGGAGGAACGAGACAAGGGATGATCTTATGTCCTCGTCGTTCTCCCTCCAAAACAAATCTTACCCTTAAAATTGATCCTAAGTCTGTGGAAGGCATTGGTTTCAAACACTAGGCTAAATAAATTCTCTTAAGCTAGATGTAAAAAAAAATATTCCGTATTCTTGTACACTTAGTAGGGTCCCCCCCTCCCATGCTTCCTTCGAAACCTGTATATGGCATGTTAATATTCTCCCGTATGTTATTTAGGCAATCTGCATTAAATATCAACGAAAGAATATTATGGAGGTGCAATATACAGACTAAATTGCAAAGGAAGAGGTGCTGAGGGAGCCTCCACGCCCAAGGGATCAACGGGTCTAGCGATCGTATGCTTAAAATTTAAATAGGGAAGCGGAAAGGAGCCCCATATTTTTAACGATAATGTCTAAAGCATCCATATATGTCAGATACCTCTATGCCGTCGCTGACTACACGCTGTGGTGTGGGATGCAGGGTAATCAAATCAATCAAATCTATTAAACCAATTGAATTTCGTCAAAAATCAGGGGCTCGCTTTGCACTTCGCGACTAACGTTTCAAGAATACGGTAAAAATTCCATGTTAAATGTTAGGAATGGGTTAGGGTCGTGCTAGGGTAGGGTAGGGAGGAAGGAGGTTAAAAAAGGAGAAAAAGGAAGACAGGCTGGAAGAACAATAATCTGAAGAAGAAAAATTACATTTCTTTTTTTTCCATTATAACACCCGTACTGATTTCGTGGTCACATAATTTTAAAAGAACATCAGTTACAGCCTCAATAACTAGCTTTTTTTAAATATCATTATTATAATCATTATCATTATCATTATTTTACAAACTGGACGTGTATTAATTTAGCAGAGAATGGTTTTAGGTTCGTAAGTCTAGTAAATATTTATGCTATACTGAATTAAAATGCAAATAATTATACGCTATTTCAGTGACTAATTTCCTTTATTATTAACCAGTAAGGGAATTATGACGGTTACTTTTACTCTACATTATTTCTCTACTGAAGGACACAAAAACACTGCATGCTCAACACCAAGGCCAGTATTCTCGTATGGAAAGGGAGCTCATTAACACCTCTTCTTGACCGATTTATTTCTGATTCTGCTCCGTTACCGTACTCTTGTGTTATTAATACAATTTATATCGATACTGAACAGACATAAAAAGCCAACTGGGAGATATTAATGGGCTGTGTCTTTACTGAAAAGACATGAAGCAAACCATGGGATATTAACAGTCTGTGGAATAAATCGTTTAGGAAAAGGTGTTAAGGAGCTTCTTGACCTGACGAGAATATGGATCCGTCAAGAAAATTACACATATAAAAAAAAATGACTTTGATGATTTAGTTTTTGCCTGCGAGAAGCCTAATTTAAATCATGCAAACAAGCAAGCTGTAATTGGTCTTCTGCTTCTATAGGACATAATTGTGTTGTTCCGTGATGTTTTTACTCACTTTGTCCCCATTCTTTCAATAGTTAGAGTCATTGTCATTGTCATAATCATTTTCGTAATTGAGAAGAGAGAGAGACCTGCAATTTGAGAGAAAGGATACAGTATACAAATAGAAAGGTCGAAAAAACAAAAATCATCAAAACACAGCAACAACAACAACAGAAAACAGGTAAAAAAAACAAATAATTAGTGACACTGGATAACACTGATGGGTGATAGTGGTTACTGAATAGAAAAAAAAGAGACAATAACATCTGGCAAAAAATGGTTGGTGCAGAAACAGCATGATGGAAAACGTGAGCAGCAAAATTCACAAACCAACTCATGTAATGGCGTCAAGACAACACACAAAAAATACAAATGTTGAAAAAAAAAAGGACATATGTGTGTGAGGCAGGAAAAAAACACAGCTCTATATTCACGAAAAAACACAGCTCTATAAATGTCCCAGTTTTTTCTATCTCAAATTCTTATAATTCTGTAAAATGCTGAATAAACTTGGCGCTTTTGTAAACAGCCTAATCTGCTACTTGTGAGGAAAGAAAGGCGTCTATAACTGAATAAAAAACTGCTATAATCGTATTTCGCTAAGGTGTTTGGTCTCAGGTAACCCTATAACAACTTCATTTGGTAGGCAGGTATGCTTTGTGTTTATAGTCAACAGTTTTTCACTTAGGCTACGAAGGAGAGGGGGGAAAAAAGAAAAAAAAACAAAAGCAAAACCGGCCAATTGAAACCCAAAGATGAAAAAGGAGGGTAAATAAAGCAGAATAAAGATCTTTGACATGCGCGTTCAGACTGCGTGCCTTTACTAACATATAAATAAAAAAATAAATAAATAAATAAATAAATACGGGTGATTGATGATTGAGGGAAGAGGTTATACAGAAAAGGAAAGACAGACGCCATATTCTCGTCGGCTCGGTTGGCTTCCTATCACCTCTTACTCAGCGATTTATTTCGTATACTACACTTTATCATTCTGTTATGTGTAATTTATGTATTAAGTGGATTAAGTGGACACAGATGGCAAAAACACTTTCTTTTGTGTTATGCATTTTTCAAGTCGACAGAGTGAGGAAAAAATTAAATACATGAATATATCAACCTATCACATTAAAAAAAAAAAAAAAATAGCATTAAGAGGTGCTGGAAAGCCAATTATAACGTGTCTGTTCTAACCTGACGAATTTGGCTAGTAACCAAGGAGATCAACAAATTTCAGTAACCACGATTTTAGTATTTAAGCAGTAGGTGTGGCCCAGATCTGTCAGGTGAGAACAAAGCCAGCGTAGCCTTGGAGCATATGGCCCAGAAACCCACAAAACATACCTGTCTATTATTTGCTGACTTTGTTTTTTTCTCAACGCCCTGTTTATTTTTGGATGTCTTAGTTTCTTCTGCCTTTCTTTCGGTGGTGTAGGCCTAAGCAAGAACCCGTATGCCTAACACTGCAAAAACAACCAGTAAAAGAATTCTCGGTCAAAATTGGTGGCAGGAAATGAGGAAAGAAAATGGAATGGGCGGGAAAAACAAAGAGTGGCTGTCATTTGTTCAGCGGGTTTAAATTTCTGGCTTTGAAATCGATCTACTAGTCTATCTATTTACAGCCAGACGCCATAATCCCGTAAGAGGTGGCCACAAACAAATCGCCTCCATGTCACCCTCTTGAAATTGATGAAGTTAAGAAAAGTGGCAGGATAAAAGTACATTATCTAAAATTCCGGTAACGTTTCCGAATTTGTGGACTATGAAAGATTATTTAGAATTCAATATACCTTTTCATATTGTAGGTTTTGAGTAATGGAATGAAAAATACGGCACCATGAAAAAAAGATTTTCCATAATTCGGTTTATGCTTCCAAATTTCGGGCTTGGAAAGTAATGACGCTAAAAATATGGTGTGAAAAGAATTACAGTATCCAGAATTCATTTCACATCTTCAAATTTTGGGACTGGAAGATAATCAACTTTGAATTTTGGAAAAAAAAAAAAATCTTGGAGTATCCAGAAGTTAGTTTAGTGTACAAATTTTGGGCTTTTGGTTGGGGATTTTTCAAATTCTGTTTTCAAAAATTCTCTCTCACTTTATCGTAAGGAAGTAGAATAATATTAACGCCCGGGACTACAGCGGAACCATAAATCTGACTAACCACCATTTGGCTGGATTTCCGCTCGTGTATTCAAACTTTGGTTACATATGCTTAAACTTAGCGATTTTTTCTAGCATATATATATATATATATATATATATATATATATATATATATATATATATATATATATATATATATTTAACTGATTCGAGGCTATGATGTATTGTATTTATTTATTCCTACTACCTCTGGCGATTTCAAATTTTGCTTACATTAGCCTAAACTTAGCACAATTTTTCAAGCATATTTTGCAACATTTTCTTCCTCCTTCTTTGTTTCTTTATTTTTCAACCATACTTTATAACATTTCTTGCTTTCTTTCTTGTTTATCTTTTAATTATATTTTATTTTTACTTATTTCCTTAAGTACTCCGAGACAACACCATGTATTTTTTTACTCCTCCTCCCTTTCATTTAGCTTTGGGAAGGCCTCTCGTTGCAAAAGGGGTAGTATGCCCTGTTCAAAATCTACCATCTCACTAAGTTTAAATTTGGTGCTAATCACAAACCAGTGCCACGGTTCGTATTCTCGTCAGTTAAGGAAGCTCCCTAATACCCGTTCCTTACCGATTTATATTTGGAAGCTCCCTAACACCGTACCTCTTCCTCACCGATTTATTTTTGGAAGCTCCCTAATACCTCTTCCTCACCCGACTTAATTTTCGGAAGCTCCCTAATACCTCTTCCTCGCCAATTTATTTTCGGAAGCTCCCACGTACCTCTTCTTGACCGATTTATTTTTGGATACGGCTGGTCAATGTCCTTTTGCACGTCATTTATGCAGGGTATAGTGGCGATATTGGAAGGATTTATGTAACTCGGAAGAGGACAGTAAAGTGAATGCGAGACCTGGGGGGGGGGAGGGGCTAGGTTTACAAAGGAAGAGTTGCGAGGAAGGATGGGACTGGAGTGTATTGGTGTCGTGATGAGGAGGGATAGACTGAGATGGTTTGGGCATGTGGAGAGGATGAAGGATGACAACTGTGGAAAGTGAGAAGTGTAAAAGTCGGGGGTAGGGTTGCGAGAAACTGACCGAAAAAGACCTGGGACGAGGTCAAAGAGTGTGACCTCAGGGATAAGGGACTGAACAGGGAGGCTACCAGAGATCAAGCAGCATGGAAAGCCGCCAATAGTGCCTTTAAAAACGATATGACATGATCCAGTCGGAAAAAGTCTCCTCACAACTGACACACGGGAAACAGACTTTGTCCATGATTCTGACCGGTGCCAGAACATTGACTGATTTATTTTATCCATTCCTTTAATTTATTTCACTTATTTTATTCATTTATCTATTTCATTCACTTCATTACTATCTATCTATTGCCAGACGCCTTTATCCCGTAAGAAGTGGCCACAAACAAATTGCCTCCATGTCGCCCTGTCCCTGGCCATTTCACTGCCTTGCTCCCAGCTCACACACCCCTCTCTCATATACCTTTCCACTCCATCCCTCCATCTCATCCTTGGCCTCCCCCTCACCCCCTTCACCTCACTCAAATACACTCTCCTCGTCAGTCTCTCACTCTCCATCCTCTCCACATGGCCAAACCACCTCACTGTGTTTCTCCTAACGCTTCCTATCACATCCACATCCACACCACAACGCTCCTTCACTTCCTCATTTGTCAGTCTGTCTCTCCATGTGACTCCACATGCTCCTCTCAAATAATTCATTTCCACTGCTCTCACTCTTGACTTGTGACCCTCCAACAACGTCCAAGCTTCACTTCCATACGTCAGAGTTGGCATCACAATACTATCATGTATTAACTTTTTCACTTCCATGCTCACTTCCGTTTCTTATCACTGCTTTCAAGGAACCAGCAACCTTTCTTCCTTGTTGTACCCTTTCAAGCACTTCACTCTCCAAACCTCCACTCATGACACTACCCAAGTACTTAAATGCACTCACATTTTCCATTTCCTCATCATCCAACCTCACTGTACATTCACCGACTTCACTACTATCGAAGACCATAACTTTACTCTCCCTACACCCACCTCTACATTTATTTACTTATTTTGTGAATTACACGTGTTTTATTCATTGGTTTATTTTATGTTACTTCATTTATTTATTCTATTTATATGATTCAATTTATTTATCTGGTTATTTCATTTACTTTTTATTTTTTATTCATTTACTTAATTCTTTTTTGTTTTTATTTTTATTTATTTATTTGTTATTCTTTTACTTCTGTTTGCCCTTCTTCATTTTATTTATTCTATTCATTTTATTGATTTATTTTAATGCCCTCTCCGAAATCCGGCAATCCGAAATATTTCTTAATGAGCTGTGTTCTACCTTCTTTTTCCTCCGTGGTACTTGTCTATTAGCGATTTAGTTTGCCTAGAGCACGTGAATACATTCCTCCATGTCACTGATACAAACATGAGGGTTTCAGACATAATTGACTGAAAATGTTAAGGGTAATATGCAAACTAAATCGCTATGGAAAAGACGTCACGACCTCCATACACAACCCAGACCATAGCAATCGGTTACCAACTTGGATATTTCGTTGCAACTCTTCTTTAGTGATTTATTTTGTCCATAACACCGTAATATATTCTTGTACGTGACTGATGCAAACTCTATCGGTATTAAAAGGAAGGACACCTGAATTAAATCGCTAAAGAAAAGATGCCAAGGAATTTCCAAAAGTACTCAGTGGATTTTTAGGTAGTACTGACGACGCCTAACACCTCCTTCTAAGCGAATTATTTTGTACAGTACACCTTCCCTCTCTCTCTTAACCTTTTCCACGATTCAACTTTCTCTCTCTCTCTCTCTCTCTCCCTCTCTCTCTACTTATCTATTTTAACTATTTATCTTTGTTTATTTTTCTATGTTTACCTCTCTCTCTCTCTCTCTCTCTCCTCAAAACGGCAGAAGAAACAGAAAACTACCACAAAATATCCAGAATAAATCACCAGGGAAAAGGTGTTACGTGGCCGCCGTTACGAAGGGTATTTGACTCTACAGTTCGTTCATCTTAACATGGCGTAGAATAACGTCCTTTGCACTTCTTCATGACTAGCACCGTATTTTCCGAAGCTCAGTGGCAGAATACGACAATACTAAGACTACATTCATTCCTTTAGCATTTCTTCGTGACCAGCGCCATATTCTAGTGTACTGTACATACATTACTTTAACTCTGGCAATAAGGTAATACTGTGGTTGTACATCCTCCCCATACCACTTCTTCGTGACTAGCGCCATAATTTACTGTTAATCTCATGTTAAAAGCATTTAGGTTGGCGAAGTGTGAAATTTAGGCCAACTTAAAATTAAAGGAGTGTGGGTATATAGTGTGTTTATTAGTAGTAGCAGAAGTAGTACCGGTATTAGTATTCCTGTTTTATCATTATTATTATTATTATTATTATCATTATTATTATTATTATTATTACCATTATTATTATTATCATTATTATTATTATTATTATTATTATTATTATTATTATTAAGGTCTTCCGCCTCCTTGTTATTCTACTGTTTCTTCTTCTTATTCTTTCCTCCCCTTTTCTTCAACCGTTAACAGCTCAGCCGTTTGATGTTTGATTTCGTTCATCGTCTCAGAAAAGATACAACGCCAGTAGACGCTTCTAAGGCATTTTCAGTTTTCAAAAATTTACTTCCGGTTTCAAGAAAACGTCATTTTTCGAAAAATTTACGTCATATGTGCCCGCAAAAACTCAGAAACGAAAGAGCTATTGCAATGAGATTCAAGATTTTGGTAGTGCAGACATCGTAGCTGATCCGCATATACTGTATTTCAATTGGACCGGAAGTGCTGCACAAAGAACCTCGCCTGGACCTGAAATATCGAGGGGTAAAAACGTTAATTTTGGGGCACTTTTTTTTTTATATATATATATCTTTTAACGGGTTTTTGACATGTTTTTGTTCACATCTTTTAACGTGTAAACATTATAACATATTGGACAAAAGTTGTGTTGTTTTATGAGTTCTTACATTTGATATCAAGAAAAAGGGACAGCTCTGTAAATCTAACTCACATCGCTTCAACTACTTCGTTCTCGACGGAAGACCTACTTTTTGCCCCACCAGCAGGCAAAGCTTCTGTTTACTGTTATTACTGCTGTTGTTGTTTTCTTTTTTTCCTTTTTATTTTTATCAGTATTATTATTACTATTGCTGCTGTAACTTCTTGTTCTTTGTTTCTACTTCTTCTTCTTATACCTCCGAAAACCTATGACGCAGGAGGCATTAGGTGACTGGTCTGTGCATGAGTGCGTGCGTGGGTCTTTAATTCTGACCGCAGTATCTCCTGAACCCAGCGACGGATTTCCACCAATCTTTTGTCAGTGATTTAGAAAAAAAAAAAAATAATAATGTCTGATTAGGTCGGCAAGGTCAAGAGGTCAAAGGTCTAGATCATAAGGGCGAGGGCAATATATCTCCTGAACCACTTGACGGATTTTGACCAAACTTTTGTCAGTGATGCAGTATGAAGGAATGATAAATTGATTGGTTCAGCAAGGTCGAAGGGTCAAAGGTCAAGGTCATCTGCTCGACAGCTCGGGATCCAAGTTCTCGGCGTTTCATGAAACTATTGTTTTCGCTGGTATTATTATTATTCCCGCCTCAGAGTCTGGCAACGATTCCAGAAGAACCGGAGACTGCAAGGAATCTGAAGGGCCCAGGTCATGTGTTCTGACATGGGCCAATGTTGATGGGAAAAAACAATCAAATTTTCCCAATGGGGTCAAGGTCACAGTAGGAAGCAGTAAGAGAATACATGTAACTGTCGGGAGAACAGTACACGAAACTTGGCGGACCGATTCCTAAGAGTTTATTTCTTTTTATTACTAGTCTCCACCTGTCAATTGTTTTCGCAGGTATTGTTAGTCCCAACCAACTACATGGGTGAAGACTATTGTTTTTGTTGGTATCATTATGGTTCCAGGAAAACAGGAGACTGGACAAGGAATCTGAAGGGCCCAGGTTATGTGTCCTGGCATGGACCACTGCTCACAGAAAAAAAGCCAAACCTCCCCAATGGGGTCAAGGTCACTAAGAAACAATAAATGGAGACTAATGACTGTCTGTTGGACAGTTACAGAGTTCTAGTTATTATTATTATTTTTGTACAAATTATTTCTTTCATGTAAGGAGGCAGACAGAATGAAATAAAAAAAGACAACCCAAGGCAATCAAGCCATAATTAACGGAAGAATGATAGCCAGAATCAGCCCTTGCCCATGCTAAGTACGACTGGGGAAGGAGTGTTTATAGGAAGCGTGGGTGAGACTGATGCATGTGAAAGTGTTGTCGCGAATCTCTGTACTCGTCTTCTAAGCAGCAAAGTGCAAGCATATGATAGGCCACACTACCAGCACCCACTTATAAATGTCCATCACAGTTTGGGTATCGGACCCTTGAGGCGGGGGGCACGTGAGCCGCGAGTCAAACACGTTAACACCAAGCCACCGCAGCTCCAGGCTAAAGAGGAAGCAGAATACCGTGAAAATTACTTCTTTACACTGAATGGCCTGGTTTCTCTGGATTCGTATCTATCTATCTCTATCTATCAATCACTTTTTTATTTATCTATTTTATTTATTTACTTGCTTATTTGTTTGTTACTTCTGTAAGGTAGTGATGACGGGGAACAGGAACTGAAAATGAACTTTATATCACTTCTTTTCTTGTCCAAGCTGTGTGTGTGTGTGTGTTCTTACCTAATTGTATCTTTACAGGAATGAGTCAAGCTCGTACTGTCCCGTGTCTTAAACCATATTTATCGTACATATCCTTAAATTTGTGAATTGTTTTGGCACACACTATTTCATTCGGTAGTGCATTCCATTGATCAATTGCTCTGTTTGGGAAACTGAATTTCCTTACGTCTTTATCACCTCTCTTCTTATGCAGTTTTTTTTGCAGTGTCCTCTTGTTGATGCTTCTCCATATGTTAAGTAATCATTTATGTCTATTTTCTCCTTCCCTGATATGCACTTATAGAGCATTATCATGTCACCTCTTTTCCTTCTCTCCTGTAGTGTTGGTAGATTCAGTTTATTTAGTCTTTCTTCGTAGCTTAGGTCCCTTAAGCTTGGTATCCATCTTGTAGCGGCCCTTTGAACTTTTTCAATCTTGTCTATGTGCTTTTTGAGATGAGGACTCCAGACTACTGATGCATATTCCAGGGTTGGTCTAATGAATGATGTTATTATCCTTCTTAGCATGTCTTCATTTATGTATGTGAATGCTATTCTCATATTTGCAAGCAGTGTATACATGTTCCGTACCTTCTCGCTGATGTGGTCAGCCGGAGATAGTCTGTTATTGATAATCACACCTAGGTCTTTCTCTCTTTCTGATGTGTATAGGGTTTTATTTCCTAACTTATAATCCCAATCAGGTCTTTTTCCACTTTTACCAAACTTGATTATATGACACTTGTCCACACTGAATTCCATTTGCCATGTACTACTCCATTCATGAAGTTTATTTAATTCTTCTTGTAGCTCTTTACAAGAGTCTGTGTTAGTAATTCTCCTTTGTATTTTTGCATCATCTGCAAACATATTCAGATAGCTCTCATTTCCAGTGTTTATATCATTTATATACACTAAAAACATGATTGGTGCCAGCACTGAACCCTGTGGTACTCCACTAGTCACTTCTTTCCATGATGAGTAGTTTCCTCTTAGTACTGTTCTCATTTCTCTTTTTATGAGAAAGTCTTGTCTGTCTGTCTCTGCATGTGTGTCTGTCTATTTGTGCATCTATCTATCTATCTATCAATCTATCTGTGTCGATTCATCTGCCTGTCTGTGTCTAACTGAGTGTCTGTCTTCCTGTCTATCTATCTGTGCCTGTCTATCCATCTGTCTATCTGTGTCTGTCTGTTAGCAATATTATGGAGAAACTACAGGACAGCAATGCATTAAATTTGGAATACCGACAGTGACGCATCAGGGAAATAAGTGGTGAGAATTTGAGTGACAAAAATAAAAAGTTAATATCGAATGAGGGGATGGTGTGACCGTGATGGAGGTATGTGCTCTAGGAATTTTGTATGTTACTGAAATATAGTTTGAAATAAATCCCTACAAAGCGATATGCCGACGTAAAACACCCAAAAAGTTGCCGAGGAAAAGGTGTTACAAGCACTTACAAGGGCGATATAGAAACAAACAAAAAAAAGTCACCAAGAAAAAGTTGTCACGAGTATGAAACGCAAAATAAAATAAATAAATCACCAATAAAAAGTTGTTATAAGTACAGTCAATGGCAAAAGTTCACTCGCCTCCCCTGCCGCTATATCATCCCTGAGATTCAGACTCATGAATGCGAAGCAATGGACACAGGTGCTTAGTATCGCAAACAGATGGCGTGGTGGGATGTGGGGTTGGGAGAGAGGTGAAGGAGGATGAAGGGCGGGGGGCCATACGGATTAAAGGTATGCGAACCAAAAGTAGTCAGATAAGACAATGAAACGTAAAAGATGAAAATCATGTGAAGGAGAGAGAGAGAGAGAGAGAGAGAGAGAGAGAGAGAGAGAGAGAGAGAAAATGGAAGTAGAATGAGTATGAAAGTGTGAGAATGCTGGCGATACAGAATGAGGGAGAGTAAGAGAGCTGCTGCACAAGCAAGAAGACAGAAGAAGGACCGATGAGATTCACTATTAACTCGTTCCATGTTAACCAGTAACCCGCCACCATTCCCACAGCAGTGTCGTTTCAGTAAAATATATACTTCATATGATTTTCATCTTTTACATTTCATTGTCTTATCTGACTACTTTTGGTTCGCATACCTTTAATCCGTATGGCCTCCTGCCCTTCATCCTCCTTCACCTCTATCCCAACCCCACATCCCACCACGCCATCTGTTTGCAATACTATGCACCTGTGTCCATTGCTTCGCATTCACGAGTCTGAATCTCAGAAATGATAGAGAGGCAGGGGAGGCGAGCGAACTTTTGTCGTTGACTGTACCTACAAGGGCGACATAGAAGCGAAAAAAAAAAAAAAAAAAAAAAACTAAGTCGCCATGGAAATGGTGTTACGAACACCTACAAAGGCGATGTGAAAACACAAAATACCTAATACAGTGGTTTCCAACCTTTTCTAATTCTCACCCCCCCACCTCACTGAATGACGCGTTCCCTGCACCCCCCTTCCTCAAATACTGCATTTAACTGGCATAGTTAGCACATGTCAATAAATATCATAGATTCTTAATCTTTGAAATTGTTTATATATTCAGATAACTAGATTTCTTATTCATATCTGAAATATTTTATCCATATTTGGAAATTACTAAATTCCACCATAATTCACAATTTTCAAATATAATTACCCTCTTTATCAAGCCTTCGCACTCCCCCAGGCAGCCCTTCGTGCCCCCCTAGGGGGGTGCGCCCTACAGGTTGGAAACCACTGACCTTAATACGTCACCAAGGAAGGGGTGTTACAGGTTATCTTCTTGGTTAAGAAGTGTATGTTACACTTCTTGCTAAGCGACTTAAGTTTCCTTAATAATATCCTCTTGTGTGCTATTTAACACACGGTACATGCCTCTGATATCGAGTGTGAGCATCAGTGATGATGATAATTAATAATAATAATAATAATAATAACAACAATAATAATAATAACATTTTGTAACTTCATACGGTAATAATAATCATAATAATGCAGTAATAATAATAATAATAATAATAAAAATGATAATAATAATACAGTAATAGTAACAATATTCATAATAATAATAATCATAGTAATAATCACAATAACATAGTATTAAAAATAATAATAATAATAATAATAATAATAATTTCCTAAACAAACGAGAATCTATGCTGTATTATATAGGTGGCAAGAGAGGCACGGTGGCACTGGTTGCATAGCGATTTATTATGCTTATTACAAATTATCATTCTCCTGTAATTCCCTCGCATCGCTTCAATGACATCGTTTCTATCAGTAACTTAAAAAAGGATATGGAAATGCGGAATAAATCGCTATGGAATTGGTATTAACCCTTACACACCAGTTAATATCTATAGCCATCACGGTTTTGGGTGTGGTGCAACGCCGGTTGACATGTACAGCCGCAAGTGTCTTCCCGCCACCCTTTGAACTTTAACTTATCCTTACTCATCGACGGGACCACCTGGAAACGTGAGGATACTTTCACTTGAGAGTTGGTGAGTCTTATGTATTTTTAATTTTTTCTCTAGCTGTTATACTTTGGCAGATATCAGGGTTTGAAGTAAGGGTATTTTTTTCTGAAATCACAAAATCCGTCGTAAGGAGCGTGTGACATCGGAAACCCCTCAGCGTGTAGGGGTTACGGATCTCCACAGCCACAACTCTGCCAAACAAATGACAGCTCGTGGGACGGCAGGAAATAATTCGAAAAAATAAATCGGTAAATGAAAGGTGTCACACATTACTTAATCCCTTCACTTCTCTAACTTGGGCTGATGGAGAAGGAGGCCTTCAGGTGGTGGCACTGATATAACCAGGTGGCTCCACTGCCCGGTTATGCACACGTCCCTCAACTCCCTCCCTATCCCCCGAAAAAAAAAGGTGGAGTGAAGAGGGATATCTTTAGCCTGTAGTGGTGGTGGTGGTGGTGGTGGTAGTAGTAGTAGTAATAGTAGTAGCAGAAGTAATAATGATGGTGGTGGTGGTGGTGCTAATAGTTCGAGTAGTAGTAGTAGCAGTAGTGGTGGTGGTGGTAGTAATAGTAGTAGTAATTGTGGTCGTGGTGGTGGTGATGGTAGTAGAAGCAGTAATAGCAGAGTACGAGTAGTTGTAGTAGTAGTGGTGGTGGTGGTAGTAGTAGTAATGGTGGTGACAGTAGTAGTAGTAGTAATAATGTTGGTGACAGTAGTAGCAGTAGTAGTAGTAGTAGTAGTAGTACCACCACCCTTAGGTTCATCTGAAACATGAACCCAGCGGACTGCATGCTAAAACTATCCCTCCTATAGTCCACCATCCTCCTTTAGAGAGACAGGGAGGGAGGCGAGGAACATGTATACCTGTATAACCAGGCAGTGGAGCCGAAGAGTCAGATCAGTGCCACCATGTGAAGGTCCTCCCCAGCCAAAGAAATGTGCCAAAGTAGTGAAGGGAGGACGGAAATAAAGTTTGTATATATCCAGCTGGACATTCTGAACACTGAACACTGAAAGGTGAAGCATAGGGACACATTCCTGGTGGTGTGGGAAGACTCTTAGCACCTTCTCCGTAGCGATTTTGTTTGCATATTACACCTTCAGGGTCTCTTGTATGTAATTTATGCCGTTTTATTATCGACATCAATAACATTCAAGATGATATTGAAGTGTAATAGGCAGGATAAATCGCTATGGAAGCGGTGTTAAGGCATCTCCACAGCCACTGAGAATGGGTCCCAGGGATAAGTGTGACACTGATATATAAAACACATAATAACATTCGACAGACATTAGGGGGTAAAGGGGTGAGAAACTGGTAAAAAAAAAAAAAAAATCAACCCTACTATTAGTATTAACCCTCTCACTGCCAGGACGTACTTTTATTACTATTTATTTATTTATTTCACTGTCAGACGATTGTACAGTCAGCTACAAATGTTCATCCTCCCCTCCTGCTACTTCTTTATGGCTGGATTCACTGACGCTGGAAGGTGACTTAGAGGAATGAGGTGTATCCATCTTCTATTCTCTCCTCATCTTAACTTGGTCCAGATTTTCGTCCTTTTGTATTTCACGCAGCTTCAGTGGCAGAATAAGATAGTACTACGGTCCTGGATCCCCTTTCTTTTACAGCACTTCTTCATGACTAGTGCCATATTCTAGTTAATTAATTGTTACACCTAAATATTAAGATGGACAGATGGCAATTTTGGGTCACAATGAAATTAAAAGGGCATTGGTGTCATTCAAGCATCCATGGCCAGGTTAAAGTGAAAAGAGTATAGGTGTCACTCCAGCAGCTATGACACCAGCAATGAGTATGGCAGGAAGGGTGAATGGACTTTTGCATTCGCCTGTACATTTGGCTAAGAGAAGTACCTTTGGCACTGGAGGGGTTAGACACAGCTTTTATAAACTCCTTCACTACTATAGTCGCGGTGCATGACTCTGAGGCCGTAATTATTGTACCCTGGCAACCTGTCAACAGTGCGTCCGATTTCGTATCATATTATACACGAATCATGATTAAACAGGAATATATTATAAACAAATATTATACAAAAACACATTATACACGAATCACACGTGTTATCATATTATACACGGAACCGGACGCACTGTTGATAGGTGGGTTGCCAGGGCATGATAATGACAGCCTCAGAGTCACACGACGCAACTACAGAGTGCTCTCCCAAGTTCAATATAATCATCTGACAGTAGTGAGATTATAAAAGTGACATCCTCTGGTTGAATGGGTTAAGGCAGGTGGCGATTAACCTTCTGAATCCGGTGACATAGCTTGAGTTAATTCTTGCCACCTCCAGATGATTTTATTCAGCCTGGGAAAGATCTCATACTGAAAGGGCTTAGGCTGTATGTAACCCTTCCAGAGTGACAAGTCTCTCCTTGGTTAAATTGTCTAAAGGTAGCAAGAGCAAGAATGAAAAACACACCAGTGGATTGAGAAGGTTAACAAATATCAATGCCCCAATATTTATTCTCTATTCCTTACATCCTAGCATCATGATACACACACATATACATACATATATGTTTTCTTCCATATTATGTTTATCCATCATTAAAGGAGGGAAGATATGGATACCAGTGATGAAAATCTATAAATACAAAAGGATGAGTGAGGCTGTGACAGTGTAAAAAAAAACGAAAATAGGCAACCAACACTTGGCCTGAAAGATGTAGGGAGGTGCAAAAATTATTCATTTAACAAAGGAAAACTAAAAAATAAAAATAAAAATGGGGACAAAAAAATTCCAAGTTACGTACCCCTTATCATCCGGATCCCCTCTCAGCTTACTCATGCCCTGGTTGATGGTCTTGCCAATGGAGCGCAAGGAGTAGTTGGAAGCCTCTTTGGATGCTTTGGCTGAACTGACTTCTTGCGGCCTGTCATCATCAGAGTCTGGCTTGCTCATACCAGCATAGGTGAACAGGAGGT
Source organism: Coenobita brevimanus (assembly GCF_032717465.1). NCBI lineage: Eukaryota > Metazoa > Arthropoda > Malacostraca > Decapoda > Coenobitidae > Coenobita > Coenobita brevimanus. The sequence goes on along the minus strand of NC_136968.1, from coordinate 31,535,072 downwards.
ACAGGATGGAGACCAGGAAGCAGCCCCAGGGAATGACAATTGCATATATCAGGTCTCTCTTAACCTCCTCAAGGTCCAGATCTGTCAGCACCAGTAGTGGCTGCTCCTTGGAGTAGAAGCATTTGTATGCTGCACCCGGCTTGCTGTACTTTTCCTTAAAGACTGTGCAGTTGACCAGAGGAGGGTACCCACACCCTTTGACATTTGGGTAAAGTCGGGCATCAATTTCATCCCACTGCTCTTCATCGATCTGTTCCACACTGGAGAAGTTGTAGTTAGCGAGCTTGCCCTCTGGATCTTTTTTGTAGTTGACATAAATATGCATACACTGAAAGATATCCTTGGTGCAGCCCTCCCGACATGATGACCATGAGCAGTTACTGGCGCCAAAAAGGAACTCTGACTCTCTGGTCACACACACTCTCGGCTCTGGGTCAAAGTCGGCAAAGAGGGTAGAGAAGGCTGGGTCTATGATGAAGGGCACGAGGAAGAGGAAGGCAAAGGAGCTGAAGCAGGCAACAAGGGTGAAGAATGCAGTAAGGTAGAAGCGGAGGCAGTTCTTGCAGCGGTTCTTCTTCTTGGTGGGGGTCTCCAGCCCCACCGTATCGGTCGGGGAATCAATTTTGCCGGTTCAGTTGCCAAATTCAGCAGCAAACTTCGAAGCTCGACTATTATCACTTGGAATGTTTTGCAAATTTACAGTGAGGTTTCAGTAATGATGATTACCACTTGGAATGTTAGCAGCTCTACTGCTAAAGTTACAAGATGGATAAGTATTTACTTGGAATGCTTGCAAATTTAGTGGCAATGACCAAGCTGGAATATCATCACTTGAAATATTTGTAAATTTAATATCAAACTTACAAAATGATTATCACATGTGCCTGGAATGTGATAATGTGGTGGCTTGCAGTTTTATTTATTTAGTCTGGAGTAAGGTATGTGTGCTTTCTTTGTCAGTCACATTTAATCTTATATGCAAGATGATGTAAAGGATGATTATATTACCTTAATAATTAGCTTTGCAAACTTCAAGAGAGACAGGTATTACCTATATTTTGTGCTGGTGGTACTAGATGTGCTAGATACAGTGCGAGTGAAATGTGCGGTAGATTTGGCTGAGATTACTTTTGTTCCAGTATTGTCCGTTTTGAGGGTGTGTTCCAGCAATGTTCCAACTCTGTCACCCATATGCCCCTACCACTCGTATAAGAAGCAATTGCCATGCACTGGTCACGTTTGTCTCTTGCATGACACCGTAAGTCGTCATGGAGTTGCTGTAGACAAGGGAATCCCCCGCGAATTTCAGAGCTGGTGGATTTGTTGACGGGTTTTAGAAGACTCTTGGAGGCTCTGTGGCTGCCAGGGTTTTATCTCCCAAGGTCATCATTGTTCATCTACCAAAGAAAAACGTATAATTAGTACAATATGGGCTATGTGTTGAAATAATGTGCTCATTTTACTTTCACTTGGCCTAAACTGGCATCTCTCTCTCTCTCTCTCTCTCTCTCTCTTTCTCATGCCGAGTTGAAACAATAATAGCGTACAGAATAAATTGCTGTGGAAGAAGTGTTACGAAATCCCTCCAAACCACTTCGAATAACAGCCATAAAAAAAAAGTTACGGGATTGAAGGGGTTGTGTGTGTGTGTGTGTGTGTGTGTGTGTGTGTGTGTGTGTGTGTGTGTGTGTGTGTGTGTGTGTGTGTGTGTGTGTGTGTGTGTATCGGAGTGAAGGGGTACATCTCACTATAGTTCTTTCACCTTAACTTGGTCCAGATTTTCGTCCTTTTGCAGCTTATTTCACACAGCAACCCCTCCGCCACACTTCTTCGTGACTAGGATATTCTTGTGTAAATCTCTTACTCCAGCTCAGAGGACAGAAAATTACTGCAAAACTAAACCCTTTTCCACAGCACTTCTTCGTGACTAGCATCATATTCTAGTACTAATCTACTTTTACAGTTCAATGACAGTACTCCGACTTTAAATCCCTTCCATATCACTTCTTCGTGACTAGCATCGTATTCTAGTGCTACTGTTACAACGCAGCACCAACGGTGATAATTTTATTTAGGCCAGGTGAGTGTGAAAACAGTACACCAGGTGGGTCTCCTACGCTGAATAAAACTTGTGGCAACAAAACAAAAATAAACAATAACAACAAGTAACGCAGGGGCCCGTGGGTAGGTTATTTAAGACATTTAAGGCAAAGGGAGGACCAGTCACCATTCCCTGAGTGGCATTGTCAGCAGTAAACCCCAACCACATGTAAGCTCGTATTCTCGTCGGGTAAGGAAGCTCCCTAACACCTCTTCCTTACCGATTTATTTTTTAAACTACGCACTCATATCTGCTAATTTGCTTTATAAGTCTTTTCAATGTGCCCACGGATTGCATGAATAACACACAAGTATATAGTAACGGAGTAGAATCAGAACTAAATCGGTAAGGAAGAGGTGCTACTACATGTTTCCTAACCACACAAAAACATCCCTTAATTGGCGGGACTTAGTACACTAGACAATCAGGCCTCCATTTCTTGTTATATGGTTACTACCCAACGTAGTAACGGTCTTGAGTTACCGCTTGGCATGTCATTCAGTGCAGAGTCACCGAAAAGTAGCAATCCATCTAGTGAATGGATGGTGGGCAGAGCTAAATGTAACCAACCCACCTCAGTCAAAGCAAATATAGTCAATCTAACCAAGCCTAACCCAATCTAACCAAGCCCAACCCAACCCAATCTAACCAAGCCCAACCCAATCTAACCAAGCCCAACCCAATCTAACCAAGCCTAACCCAATCTAACCAAGCCTAACCCAATCTAACCAAGCCCAACCCAATCTAACCAAGCCTAACCCAATCTAACCAAGCCTAACCCAATCTAACCAAGCCTAACCCAATCTAACCAAGCCTAACCCAATCTAACCAAGCCTAACCCAATCTAACCAAGCCCAACCCAATCTAACCAAGCCCAACCCAATCTAACCATGCCCAACCCAATCTAACCATGCCTAACCCAATCTAACCAAGCCTAACCCAATCTAACCAAGCCCAACCCAATCTAACCATGCCCAACCCAATCTAACCAAGCCCAACCCAATCTAACCATGCCCAACCCAATCTAACCAAGCCCAACCCAATCTAACCATGCCCAACCCAATCTAACCATGCCCAACCCAATCTAACCATGCCCAACCCAATCTAACCATGCCCAACCCAATCTAACCATGCCCAACCCAATCTAACCAAGCCCAACCCAATCTAACCTAACCAAACCTAACCCAATGTACGGTATCCTAACCTAACCCAGTCTAACCCAATCTACAGTAACCCAACCAAGCCCAACCCAATCTAACCTAACCAAGCCTAATGTGACCTAACATAAACTAACATAATAACCCAATCTAACCTAACCTAGCCTAATGCAACCTAACATAAACTAACATATTAACCCCGACCCGATCTAACCTAATCTCGCGTCTATAAGTCTAACCCAGATTAACCTAATCTAACCTAAGGGTAAGGCAAGGCAAGGTAAAGTATGGTAAGGTAAGGTAAGGTGGGGTAGAGTAGGGTAGGGTAGGGTAGGGTAGGGTATGGTAAGGTAAGGTGGGGTGGCGTGGGGTGGGGTAGGGTGGGGTGGGGTAAGGTAAGGTATGGTAAGGTAAGGTAAGGTGGGGTGGGGTGGGGTAGGGTAGGGTAGGGTAGGGTAGGGTAAGGTAAGGTAGGGTAAGGTAGGGTAGGGTAGGGTAGGGTTGAGTAGTGTAGGGTAGGGTAGGGTAGGGTAAGGTAGGGTAGGGTAGGGTAGGGTAGGGTAAGGTAAGGTAAGGTATGGTAAAGTAGGGTAGGAAGAGGTAGGGTAGGGTAGGGTAGGGTAGGGTAGGGCAGGGTAGTGTAAGGCAGGGTAGGGTAGTGTAAGGCAGGGTAGGGTAGGGTTGGGTAGGGTAGGGTAGGGTAGGGTACGGTAGGGTAAGGTAGGGTAGGGTAGGGTAAGGTAGGGTAGGGTAAAGCAGGGTAGGGTAGGGTAAAGTAGGGTAGGGTAGGGTAATGCAGGGTAGGGTAGGGTAAAGTAGGGTAGGGTAGGGCAGGGTAGGGTAGGGTAAGACACGGTAGAGGAAGGTAGGTTAAGGCAGGGTAGCGTAGGGTAGGGTAGGGTAGGGTAAGTAATCATCACGTGCAAGTCCCAACATTGATCTTACTGCAGTCTGACCTTCAATCCTAACACCTGTTCCTTAGCGATTTATTCTGGACATTACATCTCTCTTGTGGCGGTATCCAGTGTGCTCTGGGTGAGGCACAGTCTGCTGGTGTGGGCGTGGGTGTGGTAGCGGGAGTTGGGAGTAATGCATGGATAGACACCGGTAACGCTGAGCCGTGGAGAGAGAGAGAGAGAGAGAGAGAGAGAGAGAGAGAGAGAGAGAGAGAGAGAGAGAGAGAGAGGCTAAACACACCAACGCAAGGCACTAAAACACTCCAATTCTTCCAAGCCACAACCTTCCCCTAGAATACAAGTCGCAACAGTCAAATGTACAATGCAGGTCTCTATATGTGGATGAAGAGGGAACAATATTTACCCAACAGACTGATCGGCACGGGAATGGAACTCGAGTTTTACCAGCTGCGGAATTCAAGCGCTAACCACTACACCACCGACTCCTTCAGATGATTATATTCACCTCTAAAAAATCCCCCCTAACACCTGTTCCTTAGTGATTTATTTTTTGGATATGGCTGGTTAATACCCTTTTGTACGACATTTCATATTGGATGGTTTTATGAAACGGAAAAGGACAGTAAGTTGTAATAAGAAAAATAAATCACTTAGGAAGAGGTGTCAGGGAGCTTCCTTAACCGCGTAGCCTAACCCCTAGTTCAAAGTCCCCCCTAAGCTGAATAAAAGCGCCTGAATAATAATAATAATAATAATAATAATAATAATAATAATAATAATAATAATAATAATAATAATAATGGCAATTAATTATGGTAATGGAGCCTCTGTGGTACAGCGGTAAAGTGTGCGTTTTCGTACACTGAAGAACGAGGGTTCGCGCCCCGCCAGGGTAATAAACTTTGGGAGTGTTCTTCAGGCCACGTACTGCATTGGCGGACACAAGGGTTGCTGTGGTTGAACCAGTGTTGCATGCTGTAAAGTATGCTTGGACCCAGTCGGCTTGCGCGGGCCGATTACACTTGGTTCACAGACTACACACACATCCAAAGCCACTACAACACTACATTTACACTTACAAGCACTTCTCACCCTACATACAATCTCTATCAGACAGCCTAAGCCACTTGGTAGAAATGCATTGGCTGTATCGTCCCCAGTTCGGTCGGGATAGGCCGGTCCTGCAGTGGACACTCAAACGGCTGATGAGATGAGAATAATAATAATAATAATAATAATAATAATAATAATCTATCAATCTATATACCTAGGCTGCTTTCCCCAAGGAAAGGGAGGTAGCCGAGACAGGACGACACACTCCCCATTTACTCATCCATTCAAACACATTCATTCACATCTTAGCCCCAAAGGGGAGAACGGACAGATCTTCACCGCGCCACACCGCACAAGGGTCAACCGCGCAATGCAATCAGTGACATCCGCAGCAGGGCCCGACAGCAGAACTGGTTTACCCCTGTCACATCATAACAGACTCATCCCCTTACCCGCACCTGACCTGACTAGCTGATCAGACCAAATGCGGGAGAATATCCTCTCAGGGCTGCGTCATCACTTATTCATTCATAATTTCTCTCCATTTATTTCTGTCACGCACAGCCACTCTTCCTTGCTCAACAGACATCCCTCTCGCATCCAGCGCTCTCTTCACACTGTCCATCCATCCTATTCGTGGTCTTCCTCTCAGCCTTACATCTCTCACATCAGATCTAGTTATCTTTTTCACCAATCGCTCATTATCCATTCTCTCCATATAATAATAATAATAATAATAATAATACATCCATCATCCAATCCTACGTTGCCCCATGAGGAGCGTAGGAGCCGTGGCTAGGCAAGCTGGTCTTGATATTAAGATGAATGACCAGCCTCACTCATCCCTGAGTGGCATCACGTGAGCAATAAACCCCAACCTTCCCTTGGATATAAACCTACACCGGTTTAATCCGATTGGAGCGCCTTAATTACCCACTAAACCACCAGGCGCCATAATTTGGTGTTATGGTTACCACCCAGCGTAGTAAATATTTTCCTGGTGTAAAGGAAACCATTTGGCTTGTCACTCAGTATAGTCACCCTTAGGCAGTAGGAAGAGAAAAGAATGAAGGAAAGAAAGACAGAAGAGGGAGTGTAAAGTCATAGGCAGAAGGAAGAGGACAGATTGAAGGAAGGAAAGACAGAAGAGGAAGGAAGAGGAAAAGGCAGACAGCCAAAGCAGCACTACATCGACTGAGTGGATGGTGAGCGCACCCACCTACCACATAATAATAATAATAATAATACCGGTAATAATAATAATAATAATAATAATAATAATAATAATAATAATAATACCGGTAATAATAATAATAATCTCTCGCATGGAAGTGTCAAGGAGGGCTATATCTAACTCATCTTATGCTGAATAAAATCGCCTGCCGATGGTTAGAACACAATAATGGAGTATTCTGGTATGAAAGGCTTCGTAGCGCCTCTTCTTTAACGATTTATTTTGCATATTTTCCCACACCATTTCATTGTATGTTATGTGGTTTTATTATCGACATTTTCCAAACCACTTCCTTCTACGTTAAGTGGTTTAATATCGACGTAATCAGCATAAATGACGTACGAGTTGATACCGTGGCTCAATGTGCAATATAAATCGCTGAGAGAGACGTGTTACGAACGATAACTCAGAGGCAATTCAGATGGACTAAACAAATGCCAAAGTTCAGGTTACTTCAAGGTCTAGTTCTCAATCATAACGGCGCTACAGTTACTGATGACCTCTGTGGGTGAAATGTTATGAGGGAGACCACTTTCGGCCATCAGGTAGTCCGTATTCATGTGCTAATTACCTACGGTGATGGGAGGAGGTTATGTGATCATCGGTGTCCGTAAGTCTATAAATTATCTCAGTGGAAAGTTAATTTTACTTTGAGGTGCATCCGGATCTAGATGTGGATACAGGATTTTTCTACTTTGTTAACACTGCGAGACTGGGCAATTCTGCTGATTTTTTTAGTCTATAAATCTAATGGTTACAATGGCGTTGGCGGAGGTATGCGCTCTCTGGGTGCCTTCTGATTCTGAGTAGCTGAAAGATCATACCATCCACTCACACCACCACCACACACCATACCACAAACGTTAAGGAGCTACAATTACTGAGGACATGAGTGAAGTACAATGAGGTTCATTATAGTCATCACTAACTACAGCTCTGCAAAATGAACCACGGACAGTCACTAGTCTCCACCTACTGTTTCTTAGTAACACTGACCTCACTGGAAAGATTTGGATTTTTTTTTTTCTATCTACAATGGCCCATGCCGGGAAACATAACCCTGGCCCTTCAGATTCCCTGCGCAGTCTCCAGTTCTCCTTAAATCGATTTTTGAGGCGAGAATAATAATACCAACGAAAATAAGTCTCCACCTATGTAGCAGATGGTGACGACTTATGATTGAGCAACTGTTGAGACCTGAACCCATGCTGACATAATGACTAACATAACAACACCCACACATTCCTCTAGCCTAGAGAGTGACAAACCGCTGAGTTACCAATGCAGGTACCAATTTTACTTCTATACTCTGTTCATATTAACTGGCGTCAAACTGGCATCCCTCCATCTTGAACGCTGAGCTATAACAAGTGATTAAAACTAGAATACGATGCCATACTCTTGTCACTCAAAACCTGGCCTAAAACTGCCATCCCTCCCTGTTGTATGCTGAGTTGTCGTGATAGATTAACACTAGAATTTCTTGCTAGTCACGAAGAAGTGCTATGAAAAGGATGCAGAGTCGTAGGAATGCCTTTTCATGCCACTGAGCTACGTGAAATAAGCTACAAAAGGACGAAAATCTGGGCCAAAGAATAAACAGACCATGATCACTAAAAAACTAACTACTATAGAAGGGATGTAGATGCTAGTTACGAAGAAGTGCTATGGAAAGAAAGTACAACCGCAGTATTGTCCTGTTCTGCCATCGGAGGTACGAAAAATAAATTGGAAAAGCAAGCAATCTCTTATAAATCAAAACGAACGAACTGGGCATTAAAAAAAAAAAAAAAAATGCGTACTTAAGGAACTTGCCCCAAAAAACACATGACTGGTGAAAATTTTATGAGTCTAATTCTAAGAGGCTTTATGGAATTCGTAGCCTTTTTTTATGAGCGATTTATTTCTTGTACGACACTTGTTTATTTCCATGTACGTCGCCTGGCCCAGATTTTCGTCCTTTCGCAGCTCATTTCACGTAGCTCAGTGGCGGAAAAAGACAATACTACATCCATTCCCACAGCACTTCTTCCTGACTAGCAGCCTATTCTAGTGTTTGTCTTGTTACAGCTCAGCCTTCAAGACACATGGCAATTTTAGGCCAAGTTGAAGTGAACAGGGTATAGTCTCTCTCTCTCTCCCTTTATTTCAAGGGATAGGAAGGTAACTATACACCACACCACTCTCTCTCACCACACACCATACCACACTACACATCATACCACCATCTCACATCACACGACACAGAGTACCACCCTCCCGCGTCACACCACACCATACCACACTACACATCACACCATCCTCCCACACCACACCACCACACATACCACACCACCAGACAACATACTACTCACTCCACAGCACAACATATCTTACCAATCTCACCACACCATACCACAACACACATTATACATACAACTTTCTCACGTCACACCACCACACCCTCTCACACCACACAAAATCACCCTCCGAAACCACACACCATACCACCCTCTCATATCACACAAAATCACCCTCCCACACCACCCTCTCACACGGTCACACCACATAAAATCACCCTCCCACACCACCACGCAACATACCAACCTCTCACACCACACAAAATCACCTTCCCACACAACACCACACACCATACCACCCTCTCACACCACATAAAATCACCCTTCCAAACCACCACACACCATACCACCCTTCACACCACACAAAATCACCCTTCCACACAACCACACACCATACCACCCTCCACACCACACAAAATCACCCTCCCACACCACACAGAATCACCCTCCCACACCACACCACACAAAATTACCCTCCCACACCACACCACACCACACAAAATCACTCTCCCACACCACACAAAATCACCCTCCCACACCACACCACACAAAATCGCCCTCCCACACCACACCACACAAAATCACCCTCCCACACCACACCACACCATACCACACCAATCACCCTCCCACACCACACCACACACCATAGTACCATGCCACCCTCTCACACCACACACCACGTCACACTAAGGGTATTCTGTGAAGGGCAGTGAAGCTCCCGCATCTTATACCAGAACAAGTATGGTGACAAAAAAAAAAAAATCACCAAAGCCTTTCATATGTTCATTTCATTTTGTATTTTTCATTGATTTTAGGCGTTATATAATTTTTTCAGTGATTTTAGGGGGTTATATTTTTAGGGGTTATTTTTTAGGGGTTATTTCTTAGGGGTTACTTTGGGGGGTTATTTTTAGGGGTATTTTTTAGAGGTTAGTTTTGGGGGTTATTTTTAGGGGTAATTTTTAAGGGGTTATTTTTAGTCTTTTGAGGGATTATTTTTTGGAGGTTATTTTTTGGGGGGTAATTTGTAGGATATTTGGGGGGTTACTTTTTAGGGGTTATTTTTGGGGTTATTTTTATGGGGTTATTTTTTATGAGTTCTTTCTTTACTGATTTAAGACATTTAATTTTTCGTAGATTTTTAGGCCATTTTCATTGATTTTAGGTAATTTTTGCCACTGATTTAAAGTTATTTTTCACTGATTTTAGGTTATTTTTGCCACTGATTTAAGGTTATTTTTCACTGATTTTAGGTTATTTTTGCCACTGATTTAAGGTTATTTTTCACTGATTTTAGGTTATTTTTGCCACTGATTTAAGGTTATTTTTCACTGATTTTAGGTATTTTCACTTTTTCACTGATTTTAAGGTGTTTTGGGTAGGCTTGGTGATATGAGCTAGAGTGAGATAACTCGGATCCTTAAACCCTTTCGGCTCAGTTGACGGCCGTGATGTCAGACTGGAGGGAACTAGTAACCAAGGAGACGAGTACATACCTTATTACTAAGGCCTATGGAATCTCAAAGTATTGGCTCAGTTCCGTCCGGTAAATACAAACTGACTATATATTTATCCTTATGATTTGAGGCTATAATTTGACTCTCTCTCTCTCTCTCTCCGAACATACAAACCCCACCCCACCACCACCACCACCACCACATACCGGTACCTACCCCCCCATACCCACATCCACACACAATCACTAACACACCCAAACCTAAAAAACCCAGCATTACACACACACAAACACACACACACAATCTCATAACCCCCCTCCACACACAAACACCACCACCCCCCACACAAAATTCCAACATCACTCTTACAAACACTCCTTCCTCGTACCTGCCCAGCCTAAGTGTTACAGGTATCACTCTCCCCGGAAATAGGCGATGGTGTGGTATATCTGAGAGGGGAACTGCGTATGCCAGCTGGTGTAAAGTGGCCTGAATATTCTTTAACCTCAATACCACATGCATACCATTACTACACACGCACGCACACACGCATAGCTTTGTCCACGCATATACACCTCTTTGTTCACACACACACACACACACAAACACACACACACACACGTCCTTGTTCAAATAAACGCGCACATACACTCGTAGATCTTTCTTAAAACACGTAGATACATCACGCACACATGTAAATCTTTGTTCACACACATGTACATCTTTGCACACACACACACACACACACCTGCTTTCCTAACTTAATCCCTTCAGTGCGGTGACGTGTTTCCTTATGCTCTTGCTTAACGATATATATATATATATATATATATATATATATATATATATATATATATATATATATATATGTTAGGCGACTGTGTGGCCTGTGTGTGCTGGGTTTACAGTATTGTTTGATACAAGGTGACTGAACGCATCAGGGAGAGCATACCTCCTGCGTCAACGCTAGTAAAAGTTGATTCATTCCTACATACGAAAGTGAAGCCAAATCAAACTCTATTAACTCTTTCATTACCTGCCGCCCACCTATCCACCAGATTTAAATAAGATCGAACTGCTACTTTTTGAGATCTCTCGTGCATACACAAGAGTATTGAATAAACAGCCTCCTTCCAACTTCCCTAGCGGAGAGTTAGTTGTTTCATCCATCCAAGCATCATCCAATCCTATGCTGCTCCGTGAGGAGAGCAGGAGCCCGGGGCAAGGCAAGTTGGTCCTGACACTTATGATAAAGTGTCAAATATCACAAATCTGCCTACACTTCGGCACATCCAATTTTAACAACACGTACCAGCCATATCTTTGCAGGCCGCACTATGTAATGTGGGATGCAGGCTAGTCACATCTAACAATTAAAGTAGCTGTTGCATAAATAAGGTGACCAGTTTTATTAGAGCTAAAAGCAGGACACTCGCGTGTATATACAGTATATATATATATATATATATATATATATATATATATATATATATATATATGTGTGTGTGTGTGTGTGTGTGTGTGTACACAGCGCTGCACCTCACCCTGAGGCTGCTAATCAAACACTGTCTCAATGAATTCCGAACATGTCGTACGGTGCAGTGAATGGGTCGACCAAAGTTACCAGTTAGTATTACTGATTTTATATAAACCATTAGGTATTCATTTGATTTGGATTATGCATAATTTTACTAATTCACCATAATTCCATAAACGGTCATACCTAATGTGGTGACAATTTTCTAAAAGCGGGACATAGAAGATAATTTGCTCAAAAGGCGGTACATTTTAAATTCTAAAAAGCGGGACAGACATAAATGGAGGACCTGTCCCGCCTAAAAGCAGGACTCTGTTCACCTTATACATAAATGACGGTCACAAATTATGACCTCAGTCCACCGCTTCCCACATTGTCTTAGTAATACGGCCAGAGAGTCTGCAATACTGGTCATATTTGCTTTGTTCTAATTCCTTAGCCCTTTCATGATCATGCCTACTTTAGTGCTTTATTTCAACTACCAACAATCATTTTAATCACTTGGTTATAGGAGACAAAGAAAGTTTAGGCTGTCACAAGTAACTTTTTTATTGCCGGGTCATCTTTAGTGCCGCTATTCTGTTGAAGCCAACCCCAAATTATTTGATCTGGCTAAGTGGGTCACAGCAGCCACAACGTCAACACCCAAACAGGAAGGAAACACAGTAACTCAGCCCTAAAGGAATATTATACTGTATATATATATACATATATATATATATATATATATATATATATATATATATATATATATATATATATATATATATATATATATATATATATATATATATCCACCATCCAATCTTATGTTGCCCCATGAGGAGCGTAGGAGTCCGGTGCTAGGCAAGTTGGTCCTGACATTTAAGATGAGAGTGACCTCCCTCACTCATCCCTGAATGGCAGTACGCGAGCAATAAACCCCAACCACCCCTTTGATATAAGCTGCACAGGCTCAATCTGATTGGAGCGCCTTAATTACCCACTACAGAAGGAAGAGGAAGGAATGGAGACAGAAAAGGAAGGAAAGGAGGAGGAAAGGAAACGACAGGTATATGAGAGCAGCACTACATCGAGTGATTGGATGGTGAGCGCCACCACAATATACATATTTAATGTGACCGTTTCTGCGCAAAGACTTCAGGGCCTATCCGAAGGCCCAGTAGTCCAACACACCTCCACATGTCACCACTTTTGCGCTAACACCCACCGTCCATATTGAATACATGCTAGGGCTGTCTCATACAAGACTGGTGTACTGGTATTAGCGGGGGTAATTTTACATGTTGGAGGGTCTTCTTGCAGAGTGGTAAAGTCTGCTTTTATGAAACTGAAATCCTTAAAATGTTCCCTGCCCCTGCCGGGATTCGAACCTAGGTCCATTAGAACTATTGGCCACCTCTCTACCGGTTCAGCCACAGCCACCAACTCCCCCATAAATATACAGAAAACAGCTCAACAGGAAAATAACAGCTAAACTGGGAGGAAAATAAATAGCAGAGCATAAACAGAAAGGACACTCGATAGTAGCAGTGAACCCGATGGCCTGCAGGCTGAAGCTAACCCTCTCCTGCAGTCCACCATCTTCATTTCAGGGGACAGAGAGAGAGAGAGAGAGAGAGAGAGAGAGAGAGAGAGAGAGAGAGAGAGAGAGACAGAGAGAGAGAGAGAGAGAGCTACCATATATCGGTGCCACCACATGAGGGCGTCCCACTCAATCGCCCAGGAAAATAAACGTAAAACAGAAATCAGTTAAACACACGGCTGAAAAAAATAACAGAAAGGTAGCGGAGAGAAAAGAAAGCTTAATTGACAGCTAAACCGTAAGACAAATAAAAAGACACATCCACAGTAAGGAAAAACACATCACACAAACAGGAAGCTATACCAACATTCCGTTAAACGAAGAAACATGAAGGAAAAACAACACAGCTAAACAGAATAATAATACCAGCTAAACAGAAATAACAGATAAAAAAACAGCCAACCAGAATTAATAAACAGAAAAATAACGGCTAAACAGAAAAATAACAGAACAAAAATAACACCTAAACAAAAATAACGGCTAAATAAGAATAATAACAGCTACACAAAAAAATATCAGACAAACAGAAAACAGCTGAACAGAAAAATAACAGCTAAACAGAAAAATAACAGCTGAACAGAAAAATAACAGCTATACAGAATAATAACAGCTGAACAGAAAAATACCAGCTAAACAGAAAAAATAATACCAGCTAAACAGAAAAATAACGGCTAAACAGAAAAATATCAGCTAAACAGAAAAATATCAGCTAAACAGAAAAATAACACCTACACAGAAATAACAGCTAAACAGAATAATAACAGCTAAACAGGAAAATAACAGCTAAACAGAAAAAATAACAAACAAGTGACAAACAAAACTAACAGCTACACAGAAAAATAATGACAGCTAAACAAAAATAACAGCTAAACAGAATAACAGCTTAACAGAAAAACAGCTAAACAAAAATAACAGCTAAACAGTAATAACAGCTAACAGAAAAACAGCTAAACAAAAATAACACCTAAACAGTAATAAGCGCTAACAGAAAAAAACAGCTAAACAGAAATAAAACACCTAAACTGAAAAAATAAAAATAACAGCTAAACAAAATTAATAACAGCTAAAAAAAAATAACAACAGCTAAACAGAATAACAGCTAAACAGAAATAACAGCTAAACAGAAATAACAGTTAAACAAAAATAACAGAAAAACAAGAATGGTAAAAAAACACAGCTGAACAAGAAAAAAAGGCAATACTCAGCTAAGGAAAACACTTAAAACAGATGTGCAAGGAAAACAAACACAGCTAAACAGGAAAAACAGAAGTGAAGCAGGTAAAAACATAGCTATCCTCTGTTCACAGTAACTAGGCGAAAAACTGGCATCTCTCCATCTAGAACACCGAGCAATAACAAGAACACTAGAACGTGGTGCTAGTCACGAAGATGTGCTATATAGAGAGGATGTAGAGCCGTAGTATCGTCTTATTCGGCCACTGAGCAACAGGGAAGAAACTACACAAGGACGAAAATCTCAGCAAAGTGACGATGACTGTACTACAGACACGTAAAGGCAAAACACGGAGGAAATGTAAACATATAACACTGCAACCAAAAATATACAATTCAAGTCTTCGTTGTCTTTTAATAATAATAATAAATATAGTAAACAATAATAATAATAATAATAATAATAAACAAAATTTCAGCCAAAAATATACAATTCGTCTTTGTTACCTCTAATAATAACAATAATAATAATATCAAATAATAATAATAATAATAATAATAATAATAATAATAATGCTTTCTTTGCAATATCCGATTAAGCCCTTTTAATCCGGGTGGAGTCAAAGGCTTTTCGGTCAAACTTTCCCACACGGGCGAGGTAATTTCACCTGTCTTCTTACATAAACACGTTCTTAAGGAAAGTAATTTTAGTATAATATGCAGCACAGATAACTGCTTTTTGATTCTTGACTACAAATCATATACAGAACAAACCAACTGTACATATTTCAAGGTATTTAAGGAAACTGCTTGGACATACGCAGCAACCTTTTTATGACAATCTCGCCAACCTAACTTAACCTAACTCTGGACCCCCCTTTGAATTAAACTACCTAGGACTGCCACTAAACTCAACATTTTTCAAGCCCCCAATGCTTATCAGACCAATATTTCTAACCTAACCTATGCTAATTAATCTGTGAAAGAAATCTGGAAGGCCTGCGCCCGTGTGGTACGATATTGTCTTTTCATCCATTCCCTCCCCCTCCTCTTACTGACTCCAATCTCTCTCTTCGCCGCAGTGTTGCATCTCTCTATCCTTAACCTTAGTCGCAGTTTCTGTAATGACCGCTGCTCTAAAACGTCTGCTTGCATTCCTCCCCCGTTAGAGCTGATGCGCAGTTCCCGTCTTATAACGCACTTTCATCCATTTCCTCTTCTCTAATGCAAAAGTAACAGATATTCTCAGCACTTCATACATACAACAGGTCAGCTGTGTTACTTTCTTCCTCTGTATTTCTCACTGACTCCATCTTTTAAATCGGTCATCCAGGCATCTCGATATAACAAATCTTGAATTCCATTTTGTTTACTTTCCTCCCACCCCCCGAAAAAAAGGGGCAATTACTTAGCCTGTGGTGTTACTAGTTTAATTAGGAAAGCTAAACAAGGAAAAACATGAAAACAGCTTTGCAGGAAAAAGGCTACATAACAGCAGCAGCCAAACAGGAGGAAAAACTCGTGAGGCTACTGACAGAAATGACGTTGAGACTCCTGCACGGAAGAAATAATAGCAGCTAAATAGGGGTAAAAATATAAAATCAGTTTCATACGGAGTTATAATAATAATAAAAAAAAAAACATACAACTAAAAAAAGCGAAAGGGAACATTGCCCAAACGCAGCTAAACAAGTACGAAAAAAATAAGCTAAACAAGAAACACAGAAACAGCTCAACATAAGAAAAATTGGAGAAACAATTCGAAGCAAACTCTTCCTGCAAACATAATCAGAAATACCAAACATTCATCACATTAACAATTCAACAGTATGGCGATTTTCAGCAATTTCCATCCACTTCTGCGTTGAACAATTGGTTATGGAAGCGTGGCTGTTGTTCTTGTGGTCTTCTTGGATGTGTGAACACGGAAAATAACTGGAAAAACTCACCAAAACGAAGAGAAGAGCGAAGGTGTGTCACTATGCTTGGGAAATGGCGGTCTACTGCGCAGGTCCCAGTGCGCACACATTCTTCCCCAAATTTCACCCCTTTTCGTCATTTTGGTTAATATACGGCTACCTCAGTGTAGGATAGTACGAGAAATATAATTGCAATACCCCGCTATGAATTCGACGTTATAAATCCCATATTTAGTTGCTATGAGTCATCCACTAGCCTGGCCGAAGCATGCAATTTAGTGAGTACGGTACATATGAATAACCATCCGTATTTCCTATTCAATACATTTTTATCAGCTTGTATACCCAGTACAATATAATCCTCTGGCAAAATGACAATTTTTACGTCGCTACGGTAGTCAATCAATACATTGTTTCTGGAAAGTTCGTCCGGTTGCAAAAGCTATCGGTCATATTGATTTTGTGACGCTGTAGGAGAGCCCGGCGCGCGCACTCTTTTACGGCTCGGAGGTATATTTGGTTTGCAGGAAAGAGGAGGAAATGAGTTCACAATTTTCCCTAGTCTGTAACCTTTCCTGCAAAAATTAATCATAAGGCGTTTTTTGTAGCACCGCGGAAAGTCAAAGGGGTTTGAGATTCCGCTGTTGGAAAGTCAAACTCCTCACCGAGGAGTTTGCCTCTGCAGTAGTGCATACCCAAACTACCAATCAGCGTGTTGTGTAGCGGAGTGTAGCCAGTTAGGGAGTTTAGCATGGTCTTTAATTCGCAATATCAGAAGATAACTATTCATTTTTTATATTATAATGCATAACAAATAATCATATTAATGACTATATGACAATAAAGAATCCTAACAATGTACTTTATTACGAAAATCAATCAATTTAAATGTTCCGTCTCGCACCAGCTCGCACCTCCAGCCCCAAAATGGCCGATGCGTCCAATGAATTGACTGTGGTTTTGGCTTCGTTCCAACGAAAGTACAAAATTACAAAATTCTTACGTAACATCTCAGTCAGTCATAAGTATTTTCATGTTATGTGTTTTTTGAGGGATATAGATGCATTTCCAAAACGTGAAATGTGCTTGGATCCCAAAATTTTCCAGTTTATCATACGTCTTACCGCAGGAACTGCAGCCATTGAAACAAGTTTACAAATCCACCGCGAGGTTGGGCTTACTTGAAAAAGAGTAAGAGTGTAAATGGTTTCTACTGGCCTCAATTTCTGCTTCGGAATGGAACGAAAATTGTAAGAAATGCTCCTACGTTTATCTTAGGAGCATAAAATGTCATTATGAAAAAGGTGTCATCTCATTTCCTTGGAGACTGGCTATGTACGACAGTTCTTCCAGGGCTCACAGTGCTCGTTCGTCGGGCTGTGCTATTGCTTAGCGTTTTGTAAACTCCAACAGCGGAAACCCAAACCCTTTTGACTTTCCGAGGTGCTACAAAAAACGCCTATACTTAAGTTTATCCTGAAAATGATCCCAAACCCCTTTCAGGCAGGTTGGAGGTGCGATTTGAGTACAGTTCATTCACTTTGACGTGGCAGAGATTTTCGTCCTTTCTCAACTTATTCGCTGTAATTCTGCCGCTTAGTATCCTTTCCATAGGACTTCTTCGTGACTAGCACCATATTCTACTGATAATCTCTTGTTTTAGCATTCAAGATAGAGACGCAACCCGACTATAACTGCAGCAGGAAATTTATCATAAGTTTAAGGTAATGGTGGATGGTTCTTTGAGTGATCCATTTGAAGTTAGGTCAGGAGTGATTCAAGTTCTTTCGCCTTTGCTGTTTGTTTTGGTTATGGATTATGTTATGAGAAAGGTTGTAAGGAGAACAGGTGCAGGAATTAACTGGAATGAAAATAAGAGGCTGGTGGATTTGAACTATGCTGATGATATTGTACTATTTGCGTAAGTATTTACGAGATGCAGAGGGTGCTTGATTGTCCGGTGCAGGAAGAAAAAGTGGGACTGATAATAAATTGTGGAAAGACTGAAATTAATATGAATGTGGAGTACCAAATCGATTGTGTAATTGGAAATAATGTGACGAAATGTAGAAAAGTTTAAACATCTGGGAACGATTGTATCATCTTATGGATCATTAAACAATGAAATTGTGATGATTAGACAGGCTTGGAGAGCTGTTGGAATGTTGAAATCTGTTTGGAATAATAATATGCTTTCGGTGCATACTAAAGTAAAAATTTACAAGTCCATGGTTAGACCAATTTTAATTTATGGGCACGAGTCATGGTACAGTACAGTTGCAACAGATCAGAGAGTATTAGGATTTGAGAATAAAATACTGAGATTCTTTGGGTAAAGTGGCAAGACAGAGTTACAAATGAAAGAGTAAGGGATATTACGAGAGTGAAACCAGTTGATGAATATGCGAGACTGTCTCGCTGGAAATGGCTGGGGCACATACATAGAAAAGAAGGCAGTTTGATACAGGATATGCCAGAGTGGACTGCTAGAGGAAGAAGAGGTAGAGGTAGGCCGAGGGAAACCTGGTTGAGGACAATGAAAAGAGAAGAGGGAGAGGAGTGTTGGGGGACCTGAAGGAGATGGCAAGAGACAAATATTGGTGGAGAGAATTCATCGAGGCCCTGTGCATCCCGTGGGGTGCCACAGGAAATGATTGAAGATTAATTGTGAATCCAGAAAGACCCGGAGTAGCGAGCTACCGCTCTCCCCTGAGCTCAGTCACCTCAGTGCAGTGTTGCCAGGTGCTGGCCCTAAAATATCTGTAGAATCATCCATAAAATTTCTTGAGATTTGAAAAAAATTCTGTAGATCACAATTTCACGCATATATTGACAAAAGGTATGCAAATATGTCTTAGAAGTTATCTGTGCCTTTATATAAAAGAAAAAAAAATGATTAATTCCATACGAATAATCTAAGATAAATAGTTTTATTAAATTAAGAATATGGTATGAATTTTCATATTTCAAATTCATAAAATGCGGGTTAACACAGTTACTATGGGTCAAGTTAGACACGAACCTAACTGAAAACTTATACTGAAAACAAGAGCTAAAAGAGCGAGCCCCTTTTTCACTTTTCGTTTTGCTCATAACTTTCTAGGCCAAATAACTATAACCTTGTTATATTAGATAACCGTAGGAACAGTCGCTAACACCACTAATATATTCCAAAGATGTCCAAACTTCCGAAACTAACTCTAACATACTTGCTTCTGACTCCCTCAGAATGTAAACAAAAATGGCAGTACACCGGCGCATTCGATAGTAGAAAAATGTATATATTTAATATTGAAATTTTCGTATTAGTTCACAGATTAAGCAGTTTATAAGTATATTAATTGTTATACTGCAAGTACTAGTCTAATATAGCTTAAGCGACATAATTTGAAATTAAAGAAAATACATTATTTCATAAAAAACTTTACGTTTCAAGGGTTAACTACTGTATACAATACGCTTTCTCTCAGGACTGTCCTCTTGCCCACTGCTAAATTTCTCTATGGTATTTGTAAATTGAATTCCTTTCCATATTGCTTGTAAAATTTCTTGAGAATTTCTGTAATATATCAAAATATCTGTAGATTAAGGACAAAATTCTGTATTTCTGTAGATCCTTCCAAAAATCTGTAGAAATACAGAAATTTCTGTAGACCTGGCAACCCTGCCTCAGTGTCCCCCCTGGGCCCCCAGCTATCTTGCGCCATTGGTTTGCGCATGCGTCGTCGGCCGCCAGATATATGCCAGACGTACGAATCATTCACTCTCAGACTCTGAGGAGAGAACAACTCGTAGTCATAGCTGGTTATTTCGTCTCTGGGTGAAATCAGAATAGGGAATTTCACCCACGATAATCGTGAGTGCTATATAATGGTATGCCCAATAATTATTATAATTTTAGAATCTTGATCTTATCTGTAGCTTCTTTCTTATCTCTGTCGTAATATATGATGGGCCCGTTGAGCCAAATTAAACGATGGACGAATCCACTAAAAAAAAAAAAATGTCAACACTGGCGGCAGGTGGTACTGCACGAGGTGGTCTGAGCTCCTAAACTTTCCTAAGTAAATTGATAATTAAGGAGTCTGAGCATGGCGGAACGAAACGAAGAAAGCAATAAAGAGAAGGAGGTCTGCAGGAGATGCAATATTAAAGTGAAGAAAAACGACAGAGGGCTGCAATGCGATATGTGTGAGTTTTGGTACCGGATGCACTAACGCAGTTGCGGTCCCGTAACTCGCTACCGGCGGGGTAAAAGGGAGCGGCGTCGGATGTTGGCATGCACTAAACACTTTCGGAGACCTCAGACCTTACGGGAGCCGGAGTTACGATCGCCGCTAAGGTTGGGCCCGACCACCCTTAACGTCTCGTATCTTTCAGCCACCCGAAAATAAATTGAATTAAGCATTCTCTCGTGTAAACGAATTATTTAACTAAACTGGGTAGTTAATAGAGGTGCTGTACAACAATATACAGTGCGTTGAATTGTACATCAGTGGTTTCAGTATTGGTGTTCATTAGTGTTTTACTGTATTATATGCTCATCAGTGTTGTGTGGTACTATAAATTAGTGTTTTACGGTAGTAACGTATGCTTTAGGTTGGTAGAAAATTATAGTGCGCTTTAATGTAGTCAATAGTGGTGTACACCAATGTTAGTGTGAAATAGTGCAAGGTGTAGTGCTGTAGAGCAGTATAATATGTGCTGTTGTGCAGTAGTAAAAGATCCTCTAGGAGAATAGCATAATAGGTCAATCCCCTACAAAATCCCCTTTCTAATATAGTTTCAAGATAGGTTAGGTTAATTTAAAATCAAGGTTAGGTTATTTTTGATTAGGTTAATGTTTGTTAGGTTAGGTTTGTTTATTTGTGGCTTGGATTATTGTAAGGTTAGCTTAGTTTAATTTGGGCTCATGTAAGGTTAGGTTAGTACTGGGTTAGGCTAGGTTAGTTTAAGAATTAGGTTAGGTTAGGTTTGGTTAAATGTTGGTTAGATTAGGTTTATTTTAGGTAAGAATTGTTTATTTTTGGATTAAGTAATGATAAGGTTAGCTATGTTAAACTTAGGTTAGGCTAATTTAAGGTTAGGTGAGATTAAGTTAGTTTAAGAATTGCGTTAAGCCTTGGTTACTTTTAGCTTAAACATGATTATTTTAAATTTAGGTTATTTAAGTTTGGGTAGTTTATTATTGGAATGGGTTGGGTTAAAATTAGCTTACTTTATTAGGCTAGGCTAATTTAAGGTTAGGGTTATTTTGAGTTAGCATATGATAGTTGGATGAAGAGGGCAAGGGGAATTTTGACATTTCAAGGGGGGCAATTAAAAAAAAAAAAAAAAAAAACGGTCGCAAAAGCCTGTTATGTTGGTTAGATTTGATGGTTTTTGGCTTTTGATTTGTGCTCTCTAAGAGTAAGGACAAAATTTGGATCCTCAGGTAATTGTTATGACCACATAAAAGTACAAAATCTTAATATAAACAGAATATACCAAAAATATCCCAAAAACCACTAAATTCCATGCCATAAATGTTTAAGGTTAATTTGAGTATATATTTATTCAAAACTTCCAAGGAGGGATGGAATCCCCTTTTGGGAGTTAGAAAGGAATTATTCAGTATATTCTGGCAAAAGTGAGGAATGACTGAGAACAGTATATATGTGAATCTCAGACCAAGGTTAAGGTTAAATATATTTAGCTTGTTAGGTCAGGTTAAGATTATTATTTATTTATTTTTTTGCTGGCTTAGGTTAGCTTGTTCTATGTGGCTCTTATGTTTGTTCAGCTAAGTTCTGTTAGGTTAGGTTATTTAGTTAGGTATGGTTAGGTTGTTAGTTAAGGTTAGGTTGTTAAGTAAGGTCAAGTTGTTTGGTTAAGGTTTGGTTAGGTTAGGCTGGTTGGCTTAGCTTAGGCTGTTCAGTTACTTAGGCCGGGTTGCTTTAGGTTGTTAGGTCAGGATAGGTTACTGTTAAGCAAAAAAATAAAATAAAATAAAAAACTACACAAATGTATTTTCTTTGCTGGAGCTTTTATCCCATGGTGCTTTTTCTAGGGTGCTTTTGTTCGACAGTGTCAGGTGCTGGTTGTTTTTCTCTTTCTTTCCTGTATGCCTGGCAATCTAATATGAAGTGTTCTAAATCCTCATTCTCGTTGCCACACATTATGCACTTTGTTTCTTCTTGTGAGTGCCTTTTTCTGTCATTTAATTTCAATGTATTGGTGTGGCACTTGAAGAAAATGATAGAGACTGGTGTGTTGTCATATTTCATAATCTTCCCCACCCATTTCTGTCTTCCATTTTCTGTATATTCTTAGTGTACTTTTTGTTCCCATTTCTGTTTTCCACACTTTTGTGTCCCATTCATGTAGTCTTGTTGTTATTTCATCTTTGCTGATGTTTTTAGCTTGTCAACATTTATGTTCAGTTCTTTTAGGTCTTTCTTACATTCCTTCATCCACCTGTTCTCCTTACCTCCTTTTATTATTTCTGTTATTTCGTAAACCAGACTGTTTTCTCTTTTCATGATACTTTGCATGTAATTTAGTTTCAGTTTGTAATATGACGCTGCCTCATGATTTAGTGGATTCGTCACTTCATGAATTTGGCCCAACGAGCAACGATTTCGACTCATCGTATATTATGGCAGGGAAGAAAAAGAACCTACATATGGCACCAGGGCTATAAGAGACTTAACACTGCATATCAGTCGAGATTATCGTGGGTGAAATTCTCTATTCCGATTTCACCGAGAGACGAAATAACCACCTACGAGTTGTTCTCAGAGTCTGAGAGTGAGTGATTCGTAGTTCGTACGTCCTCTGGCATACAGTATATCTAGCGGTCGACGGCCCATGCGCAAGCCAATGGCGCATGCGCATAGCAGGGGGGACACTGAGCTTAGGGGAGACAATGTAGCTCGCCACCATTGCAGGAAAAAGAGACTACCTTCCGGGCAAGCTGACCACCGACAGGATCGGGGTGGAGCTATTACTTTATCTCCAGTCAGCACCCCTGAGATGGCCGGTAGCCGCTCAATCCTCCTACAGGAGATGGCCTGCAGCCACTCTGGAGGTAATCAGAAGACGGCTGGTAGCCGCTCCAGCCTTCATCAGGAGATGGCCGGTAGCCACTCCAAAGGTGCCCTAACAGAGACAGCCTGTAGCCACTCGACCCTCCTACAGGAGACGGCCTGTAGCCACTCTGGAGGTAATCAGGAGACGGCCAGTAGCCGCTCTGCCTTCATCAGGAGACGACTGGTAGCCACTCCTCTCCACAGGCCATGGCCAGTAGCCGGGCCTTTGCAATGGCCAGTAGACGCATCCCTAGGCCATGACCAGTAGGCAGGCCCTACTAGAGGAAACGGCCAGTAGCCGCTCCTCCGTCAGGTGCTGACTCCCCTCCATGAGACTACGACTCGGAGGGAGACCCCGGCCTGGAGGACTACCAGAGAGGCCCCATGACCACCACCGGGCTCTTCTCACTACGGCCGGTCCCTGAGAGGCCTCGCATGACGGACCCTGATGGAGGCTGATGCCTCGGCCGACTCCTGACAGCATCCCCAGGGCTCACCTGGCAGAATTTCTTGAAGCTCGTGATCCAGGCCATCACCCCATCACTAGGTAAAGTGGTGGCACTATCCCAATTGGATAGCCTAACTTTTGATGGCAATTTAGATGACACTTTAATCCAGGCTAGATGCCTGGTCACCTCTGCCTACCTGGAGGCAGATGATGAAACCCGGGAGCAGCACACTTTCAATACTCTCCTCAGAGTTCTCCCCAGCATGGTCAAGGAGCATTTTACAATCCATGTCCCTACAGGAGACATGGATAAGGATATCCAACTCATATGCTGCCTCCTGACCTCCCGCCCCACACTTCAGCAAATCAATGTGGTGAAAAAGTTCCCCATGAACATCCCGGCTCCTCCAGTCAAGCCACATCTGCCTATGCCCCACACCAGGGGGGCGCGGTAGCACAGTGGTAGCGCGCCGGACTCGTAATCGGGGAATTGCGAGTTCGAGCCTCGCCCGGGCTGCCGTGCCGGGAGTGGTAGCTCGCTCCTGTAACCCTAGCGGGGCTATATAGTCCAATACAGGGCTTAGCTCGGGGGAACTCCATTTCTCCCATTTTTTATGCCCCACACCAGTCCCACCCCAGCACCCAGCCTGCCCAGGGCGCTCCCCCCACACCGGCACCTCAGTCACAAGGAGAACCCCAACCTCATTCTGGTGAATCCCTGGGAGTTCTCCACTTGCAGCTCCAGGTGCACACTGCATGACATCAAGGACCAATTGAAAGCTACCAGGTGCAAGACCACCATACCAGGCCAACGTAAAGTCTCCTCCTTAGAGAATGAGGAGCCGGAGGATGAACCCACACCCGTGGAAGATACTGAACCCAGGGAACAGGAGCCGGAGGAAGAAGAGGGCCCGCCAGTTTACCACAAGATGAAGCTGAACGGGGCTAAAGCCAGGCTTCTGGTTGACATGGGAGAGGCCAGATCCTGCCTATATAGTCACTACTTCTCCC
The DNA here is from genome assembly GCF_032717465.1 of Coenobita brevimanus. Classification (NCBI taxonomy): domain Eukaryota; kingdom Metazoa; phylum Arthropoda; class Malacostraca; order Decapoda; family Coenobitidae; genus Coenobita; species Coenobita brevimanus. The sequence goes on along the minus strand of NC_136968.1, from coordinate 31,510,071 downwards.
GTTATAAGTAGACTTTTGGCCTGCTATTCGCGACGGCTACTCATTTTGTGGATGCAGGGGATGGGCCCCTGCCAATCCATGGGGAAACACAGGCGCTGCGTGTCGACACCCACCAACCGACATCGACACACCATAAGTTCATTGTATTTGACTCTTCCTGCTGCAACTGTGATGGATATCTGGGACTGGACCTGCTACAGAGTCTAGGAGCCACCATTGATTTCCACAATAGACAGCTCCAGTTCCAGAAATCCCCCTCCCCCCCTCCCTTGGGCCGTTTGCACCTGCATGCCCCAGCCCCGGTTGCAAGAATCCATGTTCTTCTCCCCTCCCCCTGATCCCCCCTCCTCCTCCCTCCCCTCCCCCCCTCCATAGTAACCCGCCGCCACCTCCTCCGCAGTAACCATTCCCCCCCACCACGAAGCCTGGGTGCCCCTCAACCGGCCCTCGGGTACATCCGTCCTGTTCTCCCCAAACCTGCCACCTGGAACCCTCTCAGCCTGCCTCCTGCCCCCAGCCTTCTTTCCCCCTCATTACACTATCTATCTATCTATCTATCTATATACCTAGGCTGCTTCCCCCAAGGAAAGGGAGGTAGCCGAGACAGGACGACTCACTCTCCATTTACTCATCCATTCAAACACATTACACGGCAGTCCAAATTGCCAAACTCGCCCCTTCACCCCTCACCCTCCCTAAAGGGCTCGTAATTGGAGAGATGGGGGAAGCTGAGCCCTGCACCCCATTCCCCTCCAGCTTCCCCACCCCCTGCCTCCCATTCCCAACCATCTCTCCACCCACCAATCAGACACCCTCTGCTGCCTCCTCCTGGATTTCCAGGACCTTTTCGCAGTGGAACCCGCCGATATTGGACATACTACCTACCTGGCTCATGAGATCCACACGACAGGTCCACCGATCCGACAGCCATCCCGGCAGAAAAATCCCGAGCAGCGGTAAGATGAAGACTGCCAGGTTCAAGAGATGATTGAGGCCAGTGTCATCTCCCCTCTACCAGCCCCTGGTCCTCCCCTGTCATTCTCGTGAAAAAGAAGGATGGCACAATGCGGTTCTGCGTAGATTACCACCGGCTCACTGACGTAACCACCAAAGACGCTACTCCACTTCCGTGGATAGATGACTCCCTAGATTCCCCGTATGGTGCCTCCTGGTTCTCCACCCTCGACCTCCAGTCGAGGTATTGGAAGGCCCCAGTGCAACCAGAAGACAGAGGCAAGACTGCTTTCTCGACCAGCAATGGGTATTATGAATTTAATGTCCTACCCTTTGGCCTCTGTAACGCCCCCGCCACCTTCTCAAGACTAATGGAATCTGTCCTTAGCGGCCTCACTTGGGAGATCTGTTTAGCCTACTTAGATGATGTCATTGTATTTAGCAAGACCTGGGCTGACCACCTTCAATGCCTTTGCAAGGTCTTCACACGGATACGACAAGCAGACCTCAAACTCCGGCCCTCCAAGTGCTTCCTGGCCACCAGAACCGTCTCATTCCTGGGACATGTCAACTCCCAGGCTGGCATATCTCCTGACCCAGACAAGCTCTGCGCCATCGCGGACATCCCTCCGCCACAAGACATCCATGGGATTCGAGCCTTCCTTGGCCTTACGTCCTATTACCGACGTTTCGTGATGGGGTTCATTCACATTGGCAAACCACTTCACGACCTGACCCGGAAGGGAGAACCGTTCATCTGAACGGACGAGAGATGAGCCGCCTTCCAACAACTTAAGGACAAACTTGTTTCTACCCCAGTTGTGGCCTTCCCCGACTATGCCCTCCCATTCTGACTCCACACTGACTTCTCCTTGATTGCAATCAGAGCTGTGCTAGCCCTAGTTGAAGAGGGCCACGAGCACATCATCGCCTGTGTCAGCTGCACCCTCATCTAGGCGGAAAAAAATTATGCCGCCACAAAGAGGGAGTGCCTAGGCATCATCTGGACACTACAGCATTTCTGGGCATACCTGTCAGGGACCCAAGTCACCATCATTACCGATCATCAGTCCCTCCAATGGCTGCGGCAGTCTGACACCCACAACGCCTAGCTCATCAGATGGCGTGAGACACCGGAGGAGTTTAACCATGAAATTTCATACCTCCCCGGCAAACTCCATACCAGCGCAGATGCTCTCTCCTGGCTCCCCATTAATGCTGTACAACCGGAGCCAGATCTCCTCCAACAGTGGCATTGTAAGGAATGACCCTCCTGGATTCCCCAACACTTCTTCAAAAAGCTATATCGCTAGGGCAACCACCTGCTCACTCCATCTGGGCATATCATCCTAGCCCCCAACGCCGCCCTTGACACTCTCCAGTACTTGCATACCCACAACGGAATCCACCTGGGCACGGAAAACTTCTGCAGGTCTTTAACGACACCTACTGGGCGCCCAATCCCTCCACCCTGGCCAAGGAGATTATCCAATCCTGCCAAGTGTGTGCCTTGGGTAAAGACATTACCCGCACCGCCGGTCCATCAGGGCACATTACCACCCACAAACCTTGGCAGTTGCTGGCGACCGACGTAGTGGGACCTCTACCCCTGAAATCGGGCTATCAGTACGTTATCACGTTCATTGATACATATTCAAAACTCGTCATAGCCTGTCTGGCAAAAGAAAACCATGCTGTCGCAGTTGCTGACGCCCTGATTCGGCACGTTTTTCCATACTTTGGCATCCCACAGGCAGTCCACTCAGATTTAATGCACCAGAGTTCACCAGCAAAATCTGGGAGGAGCTAGCCCAGATCATCGGATACCACATATCTCACTCGTCCCTTTACTGGCCCCAAGGAAATGCTATCTGTGAACGAAACCATCGTACACTAATGAACCAACTCCACACCCGGATAAAAGCCGCCAAAGACGATGACTGGCCCTCCCATGTCAAAATTGTACACTGGAGCATAAAATTCTGCCCGCGAGAGGACGGCATTTCACCTTACAAACAAGTGTTTGGGGAATCACTTGTCCTCCTACCCCTGTGACAACACTTACAGCCCTTCACCTCTTCTCCCACGTCTGACCCCCTTCACCACCTCTAGCAGCGACTATTCCACCTTCAGAACAACCTGGACCTTTGGCCCAACACTGCCTCCACCCCTACAAGCCGGGCGACACTGTAATGATAGCGCAGCTCCCCACTCCCCACAAGCTCGCGCCACGGTTCACAGGACCCCACACCATCATCCGCATCCCTAACCGCTACCAAGTGATGGTTGAATATCACGGCACCCCTTGCACTCTCAGAAACCTTCATGTACACCCATTTCATGCCCCCACGTCCCCCGCCCCTGCCCTGTGCCCCGCCCCACCTATTGCCCCTGCTCCGCTTCCCTCTACCTCCTATGACTGCTACATCTCCCCCTTACCATCTCTCTCCCTCTCCCCCTCCCTCGCCACCTCCACCTCACCCCCCCCACCACGCCGCCTCACACCTCACCTGAAGGTTCACCAACGCCACCAAGTCCGGATCTCTCCCCCACCTCCTCGCCACCAGCCACCCCATCTCCCACATCCAGCACCATGTGTCCTGCCCACTCGCCCGCACCTCCTACAACTGCCACACCCTCGCCTCAACCATCACCCACCACCGGCCCCACCCCACCCCACCTATCTCCCTCTGCCACCCCCTCTGCCCCGTCTCCCACACTCGGTCCCACCTGAGCTGCCCACGCACCCATGACATCACCACCCACCAGGCCTACACCCCGCCCGGCATCCCGTGCCGCCCCCAACCCTAACGTCTCACATCCGCCCCCGCATACCCCACCCGCTTCCCACACGCGCCAACACCGCACACCCACATCACCTCCCACACCCATCCTTAAAACAACCATCACAAGCTCCAGCTGCTTTTCACGCCCACCCTCCTCATACACCAACACTCCCACACCACCCACCTTGCTGCAGAATCACACTCCACCTCCTACCCTAAATCATTTCACACTCATGCTACACCAGGCCCAAATCCCAGCCACCTACACTCCCCAGGGACCTTGCGCCGCATCACTTCTGCATAAAATCCCACACTCGTCATCCATCTCCAGCATTCAGCACAGCTTTCTACAGGAGACACCTACCACCATGAGGATTCGGTGAGCCATATGGGCGCCGCCCTTTGGACGTAAACACCTAGTCTGTGGACCCCTCCACCTCTTACGACTCCTCTGCTCCTCCACCAACCGATCCACCCTCTTCGTCATCTGCGATGCTCAGCTAGATGAAAATCCCACCACCACAGCCTGGCACGCCCCCCCTCCAACTCTTGCAACCAGCCTACCACACATACGACACTAAAGTTTACAACCTCCAGTTACAGGGATGTAACTTTTTCCCTGAAGACGATGGTAAAATGCTGTATAGTCTAACAGAGGACAGCCCAACACCCCCAGAAGGAGCCTATGAAGGGGTGAATAGAGTGCGACTTGACTCCGGGCGACAGGGACATTAGTCCGCCTGGGCCGCACGCCCCTATGACCCGGAACTCGCCCGCCGCCACCATAGCAGGAAAAAGAGACTACCTTCCAGACGAGCTGACCACCGACAGGATCGGGGTGGAGCTATTACTCTAGCTCCAGTCAGCACCCCTGAGATGCCTGGTAGCCACTCAACCCTCCTACAGGAGACGGCCTGCAGCCACTCTGGAGGTAATCAGGAGACAGCCGGTAGCCACTCCTGCCTTTGTCAGGAGATGGCTAGAAGCCGCTCTGAAGGTGCCCTAAAAGAGACGGCCGGTAGCTGCTCGACCTACCTATTGGAGACAGCCGGTAGCCTCTCTGGAGGTAATCAGGAGACAGCTGGTAGCCACTCTGGAGGTAATCAGGAGACGGCTGGTAGCCACTCCTGCCTTTGTCAGGAGACGGCAGGTAGCCACTCCGAACGTGCCCTCAAGTCGGCCTGAAGCTGCTTCCCTACACAGGCCATGGCCAGTAGCCAGGCCTTTGTGATGGCCGGTAGCTGCATCCCTAGAAGGCCATGGACAGTAGCCTGGCCCTACAAGGGGAGACGGCCGGTAGCCGCTCCTGTGTCAGGTGCTGTCTCCCCTCCATGAGACTACTACCTGGAAGGAGGCTTCAGCCTGGAGTACTACTGGAGAGGCCCCATGACCACCACTGGGCTCTTCTGACTACAGTTGGTTCCTGAGAGGCCTCGTCTGACGGACCCTGACGGAGGCCAACGCTGCAGCCCACTCCTGACAGCATCCCCACCCACCGGAGACAGCAGCCCACAGGACCTCCAGACTGCCCCCAGGACCCCTGGGCGGGACATCCCTACACCCCGATGCTGGAGACCATTGTTCTCCGTCAGGCGCCTGAGTGAACAATTCAGGCAGCTGCTCGGCCCCAGCCCAGAGGGCCAGACTCCAGCCCTGAGCCCTGAGAGCGTGGGGCCCTTTGCCACCCACAGCCCCTGACGAGAGAGGACGCCCCTACGCGTGATCCCGAGGCTCCTGAATACGGAGGCCCCCGGTGGAGCTCAGCCCCGTCGGTAGTCAGGCTGAGTTGTTCCCGCCGCCCTTGTACCTGACCGCCACCACACCCAGTCCCGGTAGTGAGTGACAGTGAAAGCACAGTGAAAGTGATACAGTGAAGCAAGGGCAGAACAGTGAATTATTAGAATACGGGAAGTCAGAAAATAAAAGCTGTCAGTGTTAGTGTAAACGAAAGGTGGAATAGATAAAGTAACAGTGAGACAGTGAACACGTCCAGGCAGTGAGTAAAGTGTCTGTCCAAGTGAACGTAATCCAGCATAGTGACATAGCCTCACGCTGAGAGCAATCAGAGGCTCCCAGCGCCATAGTGATAATTAATAACGTGACAGACAAACGCGTTAGACTGCCAACAGTGATAACAGTGCCGCGGCCCCAGTGAACGGAACTCCACCTGATAGATAAAGCCTGGACTTCCCCCGAGTATTTGGTTTCACTGCCCTGATCGCAGTGCTATTCACTCTGCCTGATCTTGTCTCACATAGGTATCCTGCGTGATACTAATACCCACAATCTAGGCCTAAGGTTTATAATTGCTCAGAATAATTACTTTTTTGACATCTACCCGTTCCACTTGTAGAATTTAGCAATACATGTGTAAGGTTGTTGCCTTGAGTTTTTGTGTCCAGCCTCTCTCTTATATGTTTAAGCTCCGGTCTAGAAAGAGAACCCAGCTACACATTAGGCGTCAGAGGGACGGGAAGCCGACCCTAAAACACCTAGCATTACACAAGACCCGGATTCACAAAAACAGAACAAAACAATATTATTACCAATTCTTTGTCGTAAATCTATACTCTCTTCCACTCAAACTTGGCCCTAAACTTATCGTCCCTTCTTTGGAATGCCGAGTCTTAAAATAGCTTAAAACTAGAACATGAAGCAAGTCACGAAAGAGTGCTGTGGAAAGGTTTTAGAGCTGTAGCATTTCATCTTTTTTTTTTCTTTTTTTTTCCTGCCACTGAGCTATGTGATATGAGCTGAAAAAGGACGGAAACCTGCGCCAGGTTGCGGTGAAAGTACCGCAGAATTTTTGACAGGAAGGCGAGGAAAAGTGCAGAATACTCTTGCTCTAAAAGAAATGTTAGTTACTAGGAAAATTGTTATTGCTGTGGTGGTGGTGTATTTTATTATTATTATTATTGGTGGTGGTGGTGGTATTGTTCTGTTATAGAGTAGTGGTCCTCAACATGGGGGGCGCTCTCCCCCTAGGGAGGTATGAACAATTTCTAAGGGAAGGGGCATGAAGACTCAGTGAAAAAAACAGTGAGTGGCTTGAACAAGTGTGTGTGTGTGTGTGTGTCACAATGAACTACTGATTTATAGACTCAGTACTCATATTATCTGCTTCAACCTTCTAAGCAAATCTTTCTTTTTACTCGTGTAATAAGTTGATATCTTTCCTTCATGTCTGTGACCTGATCGCCTTCTTATTGTTTCCCCTCTAATATGGTCGTTTTGAGAGAAAATTAAAGCTACATCAGTAAGTCTTATATTGCAAGACACACCACACCCTAGGTACGAGTGACGGCGAAGCCCTCGCGAGCCTCTCGTCAAGTAGGCTAGTTGCACTTTCTCACATATGAGCCGCCCAACCCGGCCCGACCTGGCCCGACCGTAACGCTTTTGAGAAGCTTATATCTCAGCAACCACAGGGCCGATCAAAGCGTGGTTTGTACCGTATGATAGTCCAATTCTTTAAGAGATAGCCATCAGTATACTCTAGGCATCCTCGGAGTGTAAGGCCACATTCCAATGCTTTCGGATTTAAATGGCCTCACTCGGACCTTGGCGACAAAGGCGTTTTACTGGTTAAAATACACACATCCCTCAACTCAACCCTACTCCCCCGAAAAAGGTGATAATGCACTACATGAGAAGAGCCAATGCAGTCTGTATGTGACTGGGTTAACGTCCACTCAAACCTGCGGCAAAAATAATAATTCTGGAATAAGTTTTGAGGTAGGAAGTGTGTGTGTGTGGGGGGGGGGGATATTTTGACCAAGGCTAGGGAAGGGGGGGGGGATATTTTGACCAAGGCTAGGGAAGGGAGGGGGGGATGAATATACGAACCAAAGTTAATGGGGACGCGACCCGAAAAAGGCTGAGAACCACTGTTATTGAGGGTTTGAGCCATGTTGAGAAGAATTTAAACATTGAAAGCACGATTTTTTTATCATAACAAATTACCAAGACACGTAAGAATTAATGCGGTCCAGAGTTCCTGATACGAAAGAGAATGAATTTAACAAGAGAAGGAGCTTTTTGCAGGGAAATTTAAAATAACTGGTAAAGAAGTGGCCTGTATTTGCATCCTCGGATATATTACCCAGACATCATTGTTTGATATTCTCAGCAAGTCCTTTAATATCCGAGGATCTCAGAGTTGTAGTCGTCTGGTTGCTGACAGTCACATGTTTTCTGGGTGTGTTAGAGATGTGCAGTCAACCAGTTACTGGGAATTGTGTAGTGAAACTGTGAAAGCAATGGTAAGTTACCCTTCAGTGCTGCAGTCATTAATCGAACGGCCGTAGCTTCAACGACAGTGTATATTATCAGGCAGATTGTGATATCGGTAATTTCGGGAAATGCCTACCCAAATCGTGAAATGAGTGTAAATTGGGATAGGTTAATTTACTTTACGTTAACTTAGGCAGCGGTTAAGTTAGGCTGGGATAACCTAGGTTAAGTTTAGGTTAGGTTAGGTTAGGTTAAGCGAGGTTACATTAGGTTAGGTTAGGCTAGGTTAATTTAGATGAATGCTAAGTTATGTTAAACGTTCATCTAAATTAATCTAACCTAATCTAACCTAACTAACCTAACCTAACCTAACCAAAACTTTACCCAGATTATCTCAGCTTAACAAAACCGCAGCGTATATTAACCCAATTTACATGCATTTCACGAATTGACTAGGCATTTCACAAATGACTGATTTCACAGTCTGCCTGTAACATAATTATGTACTTCATAAATATTGGACACGATTTATGACGAAAGTATTTGTAACTCGATAAATATGCTCATTTACGTGTTACTTTCATTTTGGTTCAGAGCAGCAAGCCATACCGGTAAGCGTTTTCCTTGCTCACTCAATTTTAGTGTTCTCTCCCTTATTTCCAACATCTTCGGCAACCTATTCTACTCTTAACTGTTTCTCTCAGTCATGCCTGTCATAACAGCCATGGACATTGCTAGAACTTTATAGTCTGGTAGATTCGGACACTTGATAATATCCGCCATGATGGAAGAGTTCCTATTTCATGACGCCACATGTTGATAACCCTTTATTATTATTCTGATCACCACTCAGTGGTGGCGAAAGCCAATTATCAGCAGTGGAGGAATAGAAGGAGGGAAGGACAGGAAGAAGTAGTCCATACAAGGAGGATAGAAAGGTTGCAAGAGGATGGAAAAAAGACAGAATATAAGAAAGAAATGGAGGAGAGATTGGATAAATATGATTTGGTGCAGATGGGGGACGTGGAAGGTGTGTGCAAGAGTTTCATAGAAATCTGTGCAGCATGTGAGGTGGTGTGTGTGATGAAGAGAAGACGAAAGGGTGTGCATGGAACTGAATAGTGGGATGAAGAGGTGAGGCAAGCTGTGGTGCAAATGAAGAAAGCATATAGTGGGGGGATGGGAAGCAGAGGCATGGATGAAGCTGGGAGACAGAGGAGAGAGTTATAATGTAGAGAGGAAGAGGGAGGTGAAAAGATTAATAAGAAAGAGTAAGAAAAGGGTGGATGAGGAATTTGGGAGGAATTTGAGTGCAGAGTGGAAGGAATGTAAGAAAATGTTCTGGAGGGAGGTAAAGAGAGTTAGACAGGGTGATAAAAAAGTTAGTAGAGGAGTGAAAGATAAAAATGGTAGATTGCCTGTGGAGAAGGGAGAAAAAGTGAGCAGATGGAGAGAACACTTTAAGGAACTGTTCAACATCGAGAATGAATGTGATGTTAGTGTAAGTGGCAAGGGAATGGCTGGGACAAGGAGGGAGGTGAGAAGGGAGGAAGAGATCAGTAGCATGGAAGTAGTGGAAGCAATGAAGAAAGTCACAATGCGGAAAGCCCCAAGAATTAATGGAGTGTGTGGGGAAGTGATGAAGCATGGGGGAGAGATAGTAGTTGAATGGATACGTAAGGTGTGCAAATTGGCCTGGGAGGAAGGTAGAGTCCTGGAGGATTGGAAGTCATGTATAATTATTCACTTGTACAAAGGAAAAAGGGAAAAAGAAGTGTGTGGTTGTCATAGGGGCATTTGTCTTCTTAGTGTAGTAGGAAAAGTATATGGTAGGATACTTATTGACAGAGTTAGGGAAATAACAGAGGAGTTAGTTGGAGAACAGAGAGGTTTTTAGGAAGGAAAGAGGTTGTGTACAGTAGATCAGATATTCATTCTTATATCTTTAGTGGAAAAGTTTCTAGAGATGGAAAATTTGTATGCAGCCTTCATGGGTTTGGAGAAAGCACATGACAGTCTAGACAGACAAGGAATGTGGAAAATATTAAAAATATATGGGGTAAATGGGAAGTTGTTGAATACCATGAAGAGTATGTATGAGGGTGCTAAGGCTGCAGTGCGTGTGGATAATTAACTGAATGAATTTGTCTATTTGAATGTTGGATTAAAACAGGGACGTGTCATGTCTCCATGACCATTCAATCTGTATATGGATGAGGTTATAGAAGAGATACAAGATAGGGCAGTGGATGTTGGAGCGGCCCTAATGAGAGTGGGCAGCATTTGGAAACTTCCTGTATTGTTATTTGCAGATGATACTGTATTGTTAAGCGAAGACGAAGGGGAACTGCAAGGCTTGATGAATGAGTATGAATGGCTTTGCAAGAAACGGAATCTAAAGGTGAAAGTAGGGAAGAGTAAAGTTATGGTCTTCTAGAGAAAAAATGTACAGTGAGGTTGGGTAATGAGGAAATGGAAAATGTGAGTGCATTTAAGTACTTGGGTAGTATGATGAGTAAGGATGGGAGTTGGTAGGACGAAGTGCTTGAAAGGGTAAAACAAGGAAGAAAGGTTGCTGGTTCTTTGAAAGCGGTGATAAAGAACAGGGAAGTGAGCCTGGAAGTAAAAAAGTCACTGCATGATAGTACTGTGATAAACAACTCTAACGTGTGGAAGTGAAGTTTGGACTTTGTTGGAAGGACACAAGTCAAGAGTGAGAGCAGTGGAGGTGAGTTACCCGATAGGAGCATGTGGAGTTACATGAAGAGACAGACTGACAAATGAGGAAGTGAAGGGAAATTGTGGTGTGGATGTGGATGTGATAGCGTTAGGAGAAACACACTGAGGTGGTTTGGCCATGTGGAGAGGATGGAGAGCGAGAGACTAACCAGAAGAGTGTATATGAGTGAGGTGGAGGTGGGGGGATAGGGACGGGGAGGCCGAGGATGAGATGGAGGAATGGAGTGGAGAGGTACGAGTATGTGACAGACGGGGGTATGAGCCCGAGGGGGTAGTGAAATATCGGGGGACAAGGCGACGTGGAGGCAATTTGTTTGTGGCCACCCCTTACGGGAGTAAGGCGACTGGCAGTATAAATATTTTATTATTATTGTTATTGTTATTATTATTATTATTATTTGGTGGTAAGTGGGGGCGCTCACCACGCTCACCATCCACTCATTCGATGTAGTGTTGCTCTTAAGTGACTGCCCTTTCCTCTGTTCCTTCCTTTCTTCTTTCCTTCCTTCCTCTTCTGTCTTTCCTTCATTCTTTCCTCTTCCTTCTGTCTACGGGTGACTCTACACTGAGTGACAAGTCAAATGGTTTCCTGTACACCAGGAAACCATTTACTACGCTGGGTGGTTACCATATAACCAAATTATGGCGCCTGGTGGTTTAGTGGGTAATTAAGGCGCTCCAATCGGATTTAGCCGGTGCGGGTTTATATTCCAAGGGATGGTTGAGATTTATTTCTCATGTAATGCCACTCAGGGATGAGTGAGGCTGGTCACTCATCTTAAATGTCAGGACCAACTTGCCTCGCCCCGGGCTCCTACGCTTCTCATGGGGAAAAACAGGATTAGATGATGTATATATGAATGTGTGTATGTATGTATATTTGTATTATTATTATTATTATTATTATTATTATTATTATTATTATAAATTCATTCATTTTATCAGTCTTACGAAGTAGGGTGGTTTTATTTTCCGCAATTCGCCCTATACCGTTGCGTGAAATTCAGCATGTGTGTGTAATTCACCGGGTCGGTCAGGATCACTTGATGGTCGTGATGATCAGCTTTTACCTTCCCGGAAGGGAGCTGAGAGCTCATATAGTCCGATCTAAGGGCAAGGCTGTGACCTTCACACACGCACACACCCGTCCCCTTGCTCAAGGGGGACAGTAACCACCCACTTCGTCAGTGAAACTTTTCGCAGCCTGAGCGAGGCGCGAACTCCCGTCCACCAGTTGGCAAGCGAGAACGTTACCACTGCACCAGCGAGCGGAGTGTGTGTGTGTGTGTGTGTGTGTGTGTGTGTGTGTGTGTCCTTATCTTTGGCGTACTAAGATAACACAGGTTTCAGGATCTCTCACAGTTAAGCAAGTACAAATGTCAGTCTGCACTTGACTCGTGAACTGAACATTGTTTCACAGGTCAAGGTAAGGTATTTTTAAGTCTCTCTCTCTCTCTCTCTCTCTCTCACACACACACACACACACACACACACACACACACACACACACACACACACACACACACACACACACGAGTATTTTAAGTGTTTTCCTCAGATTAAACAGCCGATGACCAAAAAAAATAAAACACCATGAACAGGACTGAATAGTGAGTCTGACATCTGGGCCAACTAACTGATCTAACAATCTAACTAATCTAACTAACTACCTAAGCTAAGTAATCTAACAAACTAATCTAACTGATCTAACTAATCTAACAAATAACAAACTAATCTAACTACCTAATCTAACTAACCTAACAAACAAACAAACTAATCTAACAAACAAACTAATCTAACAAACTAATTTAACAAACAAACTAATTTAACAAACTAATCTGATAAACAAACTAATCTAACAAACAAACTAATCTAACAAACTAACCTAACAAACTAATTAATCTAACAAACAAACGAATCTAACTAACAAACGAATAACAAACTAATCTAACAAGCAAACTAATCTAACAAACTAATCTAACACTCTAATCTAACATACTAATCTAACACTCTAATCTAACAAACTAATCTAACAAATTAATCTAACAAACTAATCTAACAAACAAACTATTCTAACAAACTAATCTAACAAACTACTCTAACAAACAAATTAATCTAACAAACTAATCTAACAGCCGTATAATCAAATTTGCTCCGTCGAGAGAGAGAGAGAGAGAGAGAGAGAGGGGGTGGGGGCTTGAGTGATATGATCTGTTTTATTACCTGCGGCGAGGCGAACAGGTCTATACACCTGAGGAATCCTTTTGTCTTTCTCCTTCAAGGAAAGTTCTAATATTTGCTACTGGTGGGCTGTGAGCGATTGTCTTATGAAACACAAATTTGCTCAGCTTGAAATTTTGAGTTGATTTGACATACCAGCTGTTGCATCGGCTGATTATTTAGCTATTTTAAATTTTAGCCATGAAGCACTTTAATAAAACAATTTCACATATTCCATGAGTTTCAAATAGAGAAACTTTAAAAAACTGACTGTAATAGTTTCTCCGCAGCTCTATCATGATATGAGCCAGTCTGTTCTTTTCATATTCCCCATACTGATCCTGTGAGTCAGAAGCTTGACACCTCCAGTGGCACATACTCGTAACAGGTCCAATGCCTGACCCTCAAGATGTTGTGATTAGCCTGTCACACTAGATGATCTATTTCTCATATAAAGTTAGTTATCAACATAAAGATTATTTATTTGTCACTACTGTCCTATTTGTGTGCATAATACAATTATGTAGTATATATGGTACATATAAATAAGACAGCAGCAACCGTATATACTGTAGACAGCAGCATATAGTGTGCAGACAAATAAGATACTAGTAACATTTATGGAATCAAGGATTCTGTGAACCCACTGTGGGACACTCATTTACTTACGGTAAACAGACACAACTGCCAGCTTAGAATATGGAATGTTTCGGAAAGAAAGGTAATTGTTTACATGTGTTTACAAAATCTCTTGGATTCTCAGAGTCCAGTGTGTGATAGCACTTCACTTACAGTACGCAAAATGTGGATATCCAGACAGAATCTCCCCCAAGAACATCACCATGTATAAAGCATTAACAAATAGCTACAGTTTCGTAACAGAGGGATTCATACATTTCTTTATCTGCTCATACATATCTAATGCCACAGTGTGTGTGTGTGTGTGTGTGTGTGTGTGTGTGTGTGTGTGTGTGTGTGTGTGTGTGTGTGAAAGGTTTCTCTACATAGTAACATTTGCAGTCTACAATAACGCGATCTGTTTCTTGCCAAAGATTCTTACGTCCAAATCCAAACATTGCTGTGGTAACATCAAAAAGGCTGCTGACTCTGCTAAATGATACATAAATAAGGGGCTCCTCTTGCATCACAGTGATCATAAACGAATTGAATCTTGTCCAGTTCACTGTTTTGTCTTTCTGAGAAGGTCAACTGTTGCTCCCTTCTAAAAACCCTCTTTAAATTGCTGACTGACATACCGGAATTATAGTCAACTGTCTCCCTCTGGATTGCAGCTTTTGCCGGCTAATCTGCTAAATCATGCATGCGTTGGCCAACATGAGATGGGATTCATACAAGGTGCTCACTGATACCCTCATTATGGATTCAGTTGCGCCTACACCTGGCTTCAGACACAAGTATATTGCAGTTGTGATGTAAGGAGTTATAGGTAGACAATAATGACAAAGAGTTCGTTACAATAAGTGTGTTAGTTCTGGTCATAAGTACTTGCTTCAGTGCAAAGAAGTACACCACACAACTTAGTTTACAGGTTGGAGGCCCAGTTTTTAATGCAGGCCACCTCTTATACCAGTGACCATCACCCTGAGAGACAATTATAGCACTCCCTGCTGTTCCAGTGGACTGAGTGACAAAACCAGCTGTATACAGTAGATTATTTGAGCCAATGCAGGATTGGTTGTAAAGTTATATGTTTGGTGTATGGCTTCAGATTTTTGCCTCGTGACAGAGTTCAGGACTAGTGTGTATTAGCCTTTACAATGAAAAGTGGGCACAGTGACAATGAATGGAGATATTTGCCATGGGACAGGGAAGTGCTGCTGTTGTTGCTCTTCCAGCAGATCGTGAATATAGTGCAACAGGAGTTCAATTGCAGTTTTAACAATCCATTGTGACAGATGACTGCCTCTCAGTACGAAGGCCTGGAAGGCCTCAGTGCAGGGGTTCGTACAGTTTTGTCTGAGCATCTTAATATTGCACCAGTGATGGCATTACCTTCAATGACACGGTCAGTTATACTAGGAATGTTGAGTTCCTGTTGCGAGTTCGGAATTTTTGAGAGGACAACCTAATATGATTCTCATACAGTAGCTTCATTCTGCACTTTTTCCAGTCCTGCAAGCATTCCATTTAATACTAGAGCGAGAAGGGGCGCGGCATAATCAGTTAGAGACCTGATGTAAGCTAAAAACATCATTTTCGCAATTTTGATAATTGCACCATACCTCGGGTGAAAGTCTGTCTCTGAACCTTTCATTGCACTGACGTTTCAGTTCGGTAACCGCAAGTCCATTGACAGGGACCACTACTCCAAAATACCTACACTGTTGGACATACTCAAGTACTTAAGGTGACATCCGTTACTGAGCTGTGTCTTCCGGACCACACCCCCTTGCCTGGGTGGCCACCTGTTCACTATCTTAGTTTTATCAGCTGAGATTATCAGATTTAAGTTTTTACATGCATCTGATATAGGATTCATAAGCCTGTGTACTGTTAAACCCAGATGTATGAATAAATATATCGTAATCATAACTGATATGATAACAGAGTTCTGCTGGCATTAAGTTTAATTGTGCATTGATTTAAACATTTACTAGAGCACTGCTGAAAACACCTCCTTGTGTAGTGCCTAGTTTAGTCTGCTCTCACTACTGAACATAACACTGAAACAAAACAGATGCTCTTTATCCACCCTAGAAGCCAACATTCATTCTGGCTAAGCGATGGAGGATAACATGACGACTGGCTATATCAAAGGCTGACTTAAGGCCATAAAAAGTGGTGTATGTATGACTGGTGTGGAGCGTATGCAATGCTGTAATACAATGCTGGACACTTTTGTTGGGCACGAAGCCATGGAAGTGAGGAGGTAGATCAGTATTCCTGTAAGTGACTCGGTTTAGGAGCATCCTTTCAAAAATTTAAATAAGTAACTAGTGAAGGAAATTGGCAAGGATGCAATGAGTGATTAGGCTTGGGATTGGGAGTGATAAGGCTGTTTTGTCGAGTTGCATAGAAGCTCCCAGATTACGTAACTCAGGTTGTACAAATCAAGACGGGGATTACCAGGTATCATGACGCAGTATTCCAGGTATATCATATGTAATACCACCCTCCCTGGGGACAGTACCTCTACCCTTGATCTGAGCAGAGTCTAGTTCAAATTCAAAAAGAACAAGTTGAAGCATAAAGTTAATCAGGTTTTCCCTTCTGTGATGACTTATTTACCTTGCATGGATGGTGGGAGATTACCGATGTACCGAAGCAAGATGTAGTGTCCCAGGCTTCAACAAACTCATTAGCTCTGTGCTGGGGATCAGGTTGCATTGCTTTACCTGTTCTCTGTCCTGTATTTTTCTTAATCTCCCTCCATGCGCGTGTGAGCGGTGTGGGAGTGTTGACTGAAAGGTTCTGCTTGTCCGACAGTTCGAGTTCTTTCATGCGTAACAGAGAGAGAGAGAGAGAGAGAGAGAGAGAGAGAGAGAGAGAGAGAGAGAGAGACGTCGAGTAAAACGTAACACTTCTCTTGCTTAGCGAGCGCAAGAGTGAAAAGCGGATTCGTCGACCGTGTGAGCTGCGTCATGAAATAAAACAGGTGGGCAACACGATCGTAGTGAGCAAAGGAGTGGGAGGGATGGACTGATGTCTGGTGGGCGATGGGGTTAGGCCAGAAAAGTGTACTGTACCCTGTGAAAGTGGATGTTGTGGGATCTGTGGTTTGAGTGCAGTGATATATATATATATATATATATATATATATATATATATGAGAGGATACGTTCAGTACAAGTGTGTAACGGAAAGAGAGGATATTAACGAGAAGAGAAAATACCAGCAGGCAGAAGGCAAATAGGACGCAACCATAAACTGTTCCACCGCTTCAGTCCGATGACGTGGTGTTGACGACAAGCCTACACCTGGTGGTGCTGTATACCTTTGGTGGGGCAGCTGCGGCGTCCACTCGGGAGCCAGACCTTCTGTTTCCCAGCACCTCACCGTGGGAAGGACTCTGGTGATGCAATGCCTAACACACGGGGGCAACATATCCCTACATAGTGTATATACTATACTGTCCCTGTAGGACGGCCTCACAGCAGCTGCTTACCTGTGGTCAACGGGTTTGCTTGGCCAGACATATCACCTAATGTCAATCGGACGACTACCGCTGTCAAATGTATAATTATGTCCTTTTACCGTATGGCGTGTTATGGTGGGAGGGTGGGATGCAAGCGTCGGTTTTGGCTGGTGGTGGCCCAGGGGGGTTAATATTCACATTAATAAACCCAACTCTACTTCATTTATAAACCCCAAATACTTACAGAGTCATATGCCCCTGCGGAGTCCGGTATGGGAGGACAGGAGGGCGAGACCAAAATGCAGGCGTCTGTGTTGGTGGTGATGGCGATGGTGGTGCTCATGGCAAGAGTCATCCCGCAGGTTCGTATTCTGATCGGCTTGGCGGGCTTCCTAACACCTTTCTCTTTGCTATTTAGTTTGAACGTACGGCACAGTATTATTTTTATTCTATTCACATCTTTGAAATAGACAGAGACTGGATAAGTAATATACAGTACAGGATAATATTAACTACACCCCTTTTATGCTAACCTGACCCAAAATTGTCATCTTTCTGTCTTGAATGCCGAGCTGCAACAAAATTAACACCAGAATACGATGCTAGTCACGAAGCAGTGTCATGGAATTGAAGGAGGACCGTTGCATCGTCTCTCTCTGCCACAGAACTACGTGAATTAAGTTACAAGGGACAAAAATCTGGGCCAAATTTAGGTGAAAGAAGTGCTGCATAACCTAACACTTTCTATAATTCGTTCACTTTAACTTGGCCCAGATTTTCGTCATGTTGCAGCCCATTTCACGTAGCTCAGTGGCAATAAAAAAAAAAAAAAAAAAGAACAATGCTACGGTTCTATAATCTTTTCCATAGCACTTCTTCATGACTGGCATCATAATCTGGTGTTAATCTATTGTCACACCTCAGCACTGAAGATGGATAGATGGCATTTTAGGCCAAGTTAGAGTAAAAAGAGTGTAGCAATTCTCATTTAACGATTTATCCAGAATATGACATTTCGGTATTCTCATATTCCTTTGTTTACTTGCTTTCCATCTCGAATACCGATCAGGAAAAATATATTAACGCTAAATTAGGGTCCTAGCCACAAAGAATTCATGTGGGAAAGATGTAGAGCCGTAGCACTGACGTATTCTGCCACTGATCTACGGGAAATAAGCTACAAAGGGACTAAAATGTCCGCCTAATTAGAGGATATGAACTATGCAGGGTGTTGCGGGTCGAGTGTCCTACTACCACACAGGACAATAATTATCAAACTTTCTGTTGTAAGGTCTACACTGTTTATTACTGAAGCGGTAAAACATACTGTATGTTACATGGGTATGTTGTGGGAGAGACGAGTACCACAGTGACTGAGAATGCAGTCAGCTGCTGTAGTGATGACGGCTGCAGGTGGTGCAGGTGAGATATTGCTGGAGAAGCTGGAGCTGGTGCTGGTAAGAAGGCTGGAGCTGGTGCTGGTAAGAAGGCTGGAGCTGGTGCTTAGGAGATGGCTGGAGCTGATGCTGGAGAGATGATGTTGGTGCTCACCCTGGTCTGGCTTCCCCGGTTCAACTGCGTGTCACCCCCTCTGCTCCTGAAGGGAAAAAGGGCACATTGAGACGTAGTCCTCTGTGCCGTTGTTGACCGGAGTGCACGTATGTTGTCTCTGAGCCCGCCAAGGGAAGTGGTTGCAGGAGAGGCTGTTGTAGTGTACGCTGGTGGTGGTCACTACAGGGGTGACCCGTGACTAACGTTCCACAAGAAACTCGCATGACAGTATTTCATGTGTTGCGGACAGGGCTCAGTCGGTTAGTATGGGCGTGGTTGTGGCAGTGTGAGTAGGCAAAGGATACTGATAACACCGACACGGCCGTCCCCGCAACACATGAGATATCGTTGGGTGGAGTGGAAGAGGAACTTTATCTTTTTATCACGGACACAGATTACATAAATAATACCAAGACAATATTAATATGTCATATGGAGAAACAAACTGGTAATGAAGAGGCATCAGAAAGCACTACCCTTTTGATTCTAATCTGGCCTAAAATCGACATCCCTCCATCTCGAATGCTCAGTTGCAACAAGAGAATAACACTGGAGTACGATGCAAGTCATGAAAAAGGTCTGTGGAAAAAATGTAGGGCTATAGTCTTATAACAGTCTGTCACTGAGGTACGTGAAATAAACTGCATAAACTGCAACAGGGCAATGTATATACCGGTATATGGTTTGTTGATACATCAGAAAGGACGCGTAGACAAGCCAGAAATGTTAATCAAAGGCCGCTCAACACTTTGGCTTCTATCCACAGCTGAGATACACTTTCAAAACTACTGGTTTCTCTCTTTTATGCTGCCGCCTTCCTCACTCACTGCTACTCACTCACTGTTCGTTTACTGTCTGACTCTCCCTCTCTGACTGACTGCCTCTCGCTCACTAATTAGTCTGTCTATCGCTCCTTTCTGACTGGCTGCCTCTCACTAACCCTCTCTGTCACTCCGTCCGCCACTGACTACCTGACTTAGACTAACTTAGAGACAGGAAGGCCCCAATAAATACCCTCCCCCCCGACCCCACCTCCAGAGCAGCACAGAATATTCTAGAGCCTAGGAGAGAATTCACATTTGCCAACTCAATAATGCACTTAAGTATTATACAATAACAAGAACTAATTTCTAAGGAAAGAAAGAATATAAAACAGACATATGCACATCTCCAGATATAAGCCACTAACCTAATCCTACGGCACAACACTTAATTTCTAAAATGTTCCTCACACCTCCAGATATACACCACTAACCTAGTCCTACCGGTATAACAGTTGTATATATGACCCACAGAATCATTTTGCGAGGGTGGCCGGTGCCGTGGCTGTGTTGTTGACTGGCCTCGTCTTCACGGGACCCCAAATCGTCTTCACCATCATCCTACTCTGGGTTGCCTTAGAGCCTGTCCTGGTGCACAAAACTGAGAGCAATGAGAGAGTTATCGCGCTGCTTGTGGTGTTTTCGTTACATGTCTACGAAGGGTATGTGATGGGAGGTCGGGAGGGCGCCAAAGTTCTCGCCCTTATATCCCTCATGCTGACGGCAGGAGGGGCCATGGTGGGCACTTTTGCAGGCCTGTTCGTGGGTGTCATGTTAGAAGTCCTTGTGATGTTTTTCAAAATCCTCTTACTGCAGAGACAGAAGCTGGACATGACAAATACTTACAAAACGCTCGTGCAGCTAGGCGTCAGGGTTGGCGCCGAACACGGAGCCCATAACTTCAACATAATGGCGGGTGCTGTAGGAGGCCTGGTACTTCTTGTTTTGTTCAACTTAGGTTACGTGAGTCTAAACCTTGAGAACTGTGTTTACATAATCCTGATGTATGTGATGCTTGGCTTAAAACGTTTGACAACCTAATGCTGGAAATTGCAAACTGTCATTGTCATATGCAAGAGAAAACTGTTGTCAAAATAGTAGTAGTTTTCACTCATTCATTGCCAGACGCCATGTATCCCAAACCGGGTGGCCAAGGGCTTAGAGTTAATTGTTTTACAGGGAGGGGCACTAATCCTCCACCAACCCCACTTGACATGTAAGGAGAACGTTATGCCAACAGCATCTGGTGTTCCCAGGCGGTCACCCATCCAAGTACTAACCAGACCCAACGTTGCTTAACTTCGCTGATCGAACGGGAAGCGGTGTACTTAACGTGGTATGGCCGTTGGCGATGATAGCACAGTTTTAATTCCCTAGTTCTCTATATTATTTGAACATTCCTGTATTACATGTGGAAAAATACGTATAATAAAGTATCAAAAGTTGTACAAGTGTTCAGTGTTTTACTTCACGATAGACATTTATTGCATCATTAACGGCAGCAGTGGATATTCTTTTCCCAGGATGAACCACCATGGCGTGTGTTCTCGTTGTCCGAGGAAGCTGTCTAACACCTTTTCAGAAGCTATTTGTTTACCTTACTCTTCTGTGTTACATAAATCCTTCCCATATCACCATCTCTGCATAAACAACGTACCGGTACAAAAGGACATATCCAGCCATACCCCAAAATAAATCGCTAAGAACGAGGTGTTAGGGAACGCTCTGGCCGTACTGTAGGTCGCACTGGAGGCTTCGCACTACTTCATCCATAGCAGATTATCTTGTATATTAATCTTATCACTTGAATATCGATATAGTTCACTAACATACGGAAGGATATCGAGGAGTAACTTACAGAATAAATCACTAAGGAAGACGTGTTACGAAATATCCGAGATCACCTATAAACGGCCCTCAAGTCACATACTAATCGTGTCTGAAATTTGGAGGGATGTTTTTATTCTCGACCCTGTGTTTTGTCCACGCCTGAAGGTATGTTGCTGACCCTTCAACTGCTGACTACTGGCGACATTGTATAGGTGGGGCGCCCTTCCTCCATACCCGATATATGCTGCCCTCAGGAGACTACACTGAGTGACAAGCCTAATGTTTTATTGTAACCCATTTACATCGCTGAGTGGGAACCATACAACCAAATAACGGGATGATGTGGAGCCTATACCAAGATGTCCTTGTTAACTGTGTGGGGAGACACCAAACATATACACTCTTCCCCCCGCCTCATTGGAGTGATGCGCTGTCTACAGTACTGCAACGGATCATCGGTTCACTGCACAGGGCCGCCATGTAGAAGCGGTTGCTTGCTTGCGGTTGATGGGTCTGCTTGGCCAGACAGACTGAAGTTACTCTGCCACTATTACTTCAGGCCACATGAGATTTCCCTGAAATAAATTCCGTGTTACATCGGCCAAAATTGATGTCTATGTGAGTAAACTACACGGTTTATGGGTTATAAACCATTTTCCACCCTTCACTACTTGGTTTTCCCGTAAGTGCTTTAGGAAACTGTGGTCCAAAATCATTAATTGGTGCCAGGGTACACGACTACCCAGCAGGCGAATTTGTTGTGCCTAGTCAAGGGCCAGTAGACAGCGTGACCAGAACAGTATCTGTACTAGGACTCATTGCAGTGTTTGCTTTGAAGAAGTTTATTCACAGACTTCAGCTATATTTTACCAGGAAGTTTTGTGTTTTCTTTTAATCCTTATGTTTCGTGGATGGGTACAGAGAGCGGGGTGGCTGTCCATATCCTTATTTCATAACCCTCAACACACAGGCCACGTCACCCCCATATTATATCCTTCAGCTGTGTGCCGTGTCATTGGTGCAGATCTTTCATGACAACACTGCCATTATCTAGGGTGTCACCTCTATCGTCGCTTTTTATGCCCCAGAATATTCCATACTCAGCCCAAAACACACACACAAACACACACACACACACACACACACACACACGCTTCACACCATCTCCAACTCTGAGAATCTTGATGTTGTGGGTGGCACAGGGCAGGTGATAAGGCAGTGGCAAGGCAGGGTATAAGGCAGTGGCAAGGCAGGTGATAAGGCAGTGGCAAGGCAGGTTTAAGGCACTGGCAAGGCAGGTGAAGCAGGTTGATGAGGTTATATTGTGCTAGATGAGGAGAAAAAAAAAATCGTCTACAATAAGTGGTGTGAACCCTGGAGCTCTCTCCCTGGTTGTGAGAGATTCCTTGTACAGTATTTGATTTCGTGTCCACCACCTGTGCTACTTGGCGGCAGCTGCGGGACGTGTCACCACCAAAGTCTTTTCTGACTGGCCTGTGATGAAGGTGTGTCCTGTTCTTTGATATGGCAGGGTTTGATTGAATATTGAAGAAAGTCTGCTCTTGTGTGTCGCTAAAAGATTCTTCTTCGCAACCCATCATGACCCACATAAGGGAAATTATCTCTGGCAACATTAACAACATTGCGAAGTGGTACAACATGGAGGCCAAGTTTGGCTTATTATCCGGAAAAAAAAAAAAAAAAAAAAAAAAACATTGAAAGAGTGTGTTCTATCATCACGAAGGAAGACCCACTGAAGCTTTGGCCATCTGTTGGTATTGGAGACAGTTGAGTTGAATGTGGTGAGAGGTATGAGATGTCCCGAAGCTGCTGTGCTTAAATACAAGAACTGCATCCCATCATTCAGCTGTGAGACTGGTAAGTGCAATGAACGTGTGTTGTCATCGTGGGCGTGCCTCGACACCTGATTTGGCAGGGCTGAAGTTGGGGCTCGAATATTCTAGAAGGATAACTGCTCCAAGGCTCTACAGTTTTCACCATTTCCATTACCTTCAATCTTCCATGTGGAGGGCTGCCTTGTTTAATCAAACTACAAAGGCTTATTCTAAGTGCCTCATTTTGCTAACACATCTCCCTTGGCAATTTATTCTGCACATTACATATCAGTTTCCGCTTACATGTTATTGATGGTGCTAGTGAGGGATACATTCATATGCAGACATTAATATAACAGATCTGTGGAGCTGCCCAGTTACACAAATGTCCTTCAGTTTCTACCCTATCCCCAAAAGAGGCGACCAGGGTCACATAAAGTTAAGCCTGGAGCAAAAACAATACTACTGATGCTAACTACTGCTTGTTGATACTGAAATGACATAAATAACATACTAGATAATTTTAGGGTGTAGTATGCAATATCTTGTACAGCACTAAGAAAAAGGTGCTACGATGCCTCCCATGCCCTATAGAATCCGCAAAATGTGGCTTGATTGTGTTTGGTACAGCTGCCTACCAATGACATGTGTACGAGTTGGCTGACAGTACATACTTACACCCCTAAAAGTAATTCAGTCACACACGCACTTGCCCACTCAATCGGCACCACACCGCTCACAAAACACACATTCAGCAATCTTACTAATCACTCAACAATAATCGCTCCACCACCTTTCAGGCATTCCACAGCACAACCATCCGTATTCCCTGCTTTCCTCTCTTTTAGTGCCTCCTGCACTTCCTCCATCGTGATCAAAGAATCATTAAGGTACAGTACATCACATTAATAAATTTATCACAGAGGAAGCTACTGGTACTAAAGTAAGAAAGCAGCTGGCTAGGTAGTAAGAAATAATTATGGACGCGTGTTTACGTACATGAAGATGTGTAAGCAATACTGTACTAATAATAGCTAATAGATAATGATTTTTTTTTTTACCATATATAATGTGGCGAAATATAAATAATTTTCATATATTTGCCCTTTCCACAGACTTAAATTTTATCTTACCACCATAATTAGACATTAGGTTAAGGTGGTCATAAAGAGAAACGAAAAAAAGCTATGTTCTGCACTACAGCAACCAATGACGTGCTTTATTCATACAACTGGCTAAATGTATCATATAATTCGTAGAGCTAGGCAGAAAAAAAAAAATCTCTCTTCCCCCCACCCTCTCTCTCTCTCTCATCATCATCATCATTCGATGCTACATCGCCCCATGAGAAGCGTAGGAGCCCGGGGCTAGGCAAGTTGGTCCTGACATTTAAGATGAGAGTGACCAGCCTCACTCATCCCTGACTGGCATTACATGTGCAATATACCCCACCTCCTGCATATAAACCTTCACCGGCTCAATCCGATTGGACCGCCGTAATTACTCACTAAATCACCAGGCGCCAAAATTTGGTTATATGGTTACCACCCAGCGTAGTAAATGGTTTCCTGGTGTACAGGAAGCCATTTGGCTTGTCACTTAGTGTAGAGTCACCCACAGGCAGAAGGAAAAGGAAAGAATGAAGGAAAGACAGACAGAAGAGGGAGTGTAAAGTCACCCGTAGGCAGAAGCATGAGGAAAGAATGAAGGAAAGACAGAAGAGGATGGAAGGAAAGAAGGATGGAGGAGAGGAAAGGGCAGACACCCGAGAGCAGCAATACATCGAGTGAGTGGATGGTGAGCGCCCCCACCCACAAATATATATATATATATATATATATATATATATATATATATATATATATATATATATATATATATATATATATATTATGTAAGGAAGAAGGAACCAAAGGCCAAAAGCCTGCAAACCGTTCCTTCCAAGAAAAAAAAAAAAGAACAATGTAAAAGAGAGCGAAATTCAAGATCCATTCATTTTGAGATGCTTGGACACACTGTGTTTGAAAGACTGGAGATCATAGGAAGTAGGAAATACAGACAGAGGGAGACAGTTCCAGAGTTGACCTGTTGCATAAATGAAAAACTGGGAGTAACGGTTAACTCTTGCATTAGTGAGTTGGACAGAAAAGGGATGAGAGTTTTTGCTAGACGGGTGCTATGCGCCCGTCGTAGAGGTGGAGGAATGCATGCAGACAGTTCAGAGGAGCAGTGACCATGGAAGTAGCGATAGAAAAGAGATAAAGAGGCAACAGTGTGGCAAAGGGACAGAGGTTGAATGGAGCCAGTATTAGGAGAGTTAATGAGACGAAAAGCCTTCGATTCCACCCAATTGAGAAAAGCTGTATGTGGGGAGCCTTCCCACACAAGAGAGTTGTACTCTACACAGGGGCAAATAAAGCCCGTGTATAAGGTCAACAACTGTGCAGAGGTAAAGAAGGTGCGGAGTCGGCTTAGCACACCTAATCTTTTGGAAGTAGAATTTACAAGAGATGTAATATGGTCTTTCCAAGATAAGTCCCGATTGAATGAAACCCCAGGCATGTTCAAAGACGATGATTCAGCTGGATATTATTAAACATCAGTGGGTATACCTGTGGAAGATTTTGTTGGGTTGATAGGTGTAAGAACTGAGTCTTTGATGCATTAAAAACAACAAGATTATTTTTACCCCAGTCAGACATTAGGTGTGCCATAGTCTCATCCCTTGTTTGTTGAAATAACTGCTGATATGGACGCTGCGGGAACCGAATGGAAAGGTGAAGAGTGGAATCATCAGCATACGAGTGGACAGGGTTAGATGTACAACTTAGAAGGCCATTGATGAATAATAGGATGAGAGTTGGTGATAGGACAGAGCCCTGAGGAACACCACTGTTGATAGATCTAGGAGAAGAACGATGGCCGTCTACAACAGCGGCTATAGAACGACTAGAAAGGAAGCTAGAGATGAAGGCACAGAAAGAGGTATAGAAGCCTTAAAAGGGCAGTTTGGAAATTAAAGATTTATGCCAGATTCGATCGGAAGCCTTTAAGTATATATGTTTGTATTATGATACGTATGTATACAAAGAAACAGCAGGGAAACAGACAGCAAGCGAAAACAGCGGAGGCGACGAATGTGGGTGTTTCAATATGGCTGCCGTAAGTCCCACGCTCACGTCACAGATAGCCCCTCCATCTATATTATAGAGCTCAGTGGTTACGTCACACTTAGGCAGGCAGTCACGCCTCCTGAACATTGAATCTGAAATCAGTTCAAAACTGGCTAGTGGATATGGTGGCAGTTCTTACAATTTCTGGGTATTTGTGAAGTAATGTTTCCAAGATGATGATGCAGCTATTAACCTAAGAGATCACAGTGTTGCCAAGAGTGGTGGATTGCCCTAACTGTAAACTACCGTGTAATTACAGAAGAGACACATTGATAGTACTATGGACGCTGCACAACCATTAAGAAGGTACGATTTCAGCATTTTGAAGGTTTGAACGAGGTGGGGTGGGTACTGTCGAAGGGGGGAGGGTGGTAATGCATCCCTCAGTTTGGATTTTTTTTCCGGTGTTTATTGTGATTTTCTCTACTTCTTCATTATTATCGCAATACCACCACTGAGATACAATTTCTGCGTTTGGAAGGTTAGGACTCAATGCGATGAAATGGTTAATATTGTTGAGGGGTCTTGGGACGGAAACTCCCGATTAGGATAACTTTCATTTTCTTTATTCAATCTATTTCTGGCATCATTTCTTTCGGATATTAACCCTTTATTCCGTTCTCCTCCACACAAAACCCTCAGTTCCCAGCCAGTCCCCGCTGCCGTCAGAAAAGAGGATGGAGGGATATAACTTGGGGCTGTTGATGTGCGATAGGTGTGACGGTTAAATTCAACTGATTCACATAAAAAGAACACACCGGAAAAACATACTCATAATTAAAATCCAGAGTTGTCTGAAACGGTAAACTGACCATTCTTTTACCTTAACCTGGGCCATATTTTCGAAATTTTGCAGCGCATTTCATATAGCTGAAAAGAATATAAAGGGGAAAAAAAAAGAAAAAGACATGTTAGGCTCTACATTCGTCGCGCGGCACTGCACAATGAGCCGCATCAAATTCAAATGTTCATCTCCTGCTATAATTTAAAATACAAGATGGAGAGACGCTAATATTTCGGTTCCTTTACAATAAATGGATTAGATATGAAGAAATAGTAAGGAAGTGGTGCATGGGGGTTTGGAGGGAGGTAGGCAGATGGGAGGTAGGCAGGTACGTATTGGGAGAGGCGGGAGGGAGATAGGTAGGCAAGAGGTTAGGTAGGGAGGCAGGCAGACAGGGAGGAAGACAGGTAGATAGGGAGGGAAGTAGTTTGAGATGCAACCAGACAGGAAGGCAGGTAGGGAGCAGGAAGGGTAGATAAGCAGGTAGGTAGGCAGGAGAATAGGTAGGGAGGTAAGTAGGCAGGGGGATAGGTAGGGAGGTATGTAGGCAGGGGATAGGTAGGGATTTAGGTAGGCAGGGGGATAGGTAAGGATAGGTAGGCAGGGGGATAGGTAAGGAGGTAGGTAGGCAGGGGGATAGGTATGGATTTAGGTAGGCAGGAGGATAAGTAGGAAGATAGGTAGGCAGGGGGATAGGTAAGGAGGTAGGTAGGCAGGGGGATAGGTATGGAGGTAGACAGGCAGGGGAATAGGTAGGGAGGCAGACAGGAAGCAGGGTGGATAGATACGTAGTTAGGTAAGCAGAGGGATAGGTAGGGAGGTAGGTAGGCGGGGGGTAAGTAGGGAGGTAGTAGGCGGGGGATAGGTAGGGAGATAGGTAGGCAGGGGGATAGGTAGGGAGATAGGTAAGCAGTCAACCACAAAATTACAAAAACAAAATTACTACTCAAATTGTTTAAGACGGTTGGTGGTACGTGAGTTTGTAACAGAGGAAAAAATCGCCGAAGAAAATCAGTTACGAACGAATTGCCAACGGAAAAACGACTCCAAGGATTCAAAACGCCGGTGCTTACGATGCAAAGCTGACGGGATAAATAAATCACTTAAGAAAATGAGTCGCAAACGAGAAAATGATTCAAAGGTTTCAAGACGAGTGTTGTTGCTTATGTTGTTAATGGAAAAATAAATCGCTTAAGGAAATGAGTTACGGAGGAGTCGCCAACGAGAAAACTACTCAAAGGATTCAAAGCGGATGTTGGAACGTGTGTTGTGAAGGGGTAACGGAAAAAATAAGCCACCAAATAAAGTTACTGAGTCCGCCTAATGAAAATACGACCCAAAGGATTCAAACGGGTGTTCATGAGTGTTGTTATGGTGTGAGGTTAAGCAAATCGCATAAGAAACTGAGATACGAAACGAGGATACGACTCAGGATTCAAAACGATTCTTGGTGCGTTTGTTTACCATGAATGCGCGAGCCTCCGTCCTCTTGGTCCAACGTCAGTCTCCTCCGGGTCGGCAGAGGTGAGATAGATTTTTGTAATTCTTGAGTGCATGCCCTCCAGTTTCGCTTCTGATATGTGTGTGTGTATGTATGTGTGTGTGTCGGGACAGCGTAAGTACAGTACACATGACAGTATTTACGCTTGCACAAAGGCTGGTGCATTTTGGTTGACGTGGCAACATTGCATTTCTTTACACTGATTTCAGGGTATAAATAAACTGTCAAAATCCAGCTATAATGATCAAATCGCGGTGTAACAGATTCCCCATAAATATAATATGATTCGGTAACAATTACAGCAACAATGGTTGTAATATATTTTAACTGGATACTCTGTCAAGGCCTGTCAATTGCCAGACGCCTGACTCTCGTAAAGGGGTGGCCAGAGACAAATCGCCTCCACGTCTCCCTGTCGTCTGCTTTTTGTCTGCCGTCCCTCCAACTCACACCTTGTCTTCACATCTCTCTTCATGTATTAATGTGGGTAATTGTGTCGAAACTCACCCAGATACATAATATTATTCACAAGATAATCCATTCTTTAGAATTTCAACTAAATCTCGTGAATATCAACACAGGCGGAGTTCCCAGGGTTCGGTTAATCCCTCTTTCC
The DNA here is from genome assembly GCF_032717465.1 of Coenobita brevimanus. Classification (NCBI taxonomy): domain Eukaryota; kingdom Metazoa; phylum Arthropoda; class Malacostraca; order Decapoda; family Coenobitidae; genus Coenobita; species Coenobita brevimanus. The sequence goes on along the minus strand of NC_136968.1, from coordinate 31,480,932 downwards.
TTGTGACAGTCAATTAACTGTTAACTGTCGAAAACCGTATTCTTATGATTAAATTCGATAACTGTTCCGGCATTATTGTTATGAATTACATGACTGGGAGATTGCTGATCAGTGTAAAGAATCACTATTTCACGTTATCTCACTGGGGACATTATTATTCTTCCCATCTCACGGCTTTATCATGTCTTAATAATTTTTGAGAGGAATGAGGTGGACCAAGAGAGAGAGGAGCTGTCAGGGAGAGACTGAAAATCGAGAAGCTGAGGATCAAAGAAATGGCAGATGAATACAGGGCCAAAGTAGAGGAGGAGTTGGAATCAGTGAATTGAAATGTAATGGATCTGGACAGCCTGTGAAATGCATATAGGGATTGCTTGGTTAGGGATGCTAAAGCGGTGTGTGGTGTGGCAAGAGTAACAACAAAGAAGAAAGGTACGACATAGTGGGATGAGGTTAAGAGAACAGTGCAGGAAAAGAGGAAAAAGTGGCTAGAGTAGTTACAGAACAGGGACTCGGCTGAAATACGGAATGAGTATGCTGTACTGAGAGGAACAAGCACGTAAGGAGATTAAAGAAGAGGAAAAAGGAGCAAATGATGATCTGGGAAGAAAAACGAATGTAAATTACTCTGAAAATAGGAAGTTATTTTGGAAAGTGGTGCGGAAATGTAGAAGTGACAGCGGCAAGAAATGCGAAAGTGTGAAGGTTGTATGTGGCAGATTATTAACTCATGGGGATGAAGTAAGGAACAAATGGAAAGAATATTTTGAAAGCCTGATGAATGGGAATATAGAGAGCAGAGCGGCTGTAAACATGACTGGTTGGGGGGGGGGGTGCAGAGAAGGAATGCAGAGCCAGGACACGTGATACTCGCTCAGGTGAACAGTGCTGTGAAGCAGCTGAAAAATGGTGAAGCAGCTGGAGTTGGTGAGGTGTATGCAGAGATGATTAAGTGTAGTGGACAGAGAGGAATGAAGTGCTTGTTGGAGATGTGTAAGAAGGCATGGATGAATGAAACTGTGCCAGCAGAGTGGAAAAAGACACTGATCGTACCCTTATACAAAAATTAAGATGAAAGAATTGAGTGCAAGAATTATGGCATACGTTTATTGAGTGTGGTAGGGAAGGTATATGGAAAAATTATTAAAGAGATAGTAAGAGAGCTATCAGACGTCCTAGTGAGTGATGAACAGGGTGGTTTTAGGAGTGGCAAAGGATGTGTGGATCAAATATTTGCAGTGAGACAGATAGCAGAGAAGGTTTGTGAGAAGGACCATAAGGTGTTTATGGCATTCATGGATCTGGAAAAAGTATACGACAATGTGGTCAGAGAGGATTGTGGAAAGTTTTGCGCATGTACGGTGTAGATGGTAAGCTGCTAGGTGCCGTCAAGAGTTTTTATGATGGTAGTGAAGCATGTGTCAGGGTTAATGGGCATCTAAGTGAATGGTTCACGATCAGTGTGGGCGTGTGACAAGGTTGTGTGATGTCCCCATGGTTGTTCAATATATATATGGATGGGGTGATGAAAGACGTAAAAACATGATTAATGGAGAGAGGGATGGCATTGGTAATGAATGGTGATGGATGAATATCTCAAAATTGTCTTATGCTGATGATGCAGTACTGCTTGTAAATACCGAACAAGAACATGGTAGATAAGTGCAGAGTTTTGTGGATGTCTGTGAGCGTCGTGCCTTGAGAGTAAATGTAGAAAAGAGAAAAGTGATTGTTGAGAGAAAGTGACTCCCAATGTGATGTTACACTGAATGGAGAGAGACTGGAATTGGTGAGAGAGTTCAAATGCCTGGGTACAGTGGCAGAAAAGAGAGGAAAATGTGCAAAAGAAATGGAAAGTAGAGTGACACAAGGAAGGAAAGTAGCTGGTGCTATGAAGACCTTGATATAAAACAGACGCTTGAGTGTTGCAGCTGCACGAGGCTTACATGAAGGAGTGTTAGTGCGAGCTTTAACATATAGATGTAAGACTAAGGTGTGGCATGAAAAAGAAAAGTCAAGAGTGAAAGCAAAGGAAATGGGACTGCTGAGGAATGAATGTGGAGTACAGAGGGTGGATAGGATACGAAAATAATGTGATTCGTGAAAGATGTGGAGTGAGGAAGTCTGTGGACACAGAATCAAAGAGTGTACTGAGATGGTATGGTCATGTGGAGAGAATGGACGACAACAGAGTGATTAAAAAGGTATATCTGAGCGAACTTGAAGAAGGGAGGAGGCAAGGTAGGCTAAGAAAGTGGAGGAATATGGTGGATGAGTGTGTGACGAAGAGAGGTATGGAAGTTGGTGAGGCTAAGGAATTGACAAGAGACCGAGCTGGCTGGATTAATTTTGTGTGGAGAAGCGCTTAACCAGGGATTTGGCACCCTTTTTAATGTGACAGCGTTCGGATTGACGCAATCAAATAGGTGTATGTGATGCTACAGAACGTTTTTTTTTTTTTTTTTTTTTTTTTTTGGGGGGGGGGGGCATATCTGATGGAGCCAGGATTCCGTGGGCTTGAGTGACGAGTGGATGGAAGCGTTACCCATCGAACTGGGGAAACTTAGGCTGTCTGGACATTGCTGCTCCCCACTGTGCCCTAGGGTGAAAAAGGAGGTCCGGATGATGATGATGATGGATATTCTTTGCACAGACGGGTTACATACAGCCTTAATTACCCCTGCGTTACGTGACACCTTTCCTATACCGAATGTAATAATCCCATGGCAGCAGCAGGAGTACCTAAAACGAACCATACTCGAAGTTATATATTTTTTTTTTAAGTTGCTTCCCCAGATTTACACACACACACACACGACCACGCCTAAACACATGTATGTATTGCCGAGATTGTACTGGCACAAATCCCGTTCTTGATTATGTGATTTTTTTTTTCATTAGTTTTTTTTGTTTGTTTCTTTGTGTGTGTTTAGCTGCTAATTAGTTGTATGTGTGTGTGTTTAATTCTACTGTACATCAGTGTTTTTGTTATTTGGTTGTGTGTGTGTGTGTGTGTGTGTGTGTGTGTGTGTGTGTGTGTGTGTGTGTGTGTGTGTGTGTGTGTGTGTGTGTGTGTGTGTGTGTGTGTGTGTGTGTGTGTGTTCTTACCCAATTGTATGTTTACAGGAGTGAGTCAAGCTCGTACTGTCCCGTGTATTAAACCATTTTTATCATACATATCCTTGAATTTATGAATAGTTTTGGCACACACTACTTCATTCGGTAGTGCATTCCACTGATCAGTTGCCCTATTTGGGAAACTGAATTTCCTTACATCTTTATCACATCTCTTTCTATGCAGTTTTTTGCAATGTCCTCTTACTGATGCTTCACCATATGATATATATTCAATTATGTCTACTTTCTCTTTCCCTGAGATGCATTTATATAGCATAATCATGTCTCCCCTTCTTCTCTCCTGCAGCGTTGGTAGATTCAACCTTTCCTGTCTTTCTCCATAGCTTAGATCCCTTAAGCTTGGTACCCATCTTGTAGTGGCCCTTTGTACTTTTTCAGTCATATCTGTGTTTTTTTTAGATGAGGATTCTAGACTACTGATGCATACGCCAGGGTTGGTCCGATGAATGATGTTATTATTTTCCTCAGCATATCTTCATTCATATATGTAAATGCTATCCTCATATTTGCAAGCAGTGTATACATGTTTCGTACCTTCTCACTGATGTGATCATCTGGAGATAGTTTGTTATTGATAATTACTCCTAGGTCCTCTTCCTTTTCTGATATGTGTAGGATTGATCTTACCTAACTTATAATCCCAATTTGGTCTTTTCTCACTTTTACCAAATTTAATTACATGAACTTATCCACATTAAACTCCATTTGCCATTTATTGCTCCTTTCATGAAGCTTGTTAAATTCCTATTGCAGCTCTTTGCAAGAATCTATGTTAGTAACTTTCCTTTGAATTTTGGCATCATCCGCAAACATATTTAGATAGCTTCCAACATTAGTGTTACTGTCTTTGTCATTTATATATACTAGAAACATAATTGGTGCCAGCACTGAGCCCTGTGGCACTCTGCTGGTCACTTCCCTCCGTGATGAGTAATTTCCCCTTAATATTGTTCTCATCTCCGGTTTTTTTTTTTTTTTTTTTTTTTTTTTTGAGAAAATCCTGCGTCCAACAGTGGAGATTGCCTTGGATACCTCCTTGATGGTACAGTTTCCATTAAAGTCTTTGGTGCGGTACTCTGTCAAATACTCTCTTAAAATCTAAATCGATACTGTCCACCCATCCTACTCTTTTCAGTAATGTTTCTGTCACTCTATCGTAATAACTTAAAAGATTAGTAACACATGATTTTCCCTTGCTAAACCCGAACTCCCTCTCTGTTATCATACCGTGTTCTTCTAGATGTTTTACCCAAACTTCCCTTATCAACTTTTCTAGTATCTTACTTACAACACTGGTCAGTGATACTGGTCGGTAGTTGAGTGGATCCTGTCTATTCCCTTTCTTGAACAGGGGAACAAAGTTTGCTTTCTTCCAAATGTCAGGTAGTTTACCCTGACCTAAGGATTCCTTAAATAATAAATACAATGGTCCGCTTAGCTCTTCTGCACATTCATGCAACACCCAACCTGAAATTCCGTCAGGACCATTTGCTTTTCCTTTGTCCAATTTATGTAACTCCTTGTGTACATCTTTTTTTTGATATTTGCATATCTGGTAATACATGTGGGCATGCATATTCCATATCATCTCTCAAAATTTCTTTCTCTTGTAAAAACTGATTGAAGTTAATACTTCACAAATATCTTTTTCTTGTGTATAGATGATCCCCTCATCCGTAATGGACTGTATTTTATCTTTAACTTTGGTTTTACTTCGGATGTAGCTGTAAAAAAGCTTAGGTTGATCACTACTTCAATTTACAATGTCCTCCTCGAATTGTCTCTGAGCCTCCCTCCTTATCTTTGTATAATCATTTCTTGCCTGTTTATAGTTGTTATACGGTATGCCCTTCTCACTATTGTGCCTTCTGTATCTGTTTCACAGCAAGTCTCTTTTTTTTCTTTTGCTTTTTTACACTGTATTAAACCATTTCTTTACTTTCATTTCTGTTACTTTGTGCTGTGGGATGTAATTTTGGACTCCTGTTTCATATAGATCACAGAATTTTCTATACATAATATTTAAATCTTGTCCTCTAAATTCTTTTTCTCAATGTATTTCTAAGAAATATTTCTTCAGGTCATGATAATTGCCCTTTTTGTAATTTAGACTCTTTTTATAATTCTCATTGCCGGTAACGTCATATGCAATCCAGAAAGCACAATATAATACTACATGGTCGCTTTTGCCGAATGGGGGGTGATATATTGTCAATTTCATTTTCCTGCCTGGTAAATATCAGATCTAGTACAGATGGATCATCAAGTCCTCTTTTTCTGGCGTTTTCCTTTACATGCTGTGTTAGGAAGAACTCCTGCACAAGATCTAAGAGCTTTTGATCTCAACTGCTTTCATGGCTTTTTACATCTAGAGTGTTCCAATTTATATTTGAACTGAAGTCTCCAGTTAGTACAATTCTTTCAGATTTCTCTTCCATTCTGTGTAATAATGTTCTTAAACTCTGACGTGTACTTTCTGGCAGGATTTCATATTCGCCTCTTTCCCAGGTGTTTGTTAAGGTGGCATGTATTAATTTGCCACAATTAAGTTCCCTTCATATGTATTAATTTGCAATGCAATCAGTTGTAATTCACCGGGTCGGTCAGGATCACTTGATGGTCGTGATCGTCAGCTTTTACCCTCCCGGAAGGGAGCTGAGAGCTCATATAGTCCGATCTAAGGGCAAGGCTGTGACCTTCACACACGTACACACCCGTCCCCTTGCTCCAGGGGGACAGTAACCACCCACTTCGTCAGTGAAACTTTTCGCAACCTGAGCGAGGCGCGAACTCCCGTCCACCAGTTGGCAAGCGAGAACGTTACCACTGCGCCAGCGAGCGGTTTGTGTGTGTGTGTGTGTGTGTGTGTGTGTGTGTGTGTGTGTAATTCTACGTCAGTGTTTTTGTTATTTGGTGTGTGTGTGTGTGTGTGTGTGTGTGTGTGTGTGTGTGTAATTCTACGTCAGTGTTTTTGTTATTTGGTGTGTGTGTGTGTGTGTGTGTGTGTGTGTGTGTGTGTGTGTGTGTGTAATTCACCGGGTCGGTCAGGATCACTTGATTGTCGTGATCGTCAGCTTTTACCCTCCCGGAAGGGAGCTGAGAGCTCATATAGTCCGATCTAAGGGCAAGGCTGTGACCTTCACACACGCACACACCCGTCCCCTTGCTCAAGGGGGACAGTAACCACCCACTTCGTCAGTGAAACTTTTTGCAACCTGAGCGTCAGTGCTTTTGTTATTTGCTGTGTGTGTGTGTGTGTGTGTGTGTGTGTGTGTGTGTGTGTGTGTGTGTGTGTGTGTGTGTGTGTGTAATTCTACATCAGTGTTTTTGTTATTTGGAGTGTGTGTGTGTGTGTGTGTGTGTGTGTGTGTGTGTGTGCTTATCTTTGCCGCACACTGATAACGCACTAGTGTTCGGAATTCATACTGATAAGGCATTAAAACTCACAGTATGTACTCAACTCTTAAGCTGAGTTTTCTTTCAAAGGTCAAGGTAAGATATTTGTACGTGTACAGTACCTAACAAACACAACAACAATAACTAATACTATACTACTACTACTACTACTGCTACTATGAAAGGCAGAGCATTTCACTTTCATCCTATTAACGATGTTCATCGCATTGTAAAGAAGACTCAAGTTGCATGTAATCATATTGTAATATTTTCCCCAAACTTATCACATGGTGGTTTTTAATCACGTTGGCTTGATTCTTTGGTATGGTTTTACGTTAGGAAAACACCAGAATTATGGCGACTTATTAACAGATTTGTTCATCTCAGTTGCAAGAAAATATAAACATGCCTCTTCGAACTTCATGATTCAAGGGTTATTTTGAAGATAACACACCTTACAAAACTATCTAGTTCTTTTAAATATAAATGATGACGAGAACACTGTATCGTGAGCTTTTGAACTGTATTCAGGTATCAGCTATCCACTGCATGTGGCCACATATTGGCTTGATTAAAATAATATTTACTGGCTCAGGTTGTCAGCATCCCTCTGTAAAAGAATTGCTCTGCTCGCCAGCCACACTCACTTTACGCCGCTACTGTCGAATGTGGTCATCATGATCCTCCCAAATACACTGAACTATTTTCCAACACTACTACTACTACTACTACTACTACTACTACTGGTGCTACTACTACTACAACTAGTATTGCTGCTGCTGCTGTTGCTGCTAATACTACGATAAATAGAACATACAACAACAGGAATTCAGGAACTGATCATGTCCAGTCCACTTTTTAAGCCTCAGAATATTTGCAGCGTATCATTTTCACTTGCAGAATCCGATATGATGAGAGGGCAGCCGAGTGACGGGGAGATGCTGATGTCGGTGGTGGCTGTGATGGCGATGGTGGTGGCGACAGCGGCGGCGATTAAGAATCATGCCGTGAAGGTCTCTGTTGCCGTGGCTGTGTTGTTGACTGGCCTCGTCTTCACAGGACAGCAAATCGTCTTCACCATCATCCTACTCTGGATTGCCTTAGAGCCTGTCCTGGTGCACAAAACTGAGTGCAATGAAAGAGTTATCGCCCTGCTTGTGGTGTTTTCGTTACATGTCTACGAAGGGTACGTGATGGGCGGTCGGGAGGGCGCCAATGTTCTCGCCCTTATATCCATCATGTTGACAGCTGGAGGGGCCATGGTGGGAGCGCTTACTGGCCTGTTGGTTGGCATCGTTTTGGGTATCCCTGAGAAGTTGGTTAAAAGTATCGCACCGAAGAACCAGGAGCAGAACAACACAGATATCCCCGAGACGCCCGTGCTAGGAGTCATGGTCGGAGCCAAACAGGGAGCGCTTACTGGCAACATACTGGCGGGTGTTGTGGGAGGTTTGGTGCTGCTGGCATTGTTCAACCTCGGCTACATGACTCTGAACCTTGAGAACTATTTTTACATAATCCTGATGTATTTGATGCTTGGTTTAAAACGATTGACAACGCTCATATAATGCTATAATCTGCAAAAGGCAAAAGCTGTATACAAGAAAAAAAAAAAAAATCCACTTCCTTTTCTGTTGAGTTTAGCGGAAGGACAGGGTAACTTCCCTATATTGTTTATTTGTTAAAATGTCAAAAACACGGAAAATAAAGGAGGCTACTGATATGTCCTTTATTGTCGTCTGTTTCTTTATCCATGAAGCGCTCTATCCTTTCCTGTGATAGTGGCAGATCCAGCACTATACTCATTTCACCTTAACATGGCCCACATTTTCCTGATAGAGCTTGTTTTATATACCTAGCTCAGTAGCTGAATAAAACAATGCTACGGTTCTACACACTTTCTCCAGCACTTCTTCGTGACTAGCATCATATTCCAGTATGTCTATCCTCACAATATTTGACTCGGAAAGTTGAGAATTTTAGGCCAGGTTAAAATAAAAACTAAAAGGGAGGGGCCATTTTTATTATTATTACTATTATTGTTGTTATTTTTAGTCATTATTATTTTTATTATTAATGAAATACCAGCGCGGCGGGATGAGCCCAACACCACAACCCCAGGAGGAGAGAGTGAGGGGGTGACACCCACCCCACAAGGAGACAACGGAGGGGCTGATTTACCTGTGCCAACGTCCAGGCAACAATGGCGCATCTCCCTCGCGACCCGGCGCCCCTATTCCGCGCAGCCAGACCACCCGGCAGTGTACAGAAAAAGTACACTACTCTCCAGCAGAGGGGATGCTCGCCAGAATCGGGGTGGGACATGCAGTGGCAAGCTCCAAAGTACACCCTCGGACCCCGAATCCTCTGGATCTGCTCCACATTTGACTGAGGATTCAGGAGGAGCCTCTAGGGTTGCTATTCCCCTGCCGAGACTGAAGGAGGGCAAGCTCCATTGGAGCTGTGGCGAAAGCCGAGAAAGTACATCCGACCTCTTCCTCCCGACGTTACAGGCACAAGACCTTCCCATGTGGAAGAAGGGCACGCTCCGTCGGAGCTGTGGCGTAAGCCACGAGAGTTCGTCCGACCTCATCCTCCTGACAGCCCTGGGACAGGTAACTCCAACCCGACGACGGGAGGGCACACTCCGTCAGAGCTGTGGTGAAAGCTGAGAGAGTATGTCCGACCTCTTCCTCCCAGCGACTCAAGGGCAGGAGGCCCTAGCCCTATGACAGGAGGGTCCCCGTGCCCCCGATCCATGTAGGAGCACAGGTAGTGCCCGACGGGGCTGCCTGATGACAGGAGTCACCTCTGCCTCGACCCACCGCCCTGGTGTTAGAGCAAGGTGCCACTCTTTCCAGCTCTTTCCTTGGAAGGCTGGAGTCTCTCCCCCTACAGGTTCCCCACCTGAGTCCAGACCAGACGAGACGCTCCCAAGGTCCGGGATCCAGTCCCTCCAGTCTAGGTCACCCCAGGCACTGATGGGCTCCGCCAAGACCTGAGGCCACAGGCTTACCTTGTCGGCCTCCCCCTGCAGCAGGGGCCACAGCCCCCAGAGCCAGCAGGCCTCCCCAGGTGCTCACCATGGCCGAAGGGCCTCCCCCAATGCGAGTGGCCACAGTTCCTCCCTGACAGCCACCCCGGACTCGGGTACTGGCTGCCCCACCCCAGTGGCACCCTCCTCCTGGCCGACCCTCGGCCCTGGCCTCCATCGGGCCCTCCCTCAGACCCCAAAGATGACCAAGGGCCAACGGCATATAGCCCGACTCCTGGCCCTCTTTGGTTCCAGTCCCGAGAGCCCTGCCTTCTGCAGGGCCGACACGGGGAGAAAGCCTCCCCAGATGCCACCTCATTCCTCCCGGACTAGTGGCAACTCCCTGGGCCCCACCGTCCTGTAAGCTCCCCAGATGGCCTGCCTCCCACGCCGGGCCGCCAGCTGGAGCTCCCTGCATAGGTCCCCTTCCCTGAGGGCCGTGGTCCTCCCCTCTCCGTCAGAACTGTGAGTAACAGGTTTCAGGATCGCATACTTCCCCAGTGTTGTGGCCCCCCCCCCCTCAGTGAACTACCAGTGCACCGTTCCCCTGTGTTCCTCCCCCCTATCCCCGTATGCGGCACACACTTCCCCCCCCCCCACTCACGGTGTCCCCCCCTTGCCGATGAATCGAGCCCCTGTGAATCACGTGCAGAGTACATAACCCCAGCCCCGGGTTGAGACCCCCCCCCCCCGCGGACAGTGACAGTCGAGCCTGTGTCACTCACGTAACACAGCAATATCTCAGTGTAACTCAGTGTTATACCCTCCCCCCCTCTCCTCCCTGTCCCCGGCCCAGCCACACAGAGTGAACCCCTCCCTATCCTCATTATGCCCTTCTCCCCCCCCACATCCCCCAGTGTGACCTACGGTATATTCTCGGCCTGTGTGACGCGTGTATAGAGGCTAAGTTAGCTAGGGACTTTCTGTACATGTCACGCGGAGATGATGTATTAGCTAGGACCCATCTATGTCACGCGAACACCTAGGCTTAAGAACTGTCCCTGTGAGTATACTGGGTTGTGTTGACTGCAAATCTCTCTGTGTTGATGTACTAGCTATATTGGTGAAACATTGCCTGTGATACTGTGAGGAAATAACCCAGATGTGAGACAAAGAAGCTGAACTAGGTGGACATTGATTGAGATCAATATCAGTGTAAGGCATTGTCTAATTTCAACTCTGGTCATAGAATGCTGTGTGTGTACTTGTTCTTCATTAATATATTAGTGTATTTGTTTACTCATGGTGTTTGTGTTTCGCTTCCTTGCTAGTGCTGACCCGGTCAGGAATTAAGGACCCAGAGTTGCACTGTGACTGGACCCAAGAAGTCGGGACACAGAACACGCTGCATAACAATTATTATTGAGTGTGTGGTGTGGCAAGAGTAACAACAAAGAAGAAAGGTATGGCATGGTGAAATGAGGAGGTAAAGAGAGCGGTGGAGGAAAAGAGGAAGAAGTGGCTAAAGTGGTTACAGGATAGGGGTTCAGTTGAAATAACTGAGTATGTTGAGAGCAAGAAGCATGTGAAGAGACTAGTGAAGACGAAAAAGGAGGAGGTAAATGAGGATCTAGGAAGAAAAATGAATGCGAACTGCTCTGAAAATAGGAAGTTATTCTGGAAAGAGGTGCGGAAATGTAGAAGTGAAAGCAGAAAGAAATGGGATGGTGTGAAGGATGCAGGTGGTAGATTATTAACCCATGGAGATGAAGTAAGGACCAGATGAAAAGAATATTTTGAAAGCCTGATGAATGGAGATAGAGGGAGCAGAGCAGCTGTAAACATGATTGGTTTTGGGGGTGTGCAGAGAAGGAATGCAGTGCCAGGAGACGTGACATTCGCACAGGTGAAGAGTGCTGTGAAGCGGCTGAAAAATGGGAAAGCAGCTGGGGGTTGATGAGGTGTATGCAGAGATACTTAAATGTAGTGGATAGAATGGAATGAAGTGCTTGTTGGAGATATGTAAGAAGGCATGGATGAGTGAAACTGTGCCTGCAGAGTGGAAAAAGGCTGTGATTGTACCAGTGTACAAAAATAAAGGTGAACGAAGTGAGTGCAAGAATTATCGTGGCATAAGCTTACTGAGTGTTGTAGGGAAGGTATATGGAAGAATTATTATAAAGTAAGAGAGAGATCAGAAGTCCTAGTGAGTGATGAACAGGGTGGTTTTAGGAGTGGCAGAGGATGTGTGGACCAAATATTTGCAGTGAGACAGATAGTAGAGAAGGCTTGTGAGAAGGACCATAAGGTGTATATGGCATTCATGGATCTGGAAAAAGCATATGACAAAGTGGACAGAGAAGGATTGTGGAATGTTTTGCGCATGTACGGTGTAGAAGGTAAGCTGCTAGGTGCCGTCAATAGTTTTTATGATGGTAGTGAAGCATGTGTCAGGGTTAATGGGCATCTAAGTGAATGGTTCACGATCAGTGTGGGCGTGTGACAAGGTTGTGTGATGTCCCCATGGTTGTTCAACGTATATATGGATGGGGTGATGAGAGAAGTTAAAACACGAGTAATGGAGAGAGGGATGGCATTGGTGATGAATGGTGGTGGTAGAATATCTCAAATTTGTTGTATGCTGATGATGCAGTACTGCTTGCAAGTACCGAACAAGAACTTGGTAGGCTAGTGCATGAGTTTTGCTGATGTCTGTAAGCGTCGTTCCTTGAGAGTAACTGTAGAAAGAGTAAAGTGATGGTTATTGAGAGAGCAGGTGACTCCCAGTGCAATGTAACAGTGAATGGAGAGAGAATGGAATTGGTGAGAGAGTTCAAATACCTGGGTACAGTGATAGAAAAGAGAGGAAAATGTGCAAAAGAAGTTGAAAGTAGAGTGACACTATGAAGAAAAGTAGCTGGTGCAATGAAGGCCTTGATAAGAAACAGAGGTTTGACTGTTGCAGCTGCACGAGGCTTACATGAAGGAGTGTTAGTGCCAACTTTAACATATGGATGTGAGACTATGGAGTGGCATGAAAATGAAATGTCAAGAGTAAGAGCAGTGGAGATGGGACTGCTGAGGAATGCATGTGGAGTACAGAGGGTGGATAGGATACGAAATAATGTGATTCGGGAAAGATGCGGAGTGAGGAAGTCGGTGGACACCAGAAATGAAGAGAGTGTACTGAGATGGTATGGTCATGTGGAGAGAATGGATAACAATAGAGTGCTGAAGAAGGTATATCTGAGCGAATTCGAAGGAGGGAGGAGGCGAGGTAGGCCAAGGAGAAGGCTAAGAGATATGATGGATGAATGTATGAGGAAGAGAGGTTTGGAAGTCGGTGAGGCTAGGGAACTGACAGGAGATCGAGCTGGCTGGATGAATTTTGTGAGAAGTGCATCATCAGGATTTTTGGCACCTCTTTTTAACGTGGTTGCGTCTGGATTGACTCTGTCGGATACGATTATGTGAAGCTACAGAACGTGGTGAATGTTTTTGGCGTGTCTGATAGAACCAGGATTCCTGGGGCTTGAATGATGAGCGAATGGAAGCGTGGCCCATTGGACTGGGCAATTTTGGGGCTGTCTGGATATTACTACTCCTCACCCTGCCCTTGGGTAGGAAAGGAGGTTTGGATGATGATGATGATGATGATTATTATAATTTGAACCCATTTTGACTTGAAGGGACGATGCAGTCAGCGTTCCGAATATCCATCCTGCATCATCTATTCATATTTCCTACTGCCACACCTAGGGCCACACCAGCAGATTGAGCCGTCCCCACAACACAAGATGCCGCTGGACTGAGTTTCTATAGTACAGTATTAACCTCCTCACTTCCAATGGTTTTGGTCTATGCAACAGGCTCAGACCAAAGTTACCATCGACTGACACGACGTTACCAACACTAAATTGTGATGCTGGTAACGAAGAACTAATTTATGATGCTGGTAACGGAGTGCTGTAGATAGGATATAGAGCCGTAGTATAGTCCATTTTTTTGTTCTCGACTACATAATTTTGTGAAATCAGCTGCAAAAGGACGAAGATCGGTGCCAGTTTAGAGTGAAAGGAGTATACAAAAAATTTCACGATCCAGCATTGTTTATTCATTTCCTACTCCCACTACCACAACCACGCCCACACCAGCCGACTGAGCCACACATAAAACAGTGCCACGTCAGTTTCCATTGTTTATTCTCCATCGTGGCTCAAATTATCGTCCTCATATTTTCCGTAGCTCAGTGGCTGCGGAAAAAGACAATATTAAAGCTCAACAGCCTTTACATAACACATCTTCGTGACTGGCACCATATTTCAGTGTTAATATCTTGTTACAGCTCAGCATTTAAGGAAAGAGATCAATTTTAGGCCAAGTTAAGGTGAACAGAATATAGATGGGTGATATTTTACTTTTTTTGCGCTTTTTTTTTTTAAATATAGGAAAATGTAGGTTAGTTTACGTTGATTCTCTTAGACCCGTATTCTAGTCGGTTAAGGAAGCTCCCTAACACCCCTTCCCAAGCGACTTATTTGGCTTATTACATCTTACTGTCCTCTCCTGTGTTGTTTAAATCACTATAATATCACCATACTCTTTATAAGTAACGTTCAGAATTATCTTAACGGTCATATCCAAAAATAAATCACTAAGGAAGAGGTGTCAGGTTAGGTTAGGAGAGAGAGAGAGAGAGAGAGAGAGAGAGAAATGGAAGGGTGATCATCCTGAGAAATTCAAACTTTCCCGCGTAGTTCAAAAACAGTGTACATAATCCAGACATGTACACTCGCCTCCACTTCTAAGTATTACAGGGGATAGTTTGTTGGGGTCATACGTGGCATCAGTGTATTTGCTATTTACTCACGTGTTATAGCTACTGTGGTGTTATGATGTCGGTGGGTTTACTTATGTGTTATTTCTACTGTGGTGTTATTTCTACTATGGTGTTATTTCTAATGCGGCGGTGTTATCATATGTGGTATTAGTGTATTTACTTGTTATATCTATTGTGGTGTTATATCTACTTTGGTGTTATTTCTACTGTGGTGCTAGTATCATTATGTGGTATCAGTGTATATCCTTAAGTGTTATATCTACTGTAGTGTAATTACTGTAACGGACTTGTTCCAATACAGTAAACGTGAGACGTAAACAAATGCACTACACTTCTTTTACCCCAACATGGCCTAAAATTACCATCCCTCCACCTTGAATACAGTGTGCAGCGGTGGCTGAGTGGTTAGCATCGCTGACTGCGAAGCTGTCACCCCGGTAGCTCCAGGTTTTGAATCTTGGTGCGGGTAGCTGGGGTCACTCGACTCAGGTGTCCAGCCACTCTTTTTGGTTCCATCACTCTTCCGCCGTCGTGCTCTATCCTTTCATGCTAAGTTGCACTGTTTTCCTCATACTCCTTCTCTACTTCCTCCCAGTCCTGACTTAGACATGTTTTCCACTTGTTGGACCAAGCCACTTTTTGCAGTTCGAGCTCGTACTCTCCTCTCGCACTCCTACGTTACTGTTAATGTTTTCTTTTTTCGCACATGTCTTTTTCCTCCGTGGCTACTTCCGCGACCCCACGTTTGTCCTTCCATTTTCCCTTATTCCAGGTCCAATTCTCCTTCTTTCGTTCTCCGGTCCCAGTTTTCTGACCATCTCTCCCACCATTCCTCTGCAGTCCCTATATACACGGATGGTTCAAAAACCTCTGCAGGTGTTGGATTTGCAATTATCTCTCCTAACACATTTTATCATTTTAGCCTTCCTACTTATGCAAGTGTTCTAACAGCAGAGTTATATGCCCTCTTGTTTGCGTTGCTGTAATTTTGTCGTACCATCTCTTCCTCATTTGTGTTATTCTCTGAGTCATATAGTGCTCTGTCCCTTCTACAATCACCGTCTACTTCTCACCCTTTAGTCCTTCGTATCTTGGAATGGTTGTTCCGTATCTCCTCTCGTCGTAAAACAGTCCAGTTCTGTTGGGTCCCAGGACATGTGGGCATCACAGCCAATGAACGTGCTGATCAGCTGGCTCGCACGGCTGTTACCAGAGATGCCTCTCCTTCCTTCCTCATTCCAGTCTCTGACCTTCTTCCTGCTCTGTCTTCCTTCCTTCAACACCGGTGGCAGTCTTGTTGGGACTCTACCACTAATAATAAACTACGTGTTGTTAAACCGTTTATTTCTCCTTGGTTGACCCCTTGCCACCGTAACAGGAGGTGGGAGACTGCTTTAGCTCGTCTTAGAATCGGTCATACTAGACTTACCCACTCTCATTTGACGTCTGGCGGTTACCCTTCCCTTTGTACTCGTTGCAATACCATTCTTTCCGTACGGCATATTCTCCTTGATTGTTCTCTTTACACTGTGCAGCGACGTGTTGCATTTCCTTTTTGTCTCGCCCCCAACGTCCCCCCCTTCTTGCTGACTTTCTCCGAGAATGACCGTATTTTTCACTCCATAACATCATGTCCTTCTTTACCTCTATTGGTCTTCTTTCCGATATCTAATTCCGTTCCGTACTTCAGTAGTCTCATCTATGGTATGATATACTTCTTCCATTGACCCACTTCTTTCACGACGCCGTATCTGTGCTCCCGGCCCACCCAGCGTACACAACTTGTAGCCGATGATCCGGCTTTGTGCTGGAATTTGGCACTAGGTTCCTATTGTTCTTCTTCCAATCTTTTTGGGTTGGTAGGTAATATAAGTACCTAAGGTAACACCTAGGGGAGGTATCTGTGGTGAACTGGGTGATGCTGTGGCCTAGTATACCAGGATATTGAGTGAATAACCCACCACAGGCACAAAGGCCTAAATTACAAACATGAGCACCGCGGTTAAGCGCCTCATGGCGTCTGTCCCCACCTTTACCTATACCATCTTCAATGATGAGTAATAACAGCAGATTAACACTAGGATGCAGTGGTAGTCTCAAAAAAAAAAAAAATAAATAAAAAAAAGTGATACGGAAAGCATGGAGCGCTACAGCCATCTCTTTCTGCAACAAGGCTACGGAATAAGTTGCACAAGGACGCAAATGTGGGCCAAGCTAAGGTGAAAAGAGTATAGTGTCAAGAAAGGCTTCCGACACGCCACTCCCTATACTACAGTACTTGGAGGCGGCTGTACCACCACATTACACCATTACCCGTCACGATGGCAAGACTTTTTGGTGGTAGGTGGGGGTGCTCACCATCCACTCACTCTATGTAGGGCTGCTCTCGGGCGACTACCCTTTCCTCTCTTCCTACCTTCTTTCTTTCCTTCCTCTTCTGGCTTTCTTTCCTTTTTTCTTTCCTCTTCCTTCTTTCTACTGGTGACTACACTGAGTGACAAGCCAAATGGTTTCCTGTACACCAGGAAAGACTCCGCTGGGTGGTAACCATCTAACCAAATTATGGCGCCTGGTGGTTTAGTGGGTAATTACGCCGCTCCAATCGGATTGAGCCTATGCAGGTTTATATCCAAGGGATGGTTGGGGTTTATTGCTCACGTAATGCCACTTGCCATTCAGGGATGAGTGAGGCTGGTCAATCAATCAATCAATCAATCATTTCCTGTGGCACCCTCGGGGATGCATAGGGCCTCGATGAACTCACACCACCACATCCTATCTTGTGCTAACTCCTCAAGATCTCCCCAACACTCATCTCCAGCTTCCCGTCTCATTGTCCTCACCCACGTCTCTTTTGGCCTTCCTCTACCTCTCCTACCAAGTGCCACCCACCCTGGTGTACCTCGTACTATTCCCTGTCTCCTATACACATGTCCTAGCCACTTCCATCGTGAGAATCTAACATATTCATCGATCGGCTGCACTCCCGTTATTTCTCTAATTCTACTATTTGGTATCCTTTCCCACCACTTAACTCCTAATATTCTTCTAAGTGCTTTATTTTCAAACACCAAGAATTTATTTTCCATAGTCACTGTGCTGTACCAAGACTCGTGTCCATAAATTAAGATACTCCTAACCATTACCTTATAAAGTTTGATTTTTGTATGCACAGAAAAATTGTTATTATTCCAAATATTTTTAAGCATTCCCATTGCCTGATTAGCCTTCTTTAACCTTTCCTCGAATTCAAAGTTCAAAGAACCATCCTTGGCTAAATAAGTACCTAAATATTTAAACCTATCAACTTGCTTTACAACCATACCTCCAATTACACATTCCTGCGCATTTTCCATATTCATATTGATTATTTCAGTTTTTCCACAATTAATAACCAAACCCACCTTACGACCTTCACTCAACAAACGGTCCAACACTCTCTGCATCTCTTCTGGCCCATCACAAATCAAAACTATATCATCTGCATAATCTAAATCCAAAAGTTTCCTGTTCTCTCCCCAAAGTATACCTGCACCGGTTTCTGTTCCAACGCGTTTCATAATGTAATCAATGACCAATAAAAATAGTAAAGGCGATAGAACACCACCTTGAATTACTCCGGACTTGACTTCAAACGAATCACTCGGACAACCATCAACCATCACTTTACAAAATGTGTCCTCATGCATGTTCATAATGACCCTCACAAACTCCTCTGGTATTCCATAATGTCTCATGATCTTCCCCATAGTCTCTCTCGAAACACTATCAAAAGCCTTTTCAAAATCAACAAAACAAAGACTTAACGGTACTCTCATTTCATTAACTTGCTGCATCAAATGCCTAACTATAAAGATATGATCATTGCAACCACGTCCCTTTCTAAAACCAGCCTGTTCATCCCTCAGAATACCCTCAACCACCGGCTCCAATCTATTTAACAACACTCTACTGAAAACTTTCAAAGCTATCGGTGACAAAGAGATTCCCCTCCAATTACCACATTCACTCAGGTCTCCCTTCTTCGGAACTTTAACAATTACACCATTCTTCCAAACTGATGGGAGTAACCCCGTCACCCATATCTTATTGAATAGCTTGGTCAAGATCATTATTAATCTATCCCCTCCACTTTAAACATTTCCGGAAATAAACCATCCTCCCCTGGTGCCTTATTATTCTTTAACTGTTTTACTGCTTTCTCCACTTCTGCAAGCCTCAACTCTCCTGTTTCTATATTTAAATCTTCCTGAGCAGACGGTATATCCTCTTCTGGTGGTATTGATCTATTAAGAACTGTCTCAAAATGCTCCCTCCATCTATTTTTAATATCTCCATCTTTGGTCAATAAATTTCCTTCCCTGTCTCTAACTGGTATTTCCTTGCGTTTACCTGCATTACCACTCAGTTCTCTAATCGATTCATATGCTATTCTTTGACTCTGTCCATCATTTTTGTTTATTAAGATTTCAGTCTCTGCAACCTTTTCATCCACACATCTTCTTTTATCTCTCCTAGCTAACCTTCTTACTTCTGAATTCAAACTCCAGTACGCAGCTCTTGCTAATTCAATCTCTTGTTCATCAACGCATTGCATCTCACTCCTCAATTTAGCCTCACCTCTCTTTTTTATCATATCCCACGTTTCCTCTGACATCCATTTCTTTCTCCTGAATCTATGTCTCCTTCCAATCGTACATTCAGCAGTCTCATGCAGAACTTTGTTCACATCCTCCCACATCTCATCTACACTTCTCTCCCCCTCTTCCAACGTTTCCAACACCAAAAACCTATTTCTGCATTCTAATCTGAATTCCTCCTTTTCTTCTCCTTCCCTTCTAAGCTTAACAATATCGTATCTACCAACACCAGATTTTTCCTTCTTCTGATTTTTAAGTTTAAACCTTAGTTTTGCAATGCTGAGTTGATGGTCACTGAGTTGATGGTCACTGAGTTGATGGTCACTCATCTTAAATGTCAGGACCAGCTTACCTACCCCCGGGTTCCTACGCTCCTCATAGGGCAACACTGGATTAGATGATGAATGATTGAATTTATGCAGAGTATGGCAGTATTAGAATGATTAGGTAACAAAGGAAAGGACGGCAAGGTGTAACAAGCAAAATGAATCTCTTAGCAAGAGGTGTTAGGGAGCTTCCTTGACCATACTGGCCCCTGTGACATATTAAGACCCGCTAAGCGGTATTCTCGTGCCGTCAGAAGCTCCCTAACACCTTTTCCATACCGGTTTATTCTCTGTTCCCTTATAATATTCTTGTGTGTTATTCATACAATCTATGTCGATATTAAAAAGACATAAGAAGGAAAAATGAGGATAATAATGGGTAGTTTGGGAAATAAATCGCTAAGGAAGAGGTGCTAGGGACCCTTCTCACCCGATACCATATTGTAAAGGCTGATATTCTCGTCGGTTAAGGAAGCTCCCTAACACTCTTTCCTCAGCGATTTATTTTGCTTGTTACGTCTTACTGTTCTCTTCTGCGCCATGTAAGTCCTTCCAATATCGCCATACTCTGCATATATAACGTACAAAAGGATATTAACTAGCCATACCCCAAAATAAATCGCTCAGGAAGAGGTGTTAGGGAGATTCTTTAACCCACGGGAATACGAGGTCATACTCTACATAAGCAACGTACCAGAGGATATTAACCAGCCATATGCAAAAATAAATCGCCCAGGAAGAAGTGTTAGGGAGCTTCCTCAACCAACGCGAACACGAACCAGTCATTCTGTTCACCTCATTGAGAACCAGACATTTTCAAAAGCTGGGAAGGCAGGAAATCTCGGGGTTTGAATTTCGCGGCTATGAGCTTGTAGGCGGAGGGCAGTACGCTAAATATCCCTCCAGCGACACAGTAACAGAACATAAAATAATAGGCTATAACACTTATACAAGGACCAAATCAAAATCAGAAACCATGCCAAAACTATTATCAATCTTTCTAAATCAAACTTTCTGCATAGACAGGTTAACAAACTACTAAACAACCCAAATGATAACAAAACATTCTGGTCAACCCTTAATTCATTCAAAACTAACTTCACTACCACCTCTTCCATTCCACCTTTACGATCCCCCAATGGAAATCCAGTAAGTGACCCACGTGGAAAAGCCAAACTTCTTGTTGACATTTTTTCGACTAATTCAACCCTAAATACAGAAAATCACAATATTCCTGTACTTGATTTTGATTCCCCTCAAATACCTCCTTTCGTGATTCACACCAGATACGTACAAGCCGTATTACAGAATCTCTCAGTAGACAAAGCCACTGGTCCAGATGAAATTCCTTCAATAGTTCTTAGAAATAGCTCCTCAGTGTTGGCTCCTGTATTGGCAAAATTTTTCCGCTTATGCATCCGTACCTCAAGTTTTCCAGCCCCTTGGAAAGAGGCAAATATCCATCCTGTTCCTAAAAAGGGAGCAACTTCTGATCCATCAAACTATACTGTAGACCAATTGCAATAACCTCCATTCTCGGTAAAGTTTTTGAGACGCTAATTACCAAACACATAAGCATCTAAAAATCAATAAATTAATCAGTGATCGGCAGTATGGATTTAGACAAGAACGTTCAACTGTAGACATCCTTTGCCTTCTTACCCATCAGATTAACAAAACAATAGACCAACATGGTGAAACACACACAATAGCACTTGATATATCAAAAGCATTTGACAGAGTATGGCACCAGGCCTTATTGTCTAAGATGTCACACTATGGCCTTGCATCACTGGTTCCTCTAATTTCTTCTTACCTTCATAGTAGAAAAATACGGGTCATGGTAGATGGTATTTATTCTCAGCTTCTTTCCATAACTGCTGGCGTACCTCAGGGATCAGTTTTGGCGCCAACCCTCTTCCTCATTCATATAAATGACCTCCTATCTGTCACTCACAACCCAATACACTCTTATGCTGATGACTCGACCCTTCATAGTTCTTTCACATTTAGTACCTCCTTTACACAATTTGATATTATAAATTCCCAAATAAACACAGCAATTTCTCTGAACCAGGACCTTTCTGAAATTAATCAATGGGGACAAACAAATCTGGTCTCATTTAATGCTCAGAAAACTAAATACATTAATTTCTCCAACAGAAAAAATCCCTCAGACTCTCACATAAATTTAAATGATGTCAGTATTCCCATATCCACTACAATTGATATCCTAGGTGTTACTCTAAACCCCAACCTAAGCTGGACAGCTTATGTTAAATTCCTTGCTAAAAATGCTTCCAAAAAACTGGGACTTATGTACAGAGTTCGTGAGTTCTTCATTGACGGGCAGATGGCCACAGTATACAAAAGTCATGTGCGTTCTCAGATCGAATACTGTTCACCACTGTGGAGTGGATGTGGAGCGGTTGCATTGAGGCAGTTGGACAAAATTCAAAATAAAGCCATTAGATTAATCAATAATCCTGCCATCACGCAAGACCTTCCTCCATTATCAGTACGTAGAGATGTTGCTTCTTTAGCATTATTTTATAGATATTTTTACCGTAAGTGTTCAGACGAACTGGCTTCAATTGTTCCTTCACTTCACATTTTCTCCCGAAATACTCGGGCAGCTGGGAGCGCCCATGAATTCACACTCTCTCCCCCGCAGTGCAGAACCTCTGTTTATCAAAATTCATTTATCCCCAGAACTACTACTCTCTGGAACTCACTTCCTGGGAATTGTTTCCCACAAACATTTAATCCACTTCAAATCCAGTTGTTATAAATGTTTTATGAATGGAGGATGCCTTTAAGCACATGGACTTATTTTTTTTCTTTTGTTTTTCCTTCCTCCATTCATTATCTATTTAAAAAAAAAAAAGTGAGATATATATAAAGACAGGACAATCATCTGGTCCCAGTAAAAATCAAAATAAATCCTCGGGCGGAAAGGGTTAAGGCCCAAGAGCTGTAAGTTATATTTACGTGTTGATGTTTTGTAGGTACGTTAGTAGAGAGAGAGAGAGAGAGAGAGAGAGAGAGAGAGAGAGAGAGACTAGCGCAATCACTGCACAGCATCAGGCACAGTTTGATAATTTCCCGTTGATAATGACACTTGCGCAATATACAGAGTAGAATGTAAACAGTGCCTCACCAGAAACACACCTGGCCGTATCTGGTGTGTTGGGGGGGCGGCTCAGTCTGTTGGTGTGGGCGTGGCAGTGGGAGTAGGAAATGAATAAAGGTAGACGCTGACAAGTTGGTGTGGCAGTAGGAGCGGGAAATGAATAAATAATGTAGGATTGAAGCTAAGCTGGTGTGGCAGTGGGAATAGGAAATGAATAAATGATGCAGGACAGACGCTTATAAGTTGGTGTGGCAGTGGAAGTAAGAAATGAATAAATGATGCAAGATAACGTTGATAAGCTGGTGTATGGCATTAATGTACAACGTCATTCAGTGCACGATAACTTGCATATGCGTGTCACGTGAAAACCTGGAAATTTTTTATGCTTCTCTCTCTCTCTCTCTCTCTCTCTCTCTCTCTCTCTCTCTCTCTCTCAACAAGACTCAAACTCATGGATGCGTATTCTTATGATTGTGACTTACATTTCAATTCTTCATTCTGCTCAGAACACTTGTGCTGATAGTTTCATTACTCTAGCGTTGTCCTTTTATCTGGTGTGTGTGTGTGTGTGTGTGTGTGTGTGTGTGTGTGTGTGTGTGTGTGTGTGTGTGTGTCCTAACCTCTGTACAATCAGCTATTCACAGATAAGCAAATCATGCAACCTATCAGTTTGCATTCTGCTTTTCAACTGAGCACGACTTCATCGTCAAGGTAAGACATTTACAAAATTTTCTTGCACACACACACACACACACACACACACACACACACACACGCACAGAGTACAATTCAGAGTTGAAGATCATTACTACATAAAATGGAAGAGAAATCAGAAAGAATTATACTAACTGGGGACTTCAATACAAATATAAATTGGAATACTCTAGATATAAATAGCCAAGAAAGCTGTTGGGACCAAAAGCTCTTGGATTTCGTACAAGAGTTCTTCCTAACGCAACATGTGAGGGAAACCACCAGAAAAAGAGGACTTGATGTACCTTCAGTGCTAGATCTAATATTTACTAGGCAAGAAAATGATATTGACAGTTTAATATATCACCCTCCACTCGGCAAAAGCGATCATGCAGTACTAAATTATAACTTCAGGATAGCATATGACATAGTAAACAGCAATGACAGTTACAAAAAGAGCCTAAACTATAAAAAGGGAAATTATCAAGACCTAAAGAAGTATTTCTTAGAAGTTGATTGGGAAAATGAGCTTAGAGGACAAGATTTAAATGCTGTATGTAAAAAGTTCTGTGAATTTTATGAAATAGGAGTCCAGAAGTACATCCCACAGCACAAAGAAGCAGATAAGAAAATACAGAAATGGTTCAATACAGAATGTAAAAAATCAAAAGAAAGAAGAGATTTGTTGTGGAATAGATACAGAAGACATAATAGTGAAAGGGCGTATAATAATTACAAACAGGCAAGAAACGATTATAGAAGAATAAGGAGGGAAGCCCAAAAACAGTTTGAGGAGGATATAACAAATAAAAGTAGTGATCAACCAAAGCTGTTTTACAGCTATATCAGAAGCAAAACCAAAGTAAAAGATATAATACAATCGATCACGGACGAGGGAATCACTTATACACAAGAGAAAGATATTTGTGAAGCACTAAATAAGAATTTCCAATTAGTTTTTACAGAAGAAAAAAATTTTGGGAGGGACTATGTGGAACATGCGTGTCCACACATACTACCAGATATACAAATAGCAGAAAAAGTAATACAGGAGGAGTTAAGTAGATTAGACAGAGGAAAAGCAAGTGGTCCTGATGAAATTTCATGTTGGGTATTACGAGAATGTGCAAAGGAGTTATGTAAACCATTATTTTTAATTTTCAAGAAATCCTTGAGTCAAGGTAAACTACCTGATATTTGGAAAAAAGCAAATATTGTCCCCTTATTCAAGAAAGGAAATAGACAAAATCCACTCAACTACCGACCAGTATCACTGACCAGTGTTGTAAGCAAGGTATTAGAAAAGCTTATAAGAAAAGCTTGGGTAAACCATCTAGAAGAACACAGTATGATAACAGAAAGACAGTTTGGTTTCGGAAAATCATGTGTTACTAATCTGTTGAGCTACTATGACAGAGTAACAAACACAATACAGGAAAGGGAAGGATGGGTGGACAGTATCTATTTAGATTTCAAGAAAGCTTTTGACACAGTACCACACCAAAGACTTTTATGGAAACTGTACCATCAAGGAGGAATTCGAGGCAAACTGTTTTGTTGGATGCAAGACTATCTCATAAAAAGAGAAATGAGAACAGTACTAAGAGGAAACTACTCATCATGGAAAGAAGTGACTAGCGGAGTACCACAGGGTTCAGTGCTGGCACCAATCATGTTTTTAGTGTATATAAATGATATAAACAGTAACACTGGAAATGAGAGCTATCTGAATATGTTTGCAGATGATGCAAAAATACAAAGGAGAATTACTAACACAGACTCTTGTAAAGAGCTACAAGAAGAATTAAATAAACTTCATGAATGGAGTAGTACATGGCAAATGGAATTCAATGTGGACAAGTGTCATGTACAGTAATCAAGTTTGGTAAAAGTGGAAAAAGACCTGATTGGGATTATAAGTTAGGAAATAAAACTCTATACACATCAGAAAGACAGAAAGACCTAGGTGTGATCATCAATAACAGACTATCTCCGGCTGACCACATCAATGAGAAGGTACGGAACATGTATACACTGCTTGCAAATATGAGAATAGCATTCACATACATAAATGAAGACATGCTAAGAAGGATAATTACATCATTCATTAGACCAACCCTGGAATATGCATCAGTAGTCTGGAGTCCTCATCTCAAAAAGCATATAAACAAGATTGAAAAAGTTCAAAGGGCCGCTACAAGATGGATACCAAGCTTAAGGGACCTAAGCTACGAAGAAAGACTAAATAAACTGAATCTACCAACACTACAGGAGAGAAGGAAAAGAGGTGACATGATAATGCTATATAAGTGCACATCAGGGAAGGAGAAAATAGACATAAATGATTACTTAACATATGGAGAAGCATCAGCAAGAGGTCACTGCAAAAAACTGCATAAGAAGAGAGGTGATAAAGACGTAAGGAAATTCAGTTTCCCAAACAGAGCAATTGATCAATGGAATGCACTACCGAATGAAATAGTGTGTGCCAAAACAATTCACAAATTTAAGGATATGTACGATAAATATGGTTTAAGACACGGGACAGTACGAGCTTGACTCATTCCTGTAAAGATACAATTAGGTAAGAACAATTAGGTAAGAACACACACACACACACACGGGAGAGACAACACACGAGTGGAACTTACATCACTGAGCTCCGCTCTGGGGATACCTAAGTTGTATCTGTTTATGGGTCAAGCTCGTTTAGGCTAATTTAAGTGATGATCCAACGTAGTAAAACAAGTAATAGCAAAGTGTAGCCTAAAGTAAGTAAACATCTATAAATCAGTGTCAAGGAATGTGCTGAGTTTCCTTACGTCAGCTGGACAACACCAAGGTGAGTGCATCATAGATATAAATATGCCTAGATGCCGCATGATACTACTTTCGATGCGTCTACGCGGCTGCTATCTTGGAGCGGTCAAGGCAGTCGATGCTGTGTTCCGACAATGGGCAAAACTGACCACTATTTACCTAGAAATGCCGCCACACTGGGCTGCTTTTGGGCGTAGAAAGCTTGGAATATCTATGGTGGTACTGATAGCACGACCGGATCAACTGTCTGGTTTTGTAAACGTCCCTCAGCTGTTTCCCTATCCTCCGAAAGGAGGATGGTGGGTTGCAGACGGGAAACTTAGGCCTGCAGTCCACCGAGTTCACGTTTCAGATGAACCAGGAATCACAACCAAAACCACCACCACAACAAGAGCCACCACTACAACAACCACCACCACAACAACAACCACCACCACCACAACAACAACCACCATTATAACCACCACCACAACCACCACTATAACTACCACCACAACCACCACTATAACTACCACCACAACCACCACTATAACCACCACCACAACCAACACTATAACCACCACCACAACAACAGCCACCACCATAACAACCACCACCACAACAATCACCACAACAACCACCAACACCACAACAATAACCACCACCACAACTGCAACAACCAACACAACAACCACCACCACCACCACAACAACAACCACCACATCACCACCACAACAACCCCACCACCACCACCACAACAACAGCAACAACCACAACTACCATCACTACAACCACCACCACCATAACAACAGCAACAACCACAACTACCACCACAACTACGACCACTACAACCACCACCACCACAACCACCACCACCACCACCACCACCACCACAACAACAACAACAACAACAACAACAATAACCACCGTCACCACCACCACCAGAACAACAATAACCACCACCACCACAACCACAATAACCATCACCACCACAACAACAATAACCATCACCACCACCACAACCACAATAACCACCACCACCACAACAACAATAACCATCACCACCATAACCACAATAACCACCATCACCACAACCACAATAACCATCACCACCACAACAACAATAACCACCACCACCACAACCACAATAACCATCACCACCACAACAACAATAACCATCACCACCACAACAACAATAACCACCATCACCACCACCACAACCACAATAACCATCACCACCACAACAACAATAACCACCATCACCACTACCACAGCAATAACCACGATCACCACTACCACAGCAATAACCACCATCCCCACCACCACAGCAATAACCACCATCACCACTACCACAGCAATAACCACCATCACCACTACAACAATAACCACCATCACCACCACAACAATAACCACCATCATCACCACAACAACAATAACCACCATCACCACTACCACAGGAATAACCACCATCACCACTACCACAGCAATAACCACCATCACCACCACCACAGCAATAACCACCATCACCACTACCACAGCAATAACCACCATCACCACTACCACAGCAATAACCACCATCACCACTACAGCAATAACCACCATCACCACAACAACAATAACCACCATCACCACTACCACAACAATAACCACCATCATCACCACAACAACAATAACCACCATCACCACTACCACAGCAATAACCACCATCATCATCACAACAAAAACCACCATCACCACTACCACGGCAATAACCACCATCATCATCACAACAATAACCACCATCACCACCACCCCAACAATAACCACCATCACCACCACCACAACAATAACCAACATCACAACCACCACAACAATAACCACCATCACCACCACCACAACAATAACCAACATCACCACCTCCACCACAACATTCATTTTCATAGTCTGAATTCACTCTAATACAAGCGCCACTATTACATGCTTGACCGCTCCAAGATGGCAGCCGCACATACGCATCGCCAGTGTACTGAAGAATGGGCAATGGGGCATCTAGTCTTATTTATATCTATGAGCGCAGTGACGCAACCACTGTAAGTAGAGATAATCTTCTCTTTAAGATGGCTACATATTTTGGAGATACTTTTAGAAGGTGCTAAGAGAAGAGCCAAAGGTAAAAAAA
The DNA here is from genome assembly GCF_032717465.1 of Coenobita brevimanus. NCBI lineage: Eukaryota > Metazoa > Arthropoda > Malacostraca > Decapoda > Coenobitidae > Coenobita > Coenobita brevimanus. The sequence goes on along the minus strand of NC_136968.1, from coordinate 31,452,835 downwards.
CAGGATGATGACTTCTACCCATAACCAGTTGAAAAGGAAACTTACGATAAGTTAATGAAAAAATAGACTAGAGAGAGCTTTTCAAATGGAAATCGATGAAATCAAGAATAAGCTATGCAAACAGGAAAAAAATGAAGAATTAATAAAGGGCATACATAGAAAAGCCACAACAATAGATGAACTGTCAGCTGAGGTAAATTCACTGAGAACAAAGGCTAGTGAAATGGAATGAACAGTTGTCAACCATGAGAGAATTATGCATGATTTCAAATGATATGGAGAAAATCAGGCAAGCAAGCAGTCTGATAGACCAAAGTGGTAATATTGAAGAAAAAATAACAGGTAAATGAAATGGTGATAAATTACAAAGATGAGGTACAAACTACGTATGCTGAAATGGTGAAAGTAAAGATTGATTTAGATACAAAGGTAGAAGAAATAAGGGAAAGAAAGGGTGTGAAAGAAATCATAAAAAACAACCCAAAACTAGTCGGGGAAGCTGGAGAAATTAACAGATCTATAGGCATAGGTGAAGAAGAAATGAAAAACAAAATCTCATGAGACAAAAAGGAGATGGGAATATATACTGAACATACTGATGCAAGTACCAGAGGATATCTGTGATAAAGATATAGAAGAATATAAAAGGCTTGGGAAATATGAGAGAAGTAAGTCCAGGCCTCTGAAAGTAACCTTCCAGCGTGCAAACACTGTACAATATGTACACACAGTACATGAGTTTATAGGCCGCAGAGGAGGTCGTGTCCTAGGAATTCGCGTACTATAAATACATAAATTTGTGGGATAAATTACATGTGGGCAGCGCCCCCCTTCCTCGGTAACCCTTGAGACTCCTTTCAGACCTGAGTATTGTACTCTACAGGGACACTATCAAAGGCATATTACCTAAGATAAAGTAAACCAACAAGATTATGGCTTTACAAAATCAACAAGGATTTGGCATAACTAAACCAACAAGAATATGGCTGCTCACCTTAACCCAAGAGGACAACAGGCTTGGTGGACGTAAGAAGGGGATCCGAGGCAGGGTGAGGTACTGGCATGCACCTCCTGCACCACCTGCCACACCACCCAACACACCACCTTCCTCACCACTCTCATCACCAGCACTTTCAACACTTTCACTAGCTACTGCACTCACTTTGTTCATAAACCCTTCAAAGTCTATTTCTGACACCTCAGACATCGCATCATCCTCCTGATGGCTCTTCTGATGTTGAAGGGAATGATTCCTCACTTTCTTGAGGCGGCAAGTAACGGGTGATGAGAGTTTGCTTCCTTCTGTTAACCTCCTGGTTGTGCCTGTCTGTGTAGTAGCAGAAGGTTCTGTCCAGTGAAGTCATCACTTCCTCCACTCACAACTGACAGTGTTCAATGTCCTTGAATTCTTCCTTGAATTTACAGTATTTAGGGTACACAGTACCTGGCTGATCCCCATCATCGACAAGTCTTCACTCTCCATCACTGGTGCTACTGGATGTATTGCTGCTGTCTCCTGCTCTGCGTCTTGGGGTGGCAATGTTGTGTGCTCGGGGTAACCCCAGATTTGGGCCACTCTTCGCTGCCGTCTCGCCTATTACGAGTTCAATTCGCGTACCATTAAAAAACACACTAAAACTCGAAAAAAAAAAAGGTCCTAGCGTACTATGCAATTCGCGTACTGTGAACTCACGTACTGTGCATACCTACTGTAGATCAAATATTAAAAAATGCCACCAAACTCATGGAAAAAGAGGAAATTAGAAAAATATGGATAAATAGATGCCTAGCTCAAGAGGAACTGGGAACACTAAAGGAGAAGAAGGAGGAAACAAAATCAGAGAATGAGGAAAGATCAGAGGAAAAGAAGAGTATTTTTTTTTTTTACAAAGTAGTTGGATTGCAGGTACAAAAGTGATATATAACCAACAGGGAATAAAAAGAAGGAAGGTAGTAGACTCAAGCTATGGCAAGTATGTAAACAAGATGATTAAGCTGCTATACTCAAATGTAGATGGAATCAGTGGCGTACCTGAGGGGGGGCGGGGGGGGGCTGTTTGAAACTGCCCCCTGGGCCCCCAATTGAGGGGGGCCCCCAAAAGCCTTAAAAATTTATAAGCTTTTTTATTATTATTTAAATATATATATATATATATTTATCATCCCGACAATCCCGGCTGAGGTATTAGGTAAGTTTTGAGAATTAGGACTAGGTTCTTTGCCAGACCCCCCTCCAGAAGGGGGGCCCCGCAGAGAACCTAGCTCCCTGGGCCCCCAAATCTCTAGGTACGTCCCTGGTTGGAATGGTGTCTACATTATTAGAGATGGAAGGCTATACCAAAGAAAAGGAACCACATATTATTTGCCTAACTGAAACAAAATTAACCCGAAGGATACCAAACGATACCCTAAGCTTAGAGGAATACAGTATATGAAGAAAAGATGGGAATGTAAAAAAAGGAGGAGGATGAAGAGAGAAAAAGGAGGAGGAATTATAATATTAACAAAGAAAAATCTACATGTAAGGAGAATAGAATTAGATATACCCTCACATGTGGAACTGATTGCAGTAGAGATGAGCACATCTGAGGGGATTGTAACTGTGGCTAATTTATACATGCCAATAAAAAAAAAAAAAAAAAATGGGAAAGAGGCGAATATGAAGCCCTGGCAGAAAGTAAAATTCAGAGTTTAAGGGCATTACTACATAGAATGGAGAGAAATATGAAAGAATTATATTAACTGAAGATATCAATACAATACATATCAGAATACTCTAGATATAAGAAGTATTAGACCAAAAGCTCTTGGGTCTTGTGCAGGTTTTCCCTAACACAACATGTAAAGGAAATCATCAGAAAAAGAGGACTTGATTATCCACCAGTACTAGATCTTATATTTACTAGGCTAGAAAATGACATTGACGCTATATTCGGCAAAAGCGACCATGCAGAACTAAACTGCAGCTTCTGGGTTGCATATGATATAGTTAACAGTAATGAGAGTTACAAAAAGAGCCTAAACTACAAAAAAGGCAACTACCATGACCTAAAGAAGTATTCTTAGAAATAGACAGGGAAAAGAAGCTTAGAAGACAAGATTTGAGTGTTATATATAGAAAATTCTGTGAATTTTATTAAATTGGAGTCCAAAATTACATCCCTCAGCACAAAGGAACAAATGAAAATAGAGAAATGGTTTAATACAATACGGAATGTAAAAAAAGAAAAAAGAAAAAAGAGACTTGCTGTGGAACAGATACAGAAGACACAATAGTGAGAGGGCATATAACAACAATCGACAGGCAAGAAATGATTATACATGGATAAGGAGGGACGCTCAAAGACAGTTTGAGGAACACATTATAAATATATGTAGTGATCAACCGAAGCTATTTTACAGCAACATCCGAAGCAAAACCAAAGTTAAAGATAAAATACAGTCCATTACAGACAAGGGGATCATCTATACAAGCAATATATAAAATTTTCCAAACAGTTTTTACAGGAGAAAATAATTTTGAAGGAGATGATATGGAACATGCATGCCCACACATATTACCAGATATACAAATATCAGCAAAAGAAATACAGGAAGAGTTAAGTAAATTAGACAAAGGAAAAGCATATGGTCCTGATGAAATTTCAGGTTGGGTGCTACATGAATGTGCAAAGGAGTTAAGTAGACCATTATATTTAATATTCAAGGAATCCTTAGATGAAGATAAACTACCTGATATTTGGAAGAAAGCAAACATTGTTCCTCTATTCAAGAAAAGGAATAGACAAAATCCACTCAACTAGCCACCAGTATCACAGACCAGTGTTGTTAGTAAGATGCTAGAGAAGCTGATAGGAAAAGTTTGGGTAAACCATCTAAAAGAATACAGTATGATAACAGAAAGGCAGTTCGATTTAGGAGGGGAAAATCATGTGTAACAGTACTAATCTATTAAGCTATTATGACAGTGTTACAGAAACATTACAGAAAAGAGAAGGATGGGTGTGTAGGCATTATATAGGCACTAGTATATATGTCATATCACAATGTGCAGGATGTAGTGTCTGCTGGAGACATACACAGCTTCCAACTAGGAATGTCAGTCCACATAATGTATATCCACAGTCTTGTTGTCCCAGACCATCAAGAATGTCTTAACATATGATGTATCTCAAACAATCTCTTTGTAGTCCAGATCACCAAGAATTTCGTGACGTATTCAAACACGTGGGGTAAGCAGCTCTAGTCAGTTAGTCCACATGAACAGAAATCTACCAAACACTAAATCACACACACATCCTCTCCGAGCTGTATATAGTGTCGGAGAGATTCCCTTCAGGTCAGAAGGGGTTACAGGGAGCCCAAGAGTACGATCCAGGGTAGGAGGCAGGAGATAGGGTCAGCTAGGAGGTTTGCCATCACGCTACGTTACGCAGTCAATCACACTTTGATATAACTGTGTACAACAAACTCCATAACCCAAGACTGCTCTGAGACTCACCTCGCTTACAATACACAAAGGGGGAAGGTGAAAAAGAGAGACCTACCTATTCACTCTAGTCGATGACACACCATTTTTCAAAGTAGCGGCAAGTTCGAGCCATATGACGCCTCACGACTTAATATAGACGGTGCTTCGATGATCTACAATCAACCTCCCTATCTCTCTACGTCTACCTCTGGCGACACTCATCAATAGGTGGACAGTATCTATTTAGATTTCAAGAAAGCATTTGACAGAGTACCGCACCAAAGACTTGTGGAAACTGTACCATCAAGGAGGTATCCAAGGCAACCTGTACTGTTGGATGCAGGATTCCTCAGAAAAAGGGAAATGAGAACAGTACTAACGGGTAATTACTCATCATGGAGGGAAGTGACTAGCGGAGTTCCACAGGGCTCAGTGCTGGCACCAATCATGTTTTTAGTGTATATAAATGATATAAACAGTAACGCTGGAAATGAAAGCTATCTAAATATGTTTGCTGATGATGCAAAAATACAAAGGAGAATTACTAACACAGACTTTTGTGGAGAGCTACAAGAAGAATTAAATAAACTTCATGACTGGAGCAATAAATGGAAAATGGAATTCAATGTGGATAGGTGTCACGAAATTAAGTTTGGCTAAAGTGGAAAAAGACCAGATTGGGATTATAAGTTAGGAAGCAAAACCCTATACACATCAGAAAGAGAGAAGGACCTAGGTGCGATTATCAATAACAAATTATCTCCGGCTGACCAAATCAGTGAGAAGGTACGGAACATGTATACATTGTTTGCAAATATGAGAATAGCATTCACATACATAAAGGAAGACATGCTGAGAAAGATGATAACATCATTCATCAGACCAACCCTGGATTGTGCATCAGTAGTCTGGAATCCTCATCTCAAAAAACACATAGACAAGATTGAAAAGATACAAAGGGCCGCTACAAGATGGGTACCAAGCTTAAGGGATCTAAGCTACGAAGAAACACTAGAAGAATTGAATCTACCAACACTACAGGAAAGAAGGAAAAGAGGAGACATGATTATGCTTTGTAAATGCATCTCAGGGAAAGAGAAAATAGGCATAAATGAATATATAACCTACGGGGAAGCATCAGCAAGAGGACACTGCAAAAAACTACCTAAAACGAGGGGTGATAAAGATGTAAGGAAATTCAGTTTCCCAGATAGAGCAATTGATCAGTGGAGTACACTGCCGAATGAAATAATGTGTGCCAAAACAATTCATAAATTTAAGGATACGTATGATGAAAGTGATTTAATACACGGGACAGTACGAGCCTGCATCATTCCTGTTAAGATACATGATAAGTAAGAACAATGAGGTAAAGGCACAGTAAGGGTATGAAGCAGGGCAGGCCAGGACAAGGGTAGGAAACGATAGGGCGGGACAGTGGTGAGACACGACAGGAGAGGGACGACAGTGATGGAGAACATAAAATGCAACATTGCAGATGATTATTAATGCAAGGTAGAAGGAACCAAAGACTGGAAGCCCACAAGATAGTTCCCTCCAAGAAAAAAAAAATATCAAGCTCCGTTCATTTTGAGATGCTTCGACATATTGCATTTAAACATGGCACAGGCAGAAGGAAATACAGACAGAGGAAGACAGTCCCAGAGTTCATCTGTTGCATACATGAAGTGACTGGGAAGGAAGGAAAGAATAATGAACTAGCACCCCGCCATGATATAGCTACTGTATGTGACACTAAGGACTAGGAGTAGCGGTTAACTTTTGCAATAGAGCTGGACAGAAAAGGGATGACAATTTGCCGCTGGACGGGTGCTGTGCGCCCGCCGTAATGGAGGAGGAATGCAAGTAGAAAGGTAAGAGAAGAAGTGACACTGAAGTAGCGATGGAGATGAGACAAAGACGTAACAGTGCAGCGATGAAACAAAGGTTGAAGGGAGTCTGTGAGAGTGACACTCACTGACAGAATAAAAGATATTAGGGTCATGTGGTTCCATCCAACGGAATTACGGAAGACGGAAGTCACAGGTGTTTCCACACCCATTCCGACAACCAGACACTGGACGGTATGAGAATGATACTCCGTCGGGAAGGTATATGGGAGAATTATTATAGAGAAAGTAAGAGAGATATCAGAAGGCCTTGTGAATGACGAACAGAGTGGCTTTAGGAGTGGCAGAGGATGTGTGGATAAAATGATGCAGTGATGTAAGTAGACATATAGTATTGTGTTATAATATATTATGCCTACAGTGTGCCAGATAGTGAAGAAGGCTTGTGAGAAGGCTTATAAGGTGTTTGTGGCATTTATGGATCTGGAAAAAGCATACGACAAAGTAAACAGAGAAGGATTATGGAAGGTTTTGCGCATGTATGGTGTACCGTAGATGGTAAGCTGCTACTGTAGGTGCCGTCAAGAGTTCTTACGATGGTAGTGAAGCATGTGTAAGGGTAAATGGGCATCTAAGTGAATGGTTCACGATCAATGTGGGCGTGTGACAAGGTTGTGTGATATCCCCATGGTTGTTCAATAGAGGTATGGATGGGGTGATGAGAGAAGTAGAGACACTTGTAATGGAGAGAGAGATGGCGTTGATAATGAATAGTGACGGATGGAATATCTCAAATTTGATGTATGCTGATGATGCAGTGCTACTTGCAAATACCGGACAAGAGCTTGGTAGATTAATGCAGAATTTTGTAGATGTCTGTGAGCGTCGTGCCTTGCGAGTAATGTAGAAAAGAGTGAAGTGATGGTTACTGAGAGAGAAAGTGACTCTCTGCATGATGCTACAGTGAATGGAGGGAGACTAGAACTGGTGAGAGAGTTCGTATACCTTTGTACAGCGATAGGAAAGACAAAAATGTGCAAAAGAAGTGAAAAGTAGTGTGACATAAGGAAGAACAGTAGCTGGTGCTATGAAGGCCTTGATAAGAAACAGAGGCTTGAGTGTTGCAGCTGCGCGAGGCTTACATGAAGGAGTGTTAGTGCCAGCTTTAACATATGGATGTGAGATTATGGTGTGGCATGAAAATGAAAAGTCAAGAGTGAGAGCAGTGATAGGACTGCTGAGGAATGTATGAGTGCAGAGAGTGGATAGGATATGAAATAATGTGATCGTGAAAGATGCGGAGTGAGGAAGTCTGTGAACACCAGAACTGAAGAGTGTACTGAGATGGTATGATCATGTGGAGAGAATGAATGACAATAGAGTGGTGAAAAGCGTACATCTGAGCGAATCTGAAGCAGAGAGGCGAGGTAGACCAAGAAGAAGGTGACAGGATATGGTGGATGAGTGGATGAGGAAAAGAGGTATGGAAGTCAGTGAGGCTAGGGGACTGACAAGAGATCAAGCTGACTGGATGAATTTTGTGCGAGGAAGCGCGTGACCAGGGATTTGGCTCCCCTTTTAAACGTGGCAGTGTTCGGAATGGCTCTGTCAGATAAGTATATGTGAAGCTGCAGAACGCCGTGAATTTTTTTGGCCTATCAGATGGAGCCAGGATTCCGTGGGCTTGAATGATGAGTGAATGGAAGCATGGTCCAGAGAACTTGGGAAACTTTGGCTCTCTGGATGTTGCTACTCCTCACCCTGCCCTGGGGTAGGAAAGGAGGTCCAGATGATGATGATTATTTTTTCTTTTATCTAATTGTGAATAAAGTTTTCCTAAAAGGGGGGAATTGTTAATGTGTCAATAGAAAGTCCTTTCCAATCCACTGATTCTCTTAATATTTACGGTGTGTATGTTCATCTGTAGAATCGGCTATGGAGGGAGGATGGGATGGCGAGGATGAGGTGACCATGTCAGTGATGGCAGCGATGGTGGTGGTGGTGGTGACGGGGGCCATCCCAGATCCTGTTGCCAGGCTGCATGTTGCGTTGGCCAGCATGGTGGCTGCCCTTATCTTCACAAAAACTAATGATATTTTCAACATCCTCTTGCTCTGGGTTATGTTAGAGCCAGCCCTAGTGCACAAAGCAGAGAGAAATAAGAAAGCTGCTGCACTGGCCTGGGTATTTGGGTTACATGTATATGAAGGGTACGTCATGGCCGGTCGGGATGGGATCAAAGCTCTTGCCATGATATCCCTAATGCTGATCGCTGCAGGGGCTGTTGTGGGCGCCCTGGGTGGCTTCCTGGTGAAAGCTATGTTAATATTTATAAACGACACATCACAGAGCCAAGGACAGAACAAGAAAAATATCACCAAAAAATCAAGCCCAGGAGTCAAAGTTGGGGCAAAGGTGGGAGCGCTCACAGGCAACATTTTGGCTGGCGTAGTAGGGGTTTTGGTGCTTCTTGTGTGGTCCAGACAGGGAACCGCGACTCCAAACCTTCAGAACTGTATTCACGTACTCTTGATGTATGTGATGTTTGGCTTAAAACGTTTGATAGCCCTTCCATAATGCTATAATATACAAACTGGCAGTGGTGTATATAGCAGGATACTATATAAACTGGCAGTGGTGTATATAGCAGGATAATATACAAACTGGCAGTGGTGTATATAGCAAGATAATATACAAACTGTCAGTGGTGTATATAGCAAGATAATATACAAACTGTCAGTGGTGTATATAGCAGGATAATATACAAACTGACAGTGGTGTATATAGCAGGATAATATACAAACTGGCAGTGGTGTATATAGCAAGATAATATACAAACTGTCAGTGGTGTATATAGCAGGATAATATACAAACTGTCAGTGGTGTATATAGCAGGATAATATACAAACTGGCAGTGGTGTATATAGCAGGATAATATACAAACTGTCAGTGGTGTATATAGCAGGTTAATATACAAACTGGCAGTGGTGTATATAGCAGGATAATATACAAACTGTCAGTGGTGTATATAGCAGGATAATATACAAACTGGCAGTGGTGTATATAGCAGGATAATATACAAACTGTCAGTGGTGTATATAGCAGGATAATATACAAACTGTCAGTGGTGTATATAGCAGGATAATATACAAACTGGCAGTGGTGTATATAGCAAGATAATATACAAACTGTCAGTGGTGTATATAGCAGGTTAATATACAAACTGTCAGTGGTGTATATAGCAGGATAATATACAAACTGGCAGTGGTGTATATAGCAAGATAATATACAAACTGGCAGTGGTGTATATAGCAGGATAATAAACAGTGAAATTATTAACCGTTCTATGGAAATTCCTTATATAATTAATTAGGCTAAGTAGTTGTTCCATCATATTTAAAAGAGAATAATAAACGATCACAAAGTTTAATAATGTTGTTTTGCTTTATCAACGATTGGTTCAGTTACGGCTTATATTCTCGTTGGTTAAGGAGGCTCCCTAACACCTCTTCCTCTGTGATTTAGTTTGGATTTGGCTGGTTAATATCCTCTTGTAAGTTGTTTATGCAGAGTATGGCGATACTGGATGGATTGATGTGGCACAAAAGAGGATAGTAAGATGTAACAAATAGATAAATCGCTTAGGAAAAAGTGTTAGAGAGCTTCCTCAACCGACGAGAATGCGGGCCTAGGTGTCATGGTTCGGACTGAGAGATTTTTTTTTCTTTTTTTAACAGAACAGAGGAAGGAAAAATGAATAAAAAAAAAAATATTCCATACACCAGGTTACTGGCGTCCTCCATTCATAAAATATCTGTGGACTTGAACAGCTGTAGGTTGAATTTTGAGGGGAGACAACTACGGGGAAGTGAGTTCCAGTGAGATGCAGTTCGGGGAATAAAAGAATTCTGATAGGCAAAAGTTCTGCAACATGGCTGTGTGACATTCCAATCATGAGCACTACCAGATGCCCGTGTAGCACGAGGGAAGGCATGGAGAGGTGGCAAAATGGATGCAACTTCGTCTGAGCATTTGCCATTAAAGTATCTGTAAAATAATGCAAGGGAGGCAACATTCATCCTTACTTGTAGGGGAGGTAGTTTATTTGTAATGGCAGGGTTGTTAATAATTCTAACAGCATTGTTCTGAATTTTGTCTAGTTGTTTTAATGCAACCTCTCCACATCCATTCCACAAGGGTGAGCAGTATTCAAGCTGAGAGCGCTCATGACTCAAAAATTGTAGCTAACTGCTCGCCGGTGAAAAAGTTACGGACTGTACAATAATCCAAGTTTCTCTGAGGCGGTTTTAGTAAGTGATCTGACATGAGAGGTCCAGCTGAGGGCATTGTTAAGTGAGACGCCGAGAATTTCAATACTTTTGGAGATGGGAATATTAGTAGCACTGAAGGAAATCTAGGAATCAGGCAATATCTGTCTATTAGTGAATTGTATATATTTGGTTTTATTAGCATTGAATGAGACAAGGTTGTTTTGCCCCCATTCATGATCTTAGAGGTTTATGGAGATGGCTGTACTGAGTTGAGAGTTAGAGATATTAGACATGTAAATGGATGTTTGAGTGTGAATGAACTATAAAGTGTTGGGTCATCTGCATACGAATGGATGGGATTATGAGTGACAGATAAGAGATCATTAATATGAACCAGGAACAGGGTTGGCACCAGAACTGATCCCCGTGACATGCTGGCATAATTGAGTGGAAACTGGAATATACATCATCTACGTTTACTCTTACTTTTCTGTCGCTGAGATATGAGGAAATCAGAGGAACAAAAGACGTTAGTCCATAGCAAGGGAGTTTGGACAGCAGGGAACGGTGCCACACTCTGTCGAAAGCTTTAGAAATATCAAGGGCTACTGGATGAGTTTCTCCATGTAGGTCAATTGACTGATGGATGGTATGAGTCAGGAGATTGAGTATTATCAACAGTGAATCTTTCGTGGAGAGAACCATACTATCTATCACAAAGTAGGTTGTCGAATTCAAGGTGGTTAACTATGGGATTATTGATTACTATTTCAAATACTTTACCACGAGAAGATGTGACAGCCATTGGTCAGTAATCAGACGGGTCAGAGGAGCTTCCTTTCTTTGGAACTGGGTGGAGAGATGGTATAGAAGGCTTCGTAACATCTCTTCCTCGGCGATTTATTTTGCTCGCTATGCCTCAATATTGCCGCGGGTTATGCCGTTATGATAGCGTTCATTTGACACCACCCACACACAAGAGAAGGATATGTAATGTGGATGAATCGGTACGGAAAAGGTGCTACGAAATCTCCAAACTAACACAGAATCTTATCAGGGGTTATATTTGCATCATCAGTCACAGAGGCCCGCATTTTGGAAGCTCCCCCAACACCTTTGCCTAAGCGATTTATTTTGCTTATCATACCTTACTGCCTTATTCTGTTACATAAATCCTTCCAATATCGTCATACTCTGAATAAATAACGTACAGAAGGATACTAACCAGCCATTTCCAAAAATAAATCGCTAAGGAATAAGTGTTAGGGAATGTCCTTACACGACGAGACATTCCTTTAACCTTAACTTGGGTCAATTTTCGTTATTTTTCAGCTTATTTCATTTTGTTCAGCGGCAGAAGACAACAGATTAAGGTAACACTGTGTCTCTGCATTTTCACAGCACTTCTTCGTGACTAGGATCATAATCTAGTGTTAATCTATTGTTACAACTAAGTATTCGAGGTGAAGAGATGGCGATTTTAGGCCAAGTTGGAGTAAAAGGAGTATAGTTTATCATGTTACCAAGTTTGTCTTTTATGTATTTTCTCTATGATGTGGTAGGTGGGGGCGCTCACCATCCACTCACTCGATGTAGTGCTGCTGTCTGGTGTCTGCCCTTTCCTTTCCTCCATCCTTCTTTCCTTCCATCCTCTTCTGTCTTCCTTTCCTTCAATCTTTCCTTGTCCTTCTGCCTACGGGGAACTTTACACTCCCTCCTCTGTCTTTCTTTCCTTCATTCTTACCACTTCCTTCTGCCTGTGGGTGTCTCTACACTGAGTGACAAGCCAAACGGTTTCCTGTATACCAGGAAACCATTTACTACGCTAGGTGGTAACCATATAACCAAATTTTGGCGCCTGGTGGTTTAGTGGGTAATTATTGTGCTCCAATCGGATTGAGCCGGTGAAGGTTTATATCCAAGGGATGGTTGGGGTTTATTGCTCATATAATGCCACTCAGGGATGAGTGAGGCTGGTCACTCTCACCTTAAATGTCGGGACCAACTGCCTAGCCCTGGGCTCCTATGCTCCTCATGGGGCAATGTAGGATTGGATAATGGATGGATGGACAAACATTATCATCATCATCATCATTATCATCATTATCATTATCATCATCATTATTATTATCATTTTCATCATCGTCACCATCATCATCATCATTATCATCACCATCATTATCATTATAATCATTTTCATCATCATCGTCACCATCATCATTATCATCATCATTTTCATCATTATTAATATCCTTATTATCATTACCATCATCATTATCATCATCATCATCATCATCACCACCATCAACATTACCATCATCATCACCATTACAGTCATCATCATCATCATCATCATCATCATCACGCCGCCTCTATCTCATCCGCAGTTGGGCTGAGGTATGATACAGAAAGCCAGGAAAAAGGAAATAATACAATACTAGAACTTACCAACACGATGTCCAGTGAATAAGCCACACATCCATTCAATCGCCATTCAAGCCCTTGGAACCCTGGCCCCATCTTATATGCGAAATCGGACGCACTTTTGAATGGTAGGTTGCCAGGGTACGATAATGACAATCTTAGAAGCATGGCAAGCCTTGGGTACGATGGATGTGGAAATCAGTCAGTTTTTTAGGACACACATGACTATATTAACCTACCGCCATAAAAAACACAGCCCCCGAATGTAAACTTTTGTGCCATTTCGAGTCTAAAAAACAACCAAGGATATTTGCACTTATATTCACAGGATGCGCCGTATATCACAACCCGTCGTCAACGTTTCAGAATGTTTGGTAAGGTGTGCGAGGCTTTTCTTTTTCTTTCTTTTTCTTGTTTTCTTTTTTTGACTGCCCACACGTAGACAGGTGGAAGGGATTCAGTGAGTGCTAACGGTCCACGGGTTAGGGGGCGCAATACTTTTTTCCTTGCCCCGGGCGCTGGCAACCCACGCTACGCCACTGTTACCACCCAGGGTAGTAAATGTTTTTTTGGATTACAGGAAACCATTTGGCTTGTCACTCAGTGTAGAGTCACCCATAGGCAGAAGGAAGAGGAAAGAATGAAGGAAAGACAGGAGAGGGAGTGTAAAGTCACCTGTAGGCAGACGAAGGAGGAAAGAGTGAAGGAAAGACAGAAGAGGAAGGATGGAAGAGAGGAAAGGGTAGACACCCAAAGCAGCACTACTTCGAGTGAGTGGATGGTGAGCGCCCCCTTATTATTATTATTATTGCTAATAATAATAATAATAATAATAATAATAATAATAACAATAATAATCCTACCACCACCACTGCTATTTATACCACCATCACCACCACTACTGCTACTACTACTACTACCACCACCACTACTATTACCACTACAACCACTACCACCACTACCACCACCACCGCTACTGCCACAATATCGACAAGGAATCTGCATCAAGACACAGCCCAGTACCAGAAAAAGACAGTACTACATCTCCACATCCTTCCCACGACACTTCATGACTAATACCACTTTCTGCTGTTAATCTCTGTCCATGCCTAGCTAAAGTGAACAGAGAATATCCGGTAAGTGGTGATGTAAATTTGATCCTTGTGTTTCGATGTACTTTCTTTTTCTCCATGTAACAGAGGGTGCAGGGAGGTGGTCGGAGATGTGGGGGGAAGGCGGATAGAACTGTTCATGGCATTGATGTGGGACACAGCCAGGATAGTGTGTGGAGGAAAGATGGAAAGATAATGGTGGTAGTTGTAACCTCAAGCTTATCTGGACGTAAACCCGGTAGACTATATGTTGAAGTTGCCGTTTTACTGCAGTCCAGCATCCTCCTTTCTGCAGACAGGGAAGGAGCTAAGAGACATGTGTATACCCGGACAGTGGAGTTGCCCTGCTATATTGGTGCCACCGTGTGAAGGCACCCCTCACCAGATGGAACAACGCAGGGCAGATGTTGTTAGTGAGGAGGATGGCGGAAGCAGGGTGGTGAGGGATGGGAGAGGCAACGATGGTGGTGGTGGTGGTGGTGGTGGTACGGGGCAGGCAGGGTGCGTATGGGAAGCACTGACAATACAGGAGTGATCAATGTTGCCAGGACAAGGTATTCAGGAGTCAAGGAGGCTGGTAATGGTGGGAAGGCAGGTGGTGTGAGGCAGGTGAGGCGAGGAAGGTTAAGGCCAGACGATGAGGTTGATGAGTGGAGAGAAGAGGCTGAATATATCGGACAGGATCATCCACTCCTTTCACGTCCTATAAGGAACATATAAGTTTGGCGTTATGATACTTAATCCTGATATTTAAGGTGCTGATGACCTCAAATGGCATTAAGGGAGCTATAAACCCCAACCAGCCCTCACCTTATCCCACATCCATTTGGAGTATCTTGACTCACTGGACCACCAAGTATCCATTGGGTTATACCACCCTATATAGTACATGGTTTCCTGGACAGCAAGAAACCATTTAGCTTGCCCTCAGTGTGGTCACTTACAAGTAACATTACAATGAGTGAGTGGATGGTGGGTGCCCTTACCTATCACCTGGCACACTGATTAATTCCTTAGATCTAGACTCCCTCCCTCACCCTCTCCAAAGAACACATCAAAAGGTCTACACGTTTACGGCAAATACAAAGCACAGTGGAACAAATTTATAAGGCATTTGCAAGAATTTTGAGGCTTTGTTTTTTGCCCACCCACCCCCTAGATTCTCCCTCGAACAGCCACAAAAGGACAACTAGATCTATTCCTCTTCACTTTCCATGATACTCCTTTATTCACCGGAAAGAAGCATGTTGAGGACAACGTACCCTGAAGACATTCTGTTGTGGCCATGTCATGCTGAGAGGGTGGGGGCCCAGGAGGGAGCAACTGTATGTTGGACAATAACCGCCTTTCTGACCAAACAGTTTACGACATTCATCACAAGTGGTAAACTGTTTGGTCAGAAGGACAATATTTTCCTCTGTACACATTTCACACTTGAGTTCTGGAGACGGACGCCTTCACGTGGTGGGACTGATATTTCGGGAAGGTGGCAATACTTGACGCACGTAGAGTTGGGGATAAAAGTTTGCCTGATATTTCACCTCTTCTCAGTTTCCTGTGTTGGCTAAAATTCTAAAGATAAGAGAGGCTTGATGTTTCTCTGCCCACGGATGATTGTCTTTTGATACAATGCAATAGTGAAAGTGACACACAGGCCGTAAGTGCGAAGATGAAGTGAGACAGTACGCAGACTTTCGTCCCTGCATGTTAAGATGCTTCTTACGTAATTTTATAACCTCAAAAATATTATTTGTGCATCTCTTGGTATCTTATTTCCATGGAATCTCTGGTTTTATCTGGACATATTTCAGTTTAGCGCTATACTCGTATAACACAGGTCATTATCTAGTTGAGTCAAGAATGTGTCCTAAATAACAATGTCCATACAAGAGGCGGTATAAAACAGGGGAAACTGATAAATTTACTTTACACACAGAAAAGAAGTTTAATGGACAATTACTCGGCAGCTCACGTGGACTTAATAATATAAAACAGACCAACATATAACAAACTTTACTGAATATTTATAATGTTGAATGGAACTGGAACACCGGGACTGAGGACTATACAAAGCCATAATCACCAGTGTAATCAAACACTTTACTCTTTCAGTCTGATAATGTGGTGTTCATAATTCTTGCTACTCCCACACAATTTCACTCAGTTTAAGAGAGGCTTTTCAAACTGGAGGGGTCGTGTACATCCTTCTTTAACCCCTTCACTTCCAAGGGCTCTCCCAACCCGAGTAAAATGTCTAGAAATTGCAAGAATGAAACAAAACTATTTACATTTAAATAGGAAGGTACTGCTGATTTTTTTTTTTTTTACCTGCCAAGGATCTCTGACTCCTTTCAGCCCAACTCAAGGCCAGGTGTATTCAGACTCCAGGGTAGATATGCCTAGTAACCCCATTACAAACGCTCATCAAATTTCATGCAGCCACTACTTAATATTCAGGTTGCGAGAGTAGCCCAGTTCCATCAAAGGAAAACAAATCAACTACAGAGTTTGTTCACCTTGACGCTCTCATGGCTGCATTTGTTTTAGTGCAGCTAATACTGGATGCAGGCAAAGGAATGAGACCTGGCTTCGACCTCATGGCCTCAGCCTCGAAGTCACCTTTTCAAGACCACATTTTCAAGGCCTCGGCCTTGACCTCTAAAACTCGCTCTGACCTCGACGTCGTCCTCGAAGTCAAGCGAAAAGTGTAAAGGCCTCGTGATATTTCCTAAATAGGCTACACGTGATGGCGCCAGAGGTAACACACACACACATTATATATATATATATATATATATGTATATATATATATATATATATATATATATATGTATATATATATATGAGATAATAGTGACCTGAGGTAGGACTTAGATCAAATTCTGATTGCACTGGCCTAAAGCTGTCATATTTTTTCCCTGTATTACTAGTACCTTAGCATACAGGTAATATAATAGTTTATATACATATGCACAATACAAACGTTCTTAGTAGTTGTAGGAAGACAGTGTGTTGAGGAAAGGAAAAATAGCATAGGGAAATGACTAAGAAATGTGTGAATAGGGTGGGGATAAGGGTTTGGGTGCAGTTTGTAGGGATGCAGAATGGCTGTGTGTGTGGAAAGCGGGAGGGGTGAAAGGATGGGTGTGGAGGGAGCCCAGTAAAAGACACTCGTAAAGTTGTAAACGCTTGGACAGGTGATGAGAACAGTACTATATTCTATTTACCTTAACCTCGACCAGATTTTCGTCCATTTGCAGCTTATTTCATGTGGTTCAGTGGCAGAATAATACAGTGCTATGGCTCTACACCTTTTCCATATTATTTTTTCGTGACTAGCATCATACGAGTATTCTTGTTTTAATCCATTGTTACATCTCGGCATTCAAGATGGAGGGATATCAATTTTAGGCCAAGCTAGAGAAAAAATGGTATAACTCATTAGAAACACTGACTAGCGGTAAAGTAAGTGAGATGATGCAACATTTGTAACTTAGGAAGGCATTACTATATGACTATTAGATCAGATATTATAGACAGTCTTCTCTTATAGTTTCCTTGTTTTATTTTCATAGTGTACTATCACTAACAGAAGCTTGCTCGTAAGCGCCTAAATTTCTTATTTTCTGATACAGCACAAGAGAGAGAGAGAGAGAGAGAGAGAGAGAGAGAGAGAGAGAGAGAGAGAAATTTTCTTAGTCTACACCTGACTGGGCATTCAGCAGGAGCATCAAATTAACACACTGATACGTGATAGGCTATAACAATCACAAGCCTACTACTATTTCATCAATGAGGGAGAAACAAGTTTCTACATAATTTTCTGCCACACGTGGAAGGGAGGATTAATCCTCACAGCTGGATCGAATGAGATCATGTAGCCCTGCTATAATCACGGTCTATTCTTTAGACCTTGGCTATAGACATTTTCCAGTGACGTCACAGAAATAACGTGATTTTATTTATGACTCCATATTCACAGCAAACTCCTTGCAGTAATGGCGCTCCAGACAGAGCTGTCAGACTCTGATATATGCAGAAATCTGGATCAATGCCACCAAGATCTGTACAGGAACAAGATAAAGTGTTTGAGGCTGGATAGTTACACCATATCTAGGGAGAAATTTACCCGATTCAAGTACGGGAGACCCAAACCAGATCTCAGATATGGCGATCTCTACCACTATTTGGTGAACACCCCATGAAAGTTCACCAGGACATCCCTCAAGGTAAATATGTGTAGTACATCTAGCTGGAATTGACATACAGTACATGTAAATTGTCTTGGTAATCAGTAAATTATTGACGTGGGGCCAAGGGAGGATTGAGTACTTGATGAATGAGTGGAGGGAGGGGCGTGGGAGTGCGGGAAGGAGGTGGAGGGAGGGTGGGGGGTTTGAACGGCGGTGTGGGGTGGGGGGTGGCATTTAGGTTGGTTTGGGGGGTGGGGGGTGGCATTTAGGTTGGTTTGGGGGGTGGGGGGGTGGGGAGTGAGGGTGTGGGGGAGGGTTGGTGATGGGTGGTAAGGGGTGGGATGGGTAGCGGTGGAGGGGAAGGGGGTTGGGTGGTGGTGGGGGGTATTGTGGGGGGCTGGGGGGCTTGTGGAGGAGAGTTGGGGGATGTGGGGTTTGAAAGTGGGGGTAGGGGTGGTGGGGACGGTGGTGGGGTGGGGGTGGCGGTGGTGGGTCGGGGTGGTGGTGGGGGGTGTAGGTGGGGTGTGTGTGTGTGAGGTGGTTGGGTGTGTGTGTGTGAGGTGGTTGGGTGTGTGTGAGGTGGTTGGGTGGCGGATTGGGGGGATGGGGGTGGGGTTGGAGGGGGTGGGGGGTGGCTCACCTGATATGAAATGCCTGCTACAGACTCGCATGTAGGCCGTCGGCTGCCAATTCTTCCTCTTCACGGCAGCTCTCCACTTCTGTTGCCTTTCCTCATTGGCTGGAAACCGACAGAAGTTTACCCCACTTCCACTCTTCTGCCATGTCTTAAAGCCGAAGGCACAACAGTGGAATACTATTGTGGAATCAGCAATTCTCTCTCTCTAGACGTCCGACAATTTGCAGTCCAGTATGGTGTCATAAACAAAAGTCACATGACCCGTGACGTTACGCAGAAAAGATCTTTATTGACGGGAGAGCGCTACCCCTCTCATGCTAGCACGGCAGCCACCCGGGCAGGGCGTGAATTCTCGACCTCATTGTCTCAAGCCTGACATCCTACCACTGAGCTACCGCGCTCCCCTTCCACATGTGGAAAAAAGATACATAATCAACAATCATCGTAAATAACAAGTAAAACTCTGCTTTATAGTGGGTAACAGACAAACCAACAATGACACACACACACACACACACACACACACACACAGAGGCAGTCAAAGGAGGCAGACGTGCGACATCGGCGCTCCGTACCGGACCAACACGGCCAGTGGCATTACCTAAATTAGTATCTTTGAATGAGTCAAACTCTGTACCAGGTTAGACTAAATGATTTTTCATTATTAAAAGGAAAAAAAAAATAATATGTATAAACAAGACTTGTTCAAACAGAAAAAAAAGAACACGAGGAAAAAAAATGCGCTGAGTCAGCTGGGTTTGTTTAGACTACAGCAACACGGGGAAAGTGTACATACTCTGTAAGTACATACTCTGTTCTTTTAGTATTGCAAAATGGATACATACTTCAGTAAAACAAATTTGGAAAAGAAAAGGGATAAAAGTAAAAAGCAAAATGATGATTTCTACCAAGAACTGGTTGAAGTGGAGACTCACAATAGACTGGTTGAACGTGTACACAAACTAGAAATGGCTTTCAAAAATGAAATTGATGAAATAAAGAAGCAAATGCACTTGCAAAAGGAAGAGATAGAAAAAGTAGGAAGGGAGGCCAATAAGAAAGACACAACCATCAGTGAACTAACAATGGAATTGAGTACGCTTAGGAAGAAAGTGAGTGAAATGGGAAGTACAGTAATCAATCACGAGAGTGTTATGGAAGAGTTCAAAAATGACACAGAGACAATTAGGCAAGCAAGCAGTCTTATGGACCAGAGCAGTGATATTGAGGAGAAGATAACACAGGTGAATGAAGCTGTGCAAAGCTACAAAAAATGATGTAGAAACCACGTATGCTGAAATGGTGAAAGTAAAGAAAGACTTAGAAACAAGGGTGGAGGAAAAAAACATTAAAAAGGAAGTGAAAAGAATAATCCAAAACAATCCAAAGTTAGTCAGAGATTCAGTAGAGATAAACAAGTCTATAGTAATCACTGGTATAGAAGAGGAAGAAGTAAAAAACAAGATCACAAGAGACAAAAAGGATATGGCAAATGTAATGAGCTTACTGAAAGAAGTATCAGAGGAAATCAGTAGTAAAGACATAGAGGAACACAAAAGGTTAGGGAAATACGAGAAAAGCAAGACAAGACCTCTAAAGGTGACTTTCCAGAGTGTAAACACTGTGGAAGAGATACTAAAAAATGCAAAGAATCTTATGGAAAAAGAGGAGATCAAAAATGTTAGGATAAAAAGATGCCTAACACAAGAGGAACTGGAATTACTGAAAGAGAAAAGGGAGGAAGCAAAAACAAAAAATAAGGGAAGATCAGAAGAGGAGAAGAAGAAATTTTATTTACAAAGTAATAGGATTGCAGGTACGAAAGTGGTACACAAACAGGATGGAAGAAAAAGGAGGAAGGTAGTAGAACCATGTCATGACAAATATATAAACAAGATGATAAAGTTGATGTACTCAAATGTGGATGGAATGGTATCTAAATTACTAGAGATGAATGATTATGTCAGAGAAAATGAACCACAAATAATATGCCTAACTGAAACAAAATTAACACCAAGGATATCCAATGACATACTAAACTTAGAGGAATACAATATATGGAGAAGAGACAGAAACTAAAAAAAAAAAGAGGAGGAATTATAATATTAACTAAGAAAAATCTAAAAGTCAAGGAAATAAAACTAGATATACCATCACAAGTAGAACTGATTGCAGTAGAGATCGACACATCTGAAGGTAAAGTAATTGTAGCCAATTTGTACATGCCACCCAGATCAAACACATGGGAAAGAGACGAATATGAGGACCTGGCAGAGAGTACAATTCAGAGTATAAGTTCATTACTACATAAAATGGAAGAGAAATCGGAAAGAATTATACTAACTGGGGACTTCAATACAAATATAAATTGGAATACTCTAGATATAAATAGCCAAGAAAGCTATTGGGACCAAAAGCTCCTGGATCTCGTACAAGAGATTTTCTTAACGCAACATGTGAGGGAAACCACCAGAAAAAGAGGACTTGATGTACCTTCAGTGCTAGATCTAATATTTACTAGGCAAGAAAATGATTTTGACAGTTTAATATATCACCCTCCACTCGGCAAAAGCGATCATGCAGTACTAACTTATAACTTCAGGATAGCATATGACATAGTAAACACCAATTACAGTTACAAAAAGAGCCTAAACTATAAAAAGGGAAATTATCAAGACCTAAAGAAGTATTTCTTAGAAGTTGATTGGGAAAATGAGCTTAGAGGACAAGATTTAAATGCTGTATATAAAAAGTTCTGTGAACTTTATGAAATAGGAGTCCAGAAGTACATCCCACAGCACAAAGAAGCAGATAAGAAAATACAGAAATGGTTCAATACAGAATGTAAAAAAACAAAAGAAAGAAGAGATTTGTTGTGGAATAGATACAGAAGACATAATAGTGAAAGGGCGTATAATAATTACAAACGGGCAAGAAACGATTATACAAGAATAAGGAGGGAAGCCCAAAAACAGTTTGAGGAGGATATAATAAATAAAAGTAGTGATCAACCAAAGCTGTTTTACAGCTATATCAGAAGCAAAACCAAAGTAAAAGATATAATACAATCCATTACGGACGAGGGAATCACTTATGCACAAGAGAAAGATATTTGTGAAGCACTAAATAAGAATTTCCAATTAGTTTTTACAGAAGAAAAAAATTTTGAGAGGGACTATATGGAACACGCATGTCCACACATACTACCAGATATACAAATAGCAGAAAAAGTAATACAGGAGGAGTTAAGTAGATTAGACAGAGGAAAAGCAAGTGGTCCTGATGAAATTTCATGTTGGGTATTACGAGAATGTGCAAAGGAGTTAAGTAAACCATTATTTTTAATTTTCAAGAAATCCTTGAGTCAAGGTAAACTACCTGATATTTGGAAAAAAGCAAATATTGTCCCCTTATTCAAGAAAGGAAATAGACAAAATCCACTCAACTACCGACCAGTATCACTGACCAGTGTTGTAAGCAAGGTATTAGAAAAACTTATAAGAAAAGCTTGGGTAAATCATCTAGAAGAACATAGTATGATAACAGAAAGACAGTTTGGTTTCAGAAAAGGAAAATCATGTGTTACTAATCTGTTGAGCTACTATGACAGAGTAACAAACACAATACAGGAAAGGGAAGGATGAGTGGACAGTATCTATTTAGATTTCAAGAAAGCTTTTGACACAGTACCACACCAAAGACTTTTATGGAAACTGTACCATCAAGGAGGAATTCGAGGCAAACTGTTTAGTTGGATGCAAGACTTTCTCATAAAAAGAGAAATGAGGACAGTACTAAGAGGAAACTAATCATGGAAAGAAGTGACAAGTGGACTACCACAGGGTTCAGTGCTGGCACCAATCATGTTTTTAGTGTATATAAATGATATAAACAGTAACACTGGAAATGAGAGCTATCTGAATATGTTTGCAGATGATGCAAAAGTACAAAGGAGAATTACTAACACAGACTCTTGTAAAGAGCTACAAGAAGAATTAAATAACCTTCATGAATGGAGTAGTACATGGCAAATGGAATTCAACGTGGACAAGTGTCATGTAATCAAGTTTGGTAAAAGTGGAAAAAGACCTGACTGGGATTATAAGTTAGGAAATAAAACTCTATACACATCAGAAAGAGAGAAAGACCTAGGTGTGATTATCAATAACAGACTATCTCCGGCTGACCACATCAGCGAGAAGGTACGGAACATGTATACACTGCTTGCAAATATGAGAATAGCATTCACATACATAAATGAAGACATGCTAAGAAGGATAATAACATCATTCAATAGACCAACCCTGGAATATGCATCAGTAGTCTGGAGTCCTCATCTCAAAAAGCATATAGACAAGATTGAAAAAGTTCAAAGGGCCGCTACAAGATGGATACCAAGCTTAAGGGATCTAAGCTACGAAGAAAGATTAAATAAATTGAATCTACCAACACTACAGGAGAGAAGGAAAAGAGGTGACATGAAAATGCTATATAAGTGCATATCAGGAAAGGAGAAAATAGACATAAATGATTACTTAACATATGGAGAAGCATCAGCAAGAGGACACTGCAAAAAACTGCATAAGGAGAGGTGATAAAGACGTAAGGAAATTCAGTTCCCCAAACAGAGCAATTGATCAATGGAATGCAGTAGCGAATGAAATAGTGTGTGCCAAAACAATTCACAAATTTAAGGATATGTACGATAAATATGGTTTAAGACACGGGACAGTACGAGCTTGACTCATTCCTGTAAAGATACAATTAGGTAAGAATTAGGTAAGGTAGGTAAGAACACACACACACACACACACACACACACACACACACACACTATCTAACTACATATATGGACGCAAATTCCAGTATTTCATACTGTCACGGACACATAAAATGTAGACACGTGTACTGGATTAAAAAGTAGTATTTATCAGTAAAAGATGGTAGTTAATAAAAAGTAATCTATAAAATCCTTTGTTTATTTAGTTAAAATACATTTCTCAAAGGATCTTCAGTTATATGAAATTGTTTCTTAGTGGCTACGGGAAGAGGTGAGCTTCCTGTGACTGATAGATAGCCACTGACTTTGGCAAGTAATGCCCACTGAGGTATGTTTCCTTATGAAATGAAAAGTTGTTTGAAGCTTCAGATTTGACGTTTTGGTAATATGGAGAAGGTTGGCTTACTTGAAGCTTTTGATTCGTAATTAAGAATGGGGTTAGTTTCATATATCTCTTTAAATGTAGTCTGAATTTAAGGTATTTTTCTTTGGTCTTTCCTAATGTGAGGTCTTCCTTTTTGTTGGTGGAGAAGGGAGAAAGAGTGAGCAGATGGAGAGAACACTCTAAGGAACTGTTAAACATAGAGCATGTAGGTAAGGCTAATAAATGCACCTGGGACCCCCCCCCCAAAAAAAAAAAAAAAAAAAAAAAAAAGGAAAAAGGGGTGTTATAATCATACGGGCATTTGCTTTCTTAGTGTAATACGAAAAGCAGGAAGAGTTAGGGAAATAATTGAAGAATTAGTTGAAGAAGAACAGGGTGGTTTCAGCAAGGGAAGAGGTTGTGTAGATCAGATATTCATCCCAAGGTGGTTAGTTGAAAAGCTTCCAGAAAGAGGAAAAAAGTTGTATGCTGCCTCTATGGATTTGGAGAAAGCATATGGCACGTTGGACGGACAAGGAATGCGGAAATTATTAAAAATATATTGAGTTAATGGGAAGTTGCTAAATACCCTGAAAAGTATGTATGAGTGTGCTACGTCTGCAGTGCTTGGGAATGGTGAACTTTGTGAATTTTTGTCTAAATATTGGATTATAACAGTGATGTGACATGTCTCTATGGCTGTTCATTTTGTATATGGATGGAGTTATAAAAGATACAAGGTAGGGCAGTGATGTTGAAGCGGCCCTTATGAGAGAATGGACTGCGTTTGGAAACTGTTCTGTTGTCTGCAGATGTTACTGTATTGTTAAGTGAAGACAAAAGGGAACTGCAAAGCTAAGTGAATGAGTTTGGGAGTGTATGTAAGAAAAAGAATTTAAAAAGGTGATAGTTGGGAAGAGTAAAGTTGTGGTCTCCGACAGAAGTGAAATAACTGAATGCACTGTGAGGCTGGATGGTGAGGAAATGGTGAAGGGAGCAACAGAGAAGAAGGGTTGCTGGTTCATTGAAAGCTGTGATAAGAAATAGGGAAGTGAGCATGGAAGTAAAAAAGTCGTTGCATGACAGTATTGTAATACCAACTCTAACATTTGGAAGTGAAGCTTGGACCTTGTTGGAAGGACTCAGGTCAAGAGTGGGAGCAGGGGAAATGAGTTATTTGAATGGAGCATGTGGAGTTGCATAGAGGCAGACTGACAAATTAGGGAGTGAGGAAGCGTTGTGGTGTGGATCTGGATGTGATAGGAAGCATTTGGAGAAATATACTGAGGTGGTTTAGCCATGTGGAAAGGATGAAGAGTGAGAGTAACTAGGAGTGTATGTGAATAAGGTGGAGGGGGAAGAGGGATGGGGAGACCGAGAATGAGACGGAGGAATGGGAATGTACTGGTAGATGGGAGAGGCGGTGGCTCAATCGGTAGAGAGGTGGCCTGCAGTCCTACCGGACCCAGGTTCAAATCCCCGCTGGGGCAGGGAACAGTTCAGGGATTTGAATTTAATATAATCAGACTTTACTGATCTACCAGAAGACTCGCCGACATGTCGTAAAAATACCCCGCTAATACCAATACATCAGTCCTGTATGAGACAGCCCTAGCATGTATTCAGTATGGATGGTGGGTGTTAGCGCCGAAGTGGTGACGTGTAGAGGTGTATGTAAAATGCAGTATAGTGCCCCCGAAAACTCCCAGACACCCCCGCAAGGAGCCCACAGAGGAGCAACGACAGCGCACCGGGACTTGGAGCAACAACGGCATAAGTCAGCCCGGGCCACGCACCCCTATGACCCGGAACTCGCGCGCCGCCGCCATAGCAGGAATACTAGACTACCTTCCGGGCGAGCCTTCCCCAACCAGCTAAGGGGTTGAGCTGCCTATCCAGCCCCTGCCAGCACCCCGGAGACGGCCTGTAGCCACTCACCCCTCGCTAAGAAGACGGCCTGTAGCCACTCACCCCTCGCTAAGGAGATGGCCTGTAGCCACTCCCACCTTTGTCAGGAGGCGGCCTGTAGCTGCTCCGAAGGTGCCCTCCCTGAGATTGCCTGTAGCTGCTCAACCTTCCTGAAGGAGACGGCCTGTAGCCGCTCTGAGGGTAAGAAGGAGACAGCCTGTAGCTGCTCCCACCTTTGTCAGGAGACGGCCTTTAGCCGCTCCGTAGGTGTCCCCCCTGAGACAGCCTGTAGCCACTCAACCCTCCTGATGGAGACAGCCTGTAGCCACTCCAAAGGTGCCCTTGGGTCTGCTGGCAGCTGCCCATTCCCCAGGCCATGGCCAGTAGCCGGGCCTTGGTGAAGACCCGTAGCCACATCCCCAGGAAGCCACGGCCAGTAGCCGGGCCCTACGGCAGGAGACAGCCTGTAGCCGCGCCTTCATCTGAAGCTGATGCCTGTTCCCCAGCCCACAATCCAGAGGGAGTCTTGGGCATAGAGGAGTATTGGAGAGGCCCCATAGTTTCCCCTGGCCTCTGCTCCCTACAACTGGCTCTGGAGGAGACCCACCTGATGAAGCCCGACACAGACTGGTGCTGCAGCCCCTTCCTGTCGGCGCCGCCAAGCCCTTGGGACCACAGCCCTCAGGAACCCCAGACCGCCCCCAGGACTCCCGGGCGGGAACTCCCCACACCTCGACATCGGAGATCTTTATCCTCTGTCCGGAGCCTGAATGACAGATTCAGGCAATTGTTTGGCCCCAGCCCTGAGGGACGCACTCCTGTCCCCAGCCCTAAGAGCGCGGAACCCTTTGCCACCCACAGCCCTGGACGAGAACAGATGCCCTTGCGCATGATCCCGTGGCCTCTGGATACAGAGGCCCCCAGTGGTGCCCAGCCCCGTCAGTAGCGGAGCCGTGACGCCCCTCCACCCTTGCACCTGACCACCATGACACCCAGACCCGACAGGAGTGACAGTAATAGTGCGGTGTTTGGGATTAAGTGATGTAAAGGCAGAATAGTGAACTAACCCTCTAATGGAAGTCAGTAATAATACCAAAGTGGTGGGGTGAATAACAACTATGGTGAACAGTGTATGTGACCAAGGGATATAAAGACGGAGCAGTGAGCTACCCCTCTGATAGGAGTCAGTGATAATACCAAAGTGGTGGAGTGAGTGACAGCAACAGTATAAACACAAATATGGCCACCCAGTGAGAGTCGAGTCTAATGGGGTAAATACGCTTCCATCAGAAAATATCTCCTGATACTAAGGCCATAATCAGACCCCAGTGCCAAAGCAACACTCCCCTGTAGGAAATAACCTTGGTAACTCCACGAGTATAGAAAACCCAGACTTCCCCTAATTAAGAACACTCTGCCTCAAGTGCTATTCACTGTGACCCAAGCAGTATCCTGAGTGATACTGACAACCATATCTAGACAAGAGTTTGTAATTGCCGAGTGTGCTTGTGTCTGTAACATCTACTTGTTCCCCTGTCCAACTAAGTAATACACATGTAAGGTTGTTGTCTGGAGTTTTTGTGTCCTACCTCTCTCTTCTTTGTCTAAGACCCCGGTCTAGAAAGAGAGCCCTGCTATACACTAGGCGTTTACGGGATGGGAAGCCGAACCTAACACACCTAGCATTACACTGGTGGACAGCGGTGGTTCTTGACCGGGGCATATGAGAGACGAAATCATGAAATACTGGAAAAATGGCAACCAAACCGCACATGCAATTACCTAAGTTCGACCCTGAACAGTATGATGTTCACACATACCTGGCAATTATTAAACCTTTGCTAGATATCGGTTTCGAGGATGACAAACAAAAAATTGCAGTTACACTCCCACTACTGGGCAAAGTGGCAGCTAATATAACACCCAAAATCGTCCCGGGGCTCACCTGGCAGAATTTCACGAGATTCGTGATCCAAGCCAGCACCCCATCACTAGGGAAAGTGGTGGCACTATCCCAACTGGATAGTCTAACCTTCGATGAAAACTTAGACGATACCTTAATCCGGGCAATATGCCTGGTCACTGCTGCCTACCTGGAGGAAGATGTTGAAACCCGGGAGCAATACACCTTTAACACTTTCCTGAGTGTGCTCCCCAGTATAGTCAGAGAGCACTTTACGATCCATGACCCGACTGGAAACATGGATAAGGACGTCCAACTGATACGGCGCCTCCTGACCTCCTGCCCTGCACCCCAGCAAATCAACATGGTATGGAAGTTTCCCACCAAGATTCCGGCTTGCCCAGTCAAGTCACGTCTGCCTATGCCCCGTACCAGCCCCACCCCAGCACGCAACCTGCCCAGGGCACACCCCACCCACCAGCACCCCGCCCACAGGGAAAACCCCAACCTCATCTTAGTGAATCCCTGGGAATTCTCTGAGTGTAGCTCCAGGTGCCCACTGCACGACATCAGAGATCAGTTGAAAGCTGCATGACGGAAAACTGCCACCCCAGGCCAATGCAAAGTTTTCTCTCTAGAGGATGAGGTAACGAAGGACGAACCTGCACCTGTGGAGGAGACCGACCCCGGGGAACAGGAGCTGGAGCAAGAAGGAGGAGGCCCCAGACAGTTGGATTTTTAGGCCCGCCCCCGCACCTTCCCATGGTGGTGGAGGCCATTTCCCCCAAATATCATCCCTCAGTGTACCACAAGATGAAACTGAACGGAGTGAAAGCCGGACGTCTGGTCGATACGGGAGCGGCCAGATCCTGCATTTATAGCCACTACTTCTCTCATCACAAATCGACCTTTGGCCTGCTCCATCCAACAGCTACTTACCTTGTGGATGTGGGGAATGGCCCCCTGCCCATCCGTGGGGAAACACGGGCCCTGAGAGTCGACACCCACCAACCGGTGTCAACCCAACATCAGTGCATAATATTAAACTCTTCCTGCCGCAGTACGACAGATACCTGGGGTTGGACCTGTTGCAGAAGTTAGGAGCCACCATAGATTGCAGCAACAGACAACTCCAGTTCCATAAACTACCCGACCCCCCCCCCCGGGCCGTCTGCACCTGGATGCCACAGCCCCGGCTGGAAGACTCTGCCCCCCCTCCTTCCCCCCTCCCCCTCTCTTTTCCTGCCACCATTTCCTCCTCTGTCATCATTCCCCCCCACCATGAAGCCTGGGTGCCCCTTAACCGGCCCTCCAGCCCTTCCGTCCTATTCTCCCCACTCCTGCCGCCTGGAACCCTCGGTCTGCCTTCTGCCCCCAACTTTCCTTCCCCTGCATCATACGGCAGTCCAGATTGCCAACCTCGCCCCTCACCCTCCCTAAAGGGCTCATATTCGGAGAGATGGAGGAAGCCAAGCCCTGCGCCCCTTCCCCTTCCCCGCCCCTCTGCCCCCTATACCCGACCATCTCTCCGCTTACCAGTCAGACACCCTCCGCTGCCCACTCCTGGATTTCCAGGATCTGTTCGTGGCAGGACCAGCTGACATTGGACACACCACCTACCTGGCTCACGAGATTCATACGACGGGCCTGCCGATCCGACAGCCATCCCGACGGAAGAACCCCAAACAGCGGGAAGAGGAAGACCGCCAGGTGCAGGAGATGACCAAAGCCAGCGTCGTCTCCCCCTCCACCAGCCCCTGGTCCTCCCCCATTGTCCTCGTGAAAAAAAGAAAGAAATGGATGGTGTGATGCGGTTCTGTGTCGACTTCCGCCAGCTTAACGACCTAACTACCAAAGACACTACTCCACTCCCATGTATAGACGATTCCCCGGATTCCCTGTATGGAGTCTCCTGGTTCTCTACCCTCAACCTCCAGTCAGGGTATTGGCAGGTCCCCATGCACCAGGACAGAGGCAACACTGCTTTCTCGACCAGCAACGGGAAACATTATGAGTTTAATGTTCTGCCGTTCAGCCTCTGCAACGCCCCCGCCACCTTCTCCAGGTTAATGGAATCCATCCTCAGGGGTCTCACATGGGAGATCTGTCTCGCGTACTTGGACGACGTCATCGTTTTCAGCCAGACCTGGGCCGACCACCTGCAGCGCCTCCGCCGGGTTTTTACCAGGAACCGATAGGCAGGCCCCAAACTCCGGCCCACCAAGTGTGTCCTGGCCACCAGAACTGTCTCATTCCTGGGGCATGTTATCTCCCAGGGAGGCATATCTCCCGACCAAGACACTCCGCGCCATCGCAGACATACCCCCACCACAGGACGTTCATGGGATCCGGGACTTCCTCGGCTTGACATCCTATTACCGCCATTTCATGAAGGGGTTTGCCTACATTACTAAACCACTCCACGACCTTACCCGTAAGGGGGAACCATTCCTCTGGATGGATGAGAGACGAGCCACCTTCCAACAGCTTAAAGATAAGCTTGTTTCCGCCCCCATCGTGGCCTTTCCCGACTATGCCCTTCCGTTCCAGCTCTATACCGATGTCTCCCTCCTTGCCATCGGTGCTGTGCTAGCGCAAGTCCAAGAGGGCCGCGAACACATCATCGCCTGTGCCAGCCGTACCCTAAATCAGGCGGAGAAAAATTATGCCGCCACCAAGAGACAGTGCTTGGGCATCATCTGGGCACTTGAGCACTTCCGGGCATACCTCTCCGGGACCCAAGTCACTATCATTACAGACCACCAGTCCCTCCAGTGGTTACGACAGTCTGACACAACGCCCAGCCCATCCGATGGCACGAAACCCTGGAGGAATTCAATTACAAAATCTTGTACCACCCCGGCAAACTCCATACCAACGTGGACGCCCTCTCTCGGCTCTCCATCCACGCCTCCCAGTCGGAGCCAGACCTCCTCCAACAGTGGCATTGCAAGGAATGGCCCCCTTGAATCCCCCAGCGCCTTTTCAAAAAATTGTATCGCCAGGGCGACCACCTCCTGACCTCGTCAGGCCATATCCTCCTAGCCCCTGGCACCGCCCTCGACGCCCTACGACACCTGCACACCCACAATGGCATTCACCTGGGTACAAAAAAACTACTGCAGGTCTTCAGTGACACCTACTGGGTGCCAAATCCTTCCATCCTTGCCAAGGAAATTATCCAAACCTGCCATGCCTGTGCCCTTGGTAAAGACATCACCCATATCGCAGGTCCGTTGGGCCATATCATCGCCCACAAACGTTGGCAGCTGTTAGCGATTGATGTGGTGGGACCATTACCTCCAAAATCGGGCTATACAGTAGGTACGTTACCACTTTCATTGACACGTACTCCAAATTCGTTGTGGCCTGCCCAGCGAAGGAACACCATGCTGTCGCAGTGGCAGACGCCCTCCTTCGGCACGCATTCCCCTACTTTGGCATCACGCAAGCGATCCACTCAAGATTACGCACCCGAATTCACCAGTAAGATCTGGGAGGAGCTGGCCCATATCTTCGGGTATAACATCTCCCACTCCTCCCCCTACTGGCCACAAGGAAATGCCGTATGCAAGCGCAGCCATCGCACATTTATGAATCAGCTCTGCACTAGAATAGAAGCCACTAAGAACGATGACTGGCCCGCCCATGTAAAAATCGTACAATGGGGCATCAACTCCTACCCCCGAGAGGATGGAATTTCACCATATGAGCGAGTGTTCAGGGAAACACCCCTCCTTCTGCCCCTTCAGCAGCATTTGCAACCCCCCAACTCCACCCCCACAACAGACCCACTACACCATCTCAAATGCCGCTTGACCCACCTCCAACACAACCTGGACCTCAGCCCCGACATTGCCTCCAACCCCTATAAGGCGGGTGACAAGATTATGATAGCCCAACTCCCCACCCCCCACAAGCTTGCGCCACACTTCATGGGACCCCACACCATCATCGGCGTCCCTAACCCCTATCAGGTCACCGTCGACTACAACGGCACTCCTGGCACCCTCCGAAACCGGCATGTGTGCTCCTTCCGCACTCCTGCCCCCACCGCCCCAGCCCTGCGTCATGTCCCACCCTCTACTCCCGCGCCACCCCCTCCTGCCACCTATGACTGCTACATCTCCTCCTCCCCATCCACCTCTCCCACCCCCTCCCCCACTGCTTCCATCTCGCCTTCCGACACGCCGCATCACACCTCACCTGACAACCCACTGACACCACCAACACCCAGCCACTCCCCCGCCTCTTCCCTACCCACCACCCCCTCCCCCACGCCCAGCACCATGTGTCCCGCCCCCACCCCCACGTCCGTACCCCAGCTACCACCCACCATTGCCCCCACATCTTCCAGCCCACCGCCCACACACGCCCCCACCTCCACCTGCACCACCCCCAGCCCCACGACACCACTACTCACTCACCCCACTCCCCGCTCCCCATGCTGTGCTGCCAACACCCCTACCACCCCTCACCCGCCCTTATGTGCCCCACACACTTCACACACACGCCAACCCTGCACACCTACATCACCACCCACACTCACCCTCAAAACAACTATCACACGCTCCGGGCGCCTCTCCTGCCCACCCGGCCGATACACCCACTCTCCCACCCCACCTGCCTCGCTGCAAAATCACACCCCTACCCCTGCCCTAAACCATCTCACACTCATGATACACCAAGCACAAATCCTGGCCACCTACACTCCCCAGAGACGCTACGCTGCATTACCCAAACATAAAACCCCAAACTCACCATCCATCTCCAGCTTTCAACACTACCCCACACCAAGGACAACAACTACCACCACGAAAATAGGGCGAGCTGTATGGGCACCGTCCCTTGGATGTAACCAGAGAGTTCGAGGACCACACCACCTCCTGCAACTCCTCCGTTCCTCCACTGCCTCATCCACCCTCTTCCTCACATGCAATGAAGAACAAGACGAAAACTCCACCACCACAGCCTGGCACACCCTCCTCCAACACCTACAGCCAGTCTACACCACCTTCGACACCAAAGTTTACCACCTCCAGTCACAGGGATGTGACTTTTACCCAGCAGACGGTGGTAAAATACAGTATAGTGCCCCCGAAAATGCCCAGACACCCCCACAAGGAGCCCACAGAGGAGCAATGACAGCGCACCGGGACTCGGAGCAACAACGGCATAAGTCAGCCCGGGCCGAGCGCCTCTATGACCTGGAACTCGCGCGCCACCACCATAACAGAAATACTAGACTACCTTCTGGGTGAGCCTTCCCCAACCAGCTAAGGGGTGGAGCTGCCTATCCAGCCCCTGCCAGCACCTTAGAGACGGGCCTGTAGCTGCTCACCCCTTGCTAAGGAGACAGCCTGTAGCCGCTCCCGCCATAGTCAGGAGACGGCCTGTAGCCGTTCTGAAGGTGTCTTCCTTGAGACGGCCTGTAGCCGCTCGCCCCTCGCTAAGGAGATGGCCTGTAGCCACTCTGAGGGTAATAAGAAGACGGCCTGTAGCCGCTCCTGCCTTCGTCAGGAGACGGCCTGTAGCTGCCCTGAAGGTGTCCTTCCTGAGACGGCCTGTAGCCGCTCAACCCTCCTGAAGGAGACGGCCTGTAGCCGCTCTGGCCTTCGTCAGGAGATAGCCTGTAGCCACCCTGATGGTGCCTCCCCTGAGATGGCCTGTAGCCGCTCGCCCCTCCTGAAGGAGATGGCCTCTAACCACTCTGAGGGTAATAAGGAGACTACCTGTAGCCACTCAACCCTCCTGCAGGAGACGGCCTGTAGCTGCTCCCGCCTTTGTCAGGAGACGGCCCGTAGCCGCTCAACCCTCCCGAAGGAGATGACCTGTAGCCACTCCCGCCTTCGTCAGGAGACGGCCTGTAGCCGATCCGAAGGTGCCCTCCCTGAGACAGCCTGTAGCTGCTCACCCCTCCTGAACGAGATGTCCTGTAGCTGCTCTAAGGGTAAGAAGGAGACGGCCTGTAGCTGCTCTTGCCTTCATCAGGAGACAGCCTGTAGCTGCTCCGAAGGTGTTCTTGGGTCTGCTGGCAGCTGCCCACTTCCCCAGGCCACGGCCAGTAGCTGGGCTTTGGCGACAGCCCGTAGCTGCGCCCCCAGGAAGCCACGGCCAGTAGCCAGGCCCTACGGCAGGAGACAGCCTGAAGCTGCTCCTCCGTCTGAAGCTGATGCCTGTTCTCCGGCCCACGACCCAGAGGGAGTCTCGGGCCTAGAGGATTATTGGAGAGGCCCCATAGTCTCCCCCGGCTTCTGCTTCCTACAACCGGCTCTGGAGGAGACCCACCTGATGGACCCCAACGCAGACCGGTGCCGCAGCCCCTTCCTGTCGGCGCCGCCAAGCCCTGGGGACCACAGCCCTCGGGAACCCCAGACCGCCCCCAGGACTCCCAGGCGGGAACTCCCCACACCTCGACGTTGGAGATCTTCGTCCTTCGTCAGGAGCCTGAACGACAGATTCAGGAAATTCCCAATGTCACTAACCAAGGAAAAACTGCCACTCTTCACCAGATTTTTTAATTATCGACATCAAAGTCCGTCTACTAAACTCGTTCACTTTATGTGCCCTCTGTGTCACTAAAAGGGAGAAATTATAACAACATTATTTTAGTCACTGCTACAAGGAAGAGACCCTGTATTATAGTCAAGGAAAATAAAGAAATGGTGGGCTGAGTCTACCATCTTGGTTTGGGGACGGTTATTATTCTTTCCCTCCTTAAATATCGATAAGCTTTATGTTATATCCATTTCATGTATGTGTCAATCAAAACAAAATAAACAGTGTTATGAGAAACATGTAACGATTCTTCATTAAGAAATATTAGCACGACACGGCTGAAGATCGTACGTTAGGATTATAAACAATAATAAACTCACGTGTGTCAACCGCCCCGCTGGACCTACTGTACAAAGATCATGGAAAACCGTTGCAGAGAAAAATGGACAGTGCCTAGACTGAAGTATTTCCTGAAGTCTAGAGGAATACCCTGTTCAGGGTACACCACTGGTGTGTTGTTTTGAGCTTTTGTACGGAATTTTGGAGCCCTCGGCATCGTCGGATTTCGGCCGACGGTCTCGTCTCTGCACGATTTCGGCTTTAAACATTGTACAATTATCATATGAAAAACTTTGTAGATATTCTTCAGCATTTTGGAGATGAAGCATTGTACTTTTAGAAAGCTAAATTATATGGGTTTCAAACAAAATGTGCACCTAGAGACTTGTAAATATGTGATGAATGCTGTCACACCCGGTGTGCTTTCACGGCTTCTATAGTAAGGTTTTCCTGCATTTACCGCATTAAATTATATTTAGGAAATTAGTATAACTACTAAAGAATAATATCATGAAGACCTTACGTACAGTATATCATTAAATATCACGGGAGAGATTTTTAAAGATATGCAATATCAGTGGTCTCCCATGAGTAGCCCGACTTCCATATTGAACTAACTGGCGATCAATGGCAACTCTTGAGTTAGTGACGGTGACAGCCCTGAGGGCCGCACTTATGTCCCCAGCCCTAAGAGTGTGGGACCTTTCGTCACCCACAGCCCTGGACGAGAACAGATGCCCCTGCGCGTGATCCCATGGCCTCTGGATACAGAAGCCCCCGGTGGTGCCCAGCCCCATCAGTAGCGGAGCCGTGACGCCCCTCCGCCCGTGCACCTGACCACCACGACGCCCAGACCTGACAGGAGTGACAGTAATAGTGCAGTATTTGGGATCAAGTGATGTAAAGGCAGAATAGTGAACTAACCCTCTAATGGAAGTCAGTAATAATACCAAAGTGGTGAAGTGAGTAACAACTACGGTGAACAGTGTATGTGACCAAAGGATATAAAGATGGAGCAGTGAGCTACCCCTCTGATAGGAGTCAGTGATAATACCAAAGTGGTGGAGTGAGTGACAGCAACAGTATAAGCACAAATACGGCCATCCAGTGAGAGTCAAGTCTAACGGGGTAAATACGCTATCATCGGAAAATATCTCCTAAGACTGTAATGCTAGGTGTTTTCAGCTCGGCTTTCCATTCCTTAAGCACCTAACGTGTAGCGGGGCTCTCTTTCGAGACTGGGGCTTAGACAAATAAGAGAGAGGCAGGACACAAAAACTCCAGGCAATAACCTTACACATGTACTACTCAGCCAGACAGGTGAATCAGCAGATGTTACAAACACAATATTCTGAGTGATCATAAACTCTTATAGCTGGATAGGGTTAATAGTATCTCGCAGGATACTGTTTGGGAATATAGTGAATACAAGACTCGAGGCGAGTGGAGAGGCTAGAACTATTTCTCACAAAGAAGGGGGGGGGGTGTAAGGCACTGGGGTCTAATTATGATTACAGTAGTATGAGCCAGAGTTCAAGGGTAGCTTGTTCACTTTAATATGTTCCACTCGTAGAATGCTTTTACTCAATTATTCTTACTTCTTCACTGCTTTGGGATTATCATATTACTGTGGGGTAGCTCACTGTATCTACTCGTCCTTTCTAACATTTGGATCTATCACTGTTAATTTACTACTCCGCCTCGTCACTGCTCGGACACTATTATTATACAGTCTCAGTCACTATGGTTCCTCTGCCGCCAAGGGTGCGGCTGAGGGGCCACGCAACTCTGCTACTGACGGGGCTGGGCACCACCAGTAATCTCCGTGCTCAGGGGGCACGGGATCATGCACAGGGGCGTCTGCTCTCGTCCGGAGCTATTGGTGGCGAAGGGGCTCGAACTCTCAGGGCTGGGGACAGGAGTGCGGCCCTCAGGACTGAGGCTGAACAATTGCCTAAATCAGTCGTTCAGGCTCCTGACAGAGGGGGAGGTCTTCCGCCGTCGAGGTGTGGGGAGTTCCCGCCTGGGCGTTCTGGGGAGGGTCTGGGGTTCCCAAGGACTGCGGTCCTCAGGGCTGGGCGGCGCCGACAGGAGGGGGTTGCGGCACCTGTCTGCTTCAGGGTCCATCAGGTGGGTCTCCTCTAGAGCCAGTCCTAGGGAGCGGAGGCCAGGGGAGACTATAGGGCCTCTCCAATATTCCTCTACACCCTCTGTGCTGGGGGTCGTGGAACAGGCGTCAAGCTTAGGTGGCGGGGCGGCTCTCGGCCACTTCCTGCCATAAGGCCTGGCTACTGGCTGTGGCTTCCTAGGGGCATGGCTACTGGCCGCCAAGGCCCGGCTACTGGCCGTGGCCTGAGAGGGTGAATGTCTGCCAGCAAACCCAGGTACACCTGGAGCAGCTACAGGCTGTCTAACGAAGGCGGGAGCGGTTACAGGCCGTCTCCTCATTACCCTCAGAGCGGCTACAGGCCGTCTCCTTAGCGAGGGACGAGCGGTTACAGGCCCTCTCTGGGGGAATGCCTTCAGAGCGGCTACCGGCTGTCTGACGAAGGTGGGAGTGGCTACAGGCCGACTCCTTCAGGAGGGGTTTGGAGCAGCTACAGGCCGTCTCAAGGGGAACACCTTCGGAGCGGCTACAGGCCGTCTGACGAAGGTGGGAGCGGCTACAGGCCATGTCCTCATTACCCTCACAGCAGCTACAGGCTGTCTCCTTAGCGAGGGGTAAGCGGCTACAGGCCGTCTCTGGGGGAATGTCTTCGGAGCGGCTACGGGCCATCTGATGAAGGTGGGAATGGCTACAGGCTGACTCCTGCAGGAGGGGTTTGGAGCAGCTACAGGCAGTCTCCGGAAGAACACCTTCAGAGCGACCACAGTTTGTCTCTTGGTGAAGGCGGGAGCGGCTACAGGCCATCTCCTTATTACCCTCAGGACGGCTACTGGCTGCTTCCTTAGCGAGGGGTGAGTGGCTACAGGCCGTCTCAAAGAGGAAGACACCTTCAAAGTGTACAGGCCGTCTCAAAGAGGGAGACACCTTCAGAGCGGCTACAGGCCGTCTCAAAGAGGAAGACACCTTCAGAGCGGCTACAGGCCGTCTCAAAGAGGAAGACACCTTCAGAGCGGCTACAGGCTGTCTTCTGAGGATGGCGGGAGCGGCTACAAGCCGTCTCCTTTGGGGTGCTGGCAGGAGCTGGATAGGCAGCTCCACCCCTTAGCTGGTTCGTGAAGGCTCGCCTGGAAGGTAGTGCAGTATTCATGCTATGGCGACGGCGGGCGGGCTCCAGGTCATAGGGGCGCGCGGCCCGAGCTGACTTAGGTCGTTGTCAGATCGAGTCCTTGTAGGGGTGTCTGGGAGTTCATAGGGGCACTATGCTGTATTCCTTGTGGGGGTGGCTGGGTGTTCCAGGGGGCACTATGCTGCATTTTAAAGACCATAATTAGACCCCAGGGCCAAAGCAACACTCCCCTGTAGGAAATAACCTTGGTAACTCCACGAGTATAGAAAACCCAGACTTCCAATAATTAAGAACACTGTCTAAAGTGCTATTCACTGTGACCCAAGCAGTACCCTGCGTGATACTGACAACCATATCTAGACATAAGAGTTTGTAATTGCCCAGTGTGCTTGTGTCTGTAACATCTACTTGTTCCCCTGTCCAACTAAGTAATACACATATAAGGTTGTTGCCTGGAGTTTTTGTGTCCTACCTCTCTCTTATTTGTCTAAGCCCCGGTCTAGAAAGAGAGCCCCGCTATACGCTAAGCGTTTACGGGATGGGAAGCCGAACCTAAAGCACCTAGCATTACAGTATGGTATGTAGGAGGACTACTGGGCCTTGAGAGCAGGCTGTGAAGCCAATGTCCAGAGTTGGATGCATGAAAGAAAAAAAAAAAAGTTGGGAGGAGGAAAGTGAAATGACTGGGAACAGAGTGACATGGAGATAATTTGTTTGTGGCCACCCCTTACGAGATTTAAGGCATCTGGCTATAGACAGATAGATA
Source organism: Coenobita brevimanus (assembly GCF_032717465.1). NCBI lineage: Eukaryota > Metazoa > Arthropoda > Malacostraca > Decapoda > Coenobitidae > Coenobita > Coenobita brevimanus. The sequence continues at coordinate 31,414,086 of NC_136968.1, read as the reverse complement.
GTCTCCTTTTTATGAGTGCATGTTGTTTCTCATATGAAACACTGCAGTTTGCATGCATGATTAATCCTCTCCCCACAAGAAAATTATTTTCACTTTTAATTATACGAGTACAGTACAGTGATCCCTTGGTTGTCATGTACTAGGTTTTAGCAGGTTTTGTATTCACTGGAAGATGAAAATCTGCACTCCCAATGTTATCGCACCTTTTTGGCTGAAGAACATCATTACAGTGCACATGAGCTGGGTTCTGCTGCTGATGATGGTGCGGTACCTGTGGTTTCTGAATCTGATGATTTTGAGGGAATCAAAGATGAGGCCCTATTAAGGAGTCACATAATCTCAAGTGGTGGAGACCACAAACTCTCCATCCCTAGGCTCAGAACCCGTTACCTCAAGCCCATCTTAGGTCTCCATGGTACATGTTTCTTCCATATTGTACCCTTTTCATAACATTCTACTAATCTAACAGTGCTAAGGTGTGTTTCAGATACTTAATAAAATGCAGCATAGTGCCCCTTGAACACCCAGACACCCCCACAAGGAATGCAGGATAGTGCCACCGTGAACACCTGGACACCCCCACAAGGAGCCCACAGAGGAGCAGCAGCAGCGTGACGGGACTCGGTGCAACAACGGCCTAACTCAGCCCGGGCCGAGTGCCCCTAGGACCTGGAGCCCGCCTGCCCTCACCATAGCAGGAATACTGCACTACCTTCCAGGCGAGCCTTCACCAACCAGCTAAGGGATGGAGCTGCCTATCCAGCTCCTGCCAGCACCCCAAAGGAGATGGCCAGCAGCCGCTCCCGCCTTTATCAGGACTCAGCCTGTAGCCTCTCTGAAGGTGTCTTCCTCTTTGAGACAGCCGGTAGCCACTCGCCCCTCGCTAAGAAGACGGCCTGTAGCTGCTCTGAGGGTAATCAGGAGACGGCCGGTAGCCCCTCCCGCCTTTGTCAGGAGACGACCTGTAGTTGCTCCGAAGGTGTTCTTCCGGAGACAGCCGGTAGCTGCTCCAAACTCCTACTGAAGGAGACAGCCTGCCTGTAGCCACTCACCCCTCCTGAAGGAGACGGCCGGTAGCCTCTCTGAGGGTAACGAGGAGACGGCCTGTAGCCGCTCTCGCCTTCGTCAGATGCCCTGTAGCCGCTCTGAAGGTGTTCCCCCTGAGACAGCCGGTAACCGCTCCACACCCCTCCTGAAGGAGACGGCCTGTAGCCGCTCCCGCCTTTGTCAGACGGCCTGTAGCCGCTCCGAAGGTGTTCCCCCTGAGATGGCCGGTAGCCGCTCACCCCTCCTGAAGGAGATGGCCTGTAGCCACTCTGAGGGAAATGAGATGGCCTGTAGCCGCTCCTGCCTTCGTCAGACGGCCAGTAGCCGCTCCGAAGGTGTTCCCCCTGAGTCGGCCTGTAGCCGCTCAACACCCCTCCTGCAGGAGGTGGCCTGTAGCCACTCTCACCTTTGTCAGATGGCCTGTAGCCGCTCTGAAGGTGCCCCTGGGTTTGCTGGCAGCCACCCACCCTCTCAGGCCACGGCCAGTAGCCGGGCCTTGGCGGTGGCTTGTAGCCATGTCCCCAGGAAGCCACGACCAGTAGCCGGGCCCTACAGTAGAAAGATGCCGTAACCGCCCCTCCGCCTAAACTTGACGCCTGTTCCCTGACCCCCGACACAGAGGGTGTAGAGGAGTATTGGAGAGGCCCTGTTTTACCCGGCCTCTGCTCCCTACGACTGGCTCTGGAGGAGACCCACCTGACGGACCCTGATGCAGACCGGTGCCGCAGCCCCTTCCTGTCGGCACCGCCCAGCCCTGGGGACCGCAGATCTCAGGAACCCCAGACCATCCCCAGAACGCCCGGGCGGGAACTCCCCACACCTCAACGGCGGAGGTCCTCATCCTCTGTCAGTAGCCTGAGCGACTGGTTCAGGCAATTGTTCAGCTCTAGCCTTGAGGGCCGCACTCCTGTCCCCAGCCCTGGGAGCGCGGGACCCTTCGCCACCCCCAGCCCCGGACAAGAACGGACGCCCCTGCGCGTGATCCCATGCCCCCTGAGCACGGAGTCTCCTGGTGGTGCTCAGCCTCGTCAGCAGCGGAGCTGCGTCGCCCCTCCACCATGCCCCTGGCGCCAGATTCAACCATAGTGACTGTAACTGTGCATTGATAGTGATCGAGCAGTGACAAGGTGGAATAGTGAATTGACAGTGATAGTACCAAAGTATTGGAAAGAAGAATAGACACAGTGATCAGATACGGAACCATACAGTAATAAGATAAACACTAAAGCAGTGGGGTAAGTGATGATAATTGATCAAAAGCAACATACGAGTAGAGAATAACAAAGTGAATACGCTACCATCAGACCCTACCTCATACGACCATAACCATAATCAGACCCCAGTGCCTTACACCCCCCCCCCCCAGTGAGAAATAACTCTAGCATCTCCACTCGCACAGAGACCCTGGACTACACTGGTTTAGAATATTCGGCCTCAAGTGTTATTTTCACTGTATCCCCAAACAGTATCCTGCGAGATACTATGAACCCTATCTAGTTATAAGAGTTTATAATCGCCCAGTATACTGTGTTTGTAACATCTACAGATTCCCCTGTGTAACTAAGTAACATACATGTAAGGTTGTTGCCTGGAGTTTTGTGTCCTGCCTCTCTCTTATTTGTCTAAGCCTCGGTCTCGAAAGAGAGCCCCGCTATATGTTAGGCATTTAAGGAACGGGAAACCGAGCCAAAAACACCTAATATTACACTGGTGGACAGCGGTGGTTCTTGACCCAGGCATACGAGAGAGGTACTCAGGAAATACTGGAAAAATGGCAACTAAACCGCTCGTGCAATTGCCTAAGTTCGACCCCGAACAGTACGTTGTTCACACATGTCTGGCGATCATGAAACCTTTACTAGATATTGGTTTTGAAAATGACCAACCAAAAATTGCAGTTACACTCCCACTGTTGGGCAAAGCGGTGGCTAATATAGCACTCAAAATCGTTTCGGAGCTCACCTGGCAGAATTTCACGAGACTCGTGATCCAAACCATCACCCCATCACAAGGGAAAGTGGTGGCACTATCCCAACTGGATAGTTTGACTTTTGACGGGAATCTGGATGATACCCTAATTCGGGCAAAACACCTGGTCACCGCTGCCTACAGGGAGGCAGATGATGGAACCCGGGAGCAGCATACCTTTAACACTCTCCTGAGAGTTCTCCCCAGTGTTGTAAAAGAACACTTTATGATCCATGACCCGACTGGAGACATGGATAGAGACATCCAACTAATACGGCACCTCTTGACCTTCCGCCCTGCACCCCAGCAGACTAGCGTGGTAGGAAAGCATACCACCAAAATTCCAGCTCCCCCAGTCAAGCCACGTCCACCTATGCCCCGCACCAGCCCCACCCCAGCACGTAGCCCACCCAGGGCACACCCCACACACCGGTACCCTGCCCACAGGGAGAACCCCAACCTCACCTTAGTGAATCCCTGGGAATTCTCGGCCTGCAGCTCCAGTTGCCCACTGCATGACATCCAGGACCAGTTGAAGGCTGCACGTCGGAAAACTACCACCCCAGGCCAACGCAGTCTCCTCTCTAGAGGACGAACCTGCACATATGGAGGAGACCAATCCTGGGGAACAGGAGCTGGAGCAAGAAGAAGGAGGCCCCAGACAGCTGGATTTTTAGGCCTGCCCCCTCCCACGGTGGCGGGGGTCATTTCCCCCAATATCGCCCCCGTTTATCACAAGATGAAGCTGAATGGGGTGAAAGCCAGACTTCTCGATACGGGAGCGGCCAGATCCTGCCTTTATAGCCATTATTTCTGTCACAAATCGACCTTTGGCCCGCTCCGACCCACAGCTACTCACCTTGTGGATGCGGGGGATGGCCCCCTGCCCATCTGTGGGGAGACACGGGCCCTAAGAGTCGACACCCACCAACCGGTGTCAACCCAGCACCAGTTTATAATTTTTGACTCTTCCTGCCAGATTTACAACTGGTACCTGGGGTTGGACCTGTTGCAGAAGCTAGGAGCCACCATAGATTGCCGCAACAGACAGCTCCAGTTCTGTGCACCGCCTAACCCTCCCCCCCAGGTCGTCTGCACCTGCACGCCCTGGCCCCGGCCGGAAGATTCCACCCCCCCTTCCTTCCTCCCCCCTCTTCTTATCCCCCCACCCCCCTCCCTCTTTTCCTGCCACCGTATCCGCCGCCGTCACCATTCCCCCCCACCATGGAGCTTGGGTGCCCCTCAAGTGGCCCTCCGGCCCCTCCGGCCTTTTCTCCCCACTCCTGCCGCTGGGAACCCTCTCAGCCTGCCTTCTGCTTCCGACTTTCCTCCTCCCGCATCATACGGCAGTCCGGATTGACAACTTCACCCCCTCACCCCTCACCCTCCCTAAAGGGCTCATAATTGGTGAGATGGAGGAAGAAGAGCCCTGCGCCCCTTCCACCTCCCACTCTCCTGCCCCCCATCCCTGACCATCTCTCTGCCAATCAGACACCCTCCGCTGCCGCCTCCTGGATTTCCAGGATCTGTTTGCAGCAGGGCCAGCTGACATCGAACACACCACCTACATGGCTCACGAAATTCATACGACGGGCCCACCGATCCGACAGCCATCCCGACGGAAGAACTCCGAACAGCGGGAAGAGGAAGACCGCCAGGTGCAGGAGATGATCAAACCTGGAGTCGTCTCCCCCTCCACCAACCCCTGGTCCTCCCCTGTCGTCCTCGTAAAAAAGAAGGATGGCACGATGCGGGTCTGTGTTGACTACCACCAACTTAATGATGTAACTACCAAAGACACCACTCCACTCCCATGTATAGACGAATCCCTGGATTCCCTGTATGGAGCATCCTGGTTCTCTACCCTGGCCCTCCAGTCGGGGTATTGGCAGGTTCCCGTGCGACAGGCAGATCGAGGCAAAACTGCATTCTCGACCAGCAACGGGAAACATTACGAGTTTAATGTCCCGCTGTTTGGTCTCTGCAACGCTCCCGCCAACTTCTCCAGGTTAATGGAGTCCGTCCTCAGCGGTCTCACGTGGGAAATCTGCCTTGCGTACTTGGATGATGTCATTGTTTTCAGCCAAACCTGGGCCGACCACCTGCAGCGCCTCTGCCAGGTTTTTACCAGGATCCGACAGGCAGGCCTCAAACTCAGGCCCACCAAGTGCGTTCTAGCCACCAGAACCGTCTCGTTCCTGGGGCACGTCATCTCCCAGGCAGGGATATCTCCCGACCCTGACAAACTCCATGCCATCGCTGATATACCCCCACCGCAGGACGTTCATGGCATCAGAGTTTTCCTCGGCTTGACGTCCTATTACCGCCGCCTTGTGAATGGGTTTGCCCACATCGCCAAACCACTCCACGACCTGACCCATAAGGGGGAACCGTTCCTCTGGACGGACGAGAGACGAGCTGCCTTCCAGCAGCTTAAAGACAAGCTCGTTTCTGCTCCCATCGTGGCTTTTCCCGACTATGTCCTCCCGTTCCGTCTCTATACCGACGTCTCCCTCCTTCCCATAGGCGCTGTGTTGGCACAAGTCCAAGAGGGCTGCAAGCACATCATCGCCTGTGCCAGCTGTACCCTGAATGAGGCGGAGAAAAACTATGCCGCCACCAAGCGAGAATGCTTGGGCATAATCTGGGCACTTGAACACTTCCAGGCATATCTCTCCGGGACCCCAAGTCACCATCATTACGGACCACCAATCCCTCCAGTGGTTATGACAGTCTGACACCTACAATGCCCAGCTCATCAGATGGCAAGAAACCCTGGAGGAATTCAATTACGAGATTTCATACCGCCCCAGCAAACTCCACACCAATGTGGATGCTCTCTCTTGGCTCCCCATCCACGCAGCCCAGCCGGAACCAGACCTCCTCCAACAGTGGCACCGCAAGGAGCGACGCCCTTGGATTCCTCACCACCTTTTCAAAAAACTGTATCGGCAGAGTAATCACCTCCTGACCCCCTCAGGTCATATTCTCCTGGCCCCTGACACCGCCCTCGACGCCCTACGACACCTTCACACCCACAACGGCATCCACCTGGGGATGAAAAAACTGTTGCAGGTTTTCAACGACACCTACTGGGCGCCCAACTCTTCCGCCCTCGTCAAAGAAATTATTCAAACCTGCCACGCCTGTGCCCTTGGTAAAGACATCACATGCACTGCAGGACCCTCGGGCCATATCACCGCCCACAAACCCTGGCAGCTGTTAGCAATTGATGTGGTAGGACCTCTACCCCCAAAATCGGGCTATAGATACGTCATCACGTTCACAGACACTTATTCCAAATTCGTCGTGGCCTGCTCAGCGAAGGAACACCACGCTGTCGCAGTAGCCGATGCCCTCCTTCAGCACATTTTTCCCTACTTTGGCATTCCCCAAGTGATCCACTCAGATAATGTGCCCGAATTCACCGGTAAGATCTGGGAGGAACTAGCCCATATTTTCGGGTACATCATCTCCCACTCCTCCCCCTACTGGCCACAAGGGAATGCAGTGTGCGAGCGCAGCCATCGTACCCTGATGAATCAGCTCCGCACACACATAGAAGCCACTAAGGACGATGACTGGCCCACCCATGTAAAAATCGTACAATGGGGCATCAACTCCTGCCCCCGAGAGGACGGAATTTTGCCATATGAGCAAGTGTTTGGAGAGACACCCCTCCTTCTGCCCCTTCGGCAGCATCTACAACCCCCCACCTCCACTCCCACGATGGACCCACTACACCTCAAACACCATTTGAACCACCTCCAACACAACCTAGACCTCAGCCCCGACACAGCCTCCAACCCCCACAAATCGGGTGACACAATCATGATTGCCCAGCTCCCCACTTCTCACAAACTCACACCCTGCTTCACAGGACCCCACACCATCACCCGCAACCCTAACCCCTATCAGGTCACCGTTAACTACCACGGCGCTCCTTGCACCCTCCGAAACCGGCATGTGCGCCCCTTCCGCACTCCTGCCCCCACCACCCCGGCCCCGCGCCCCATCCCACCCTCTACCCTGCGCCACCCCCTCCTACTACCTATGAATGCTACATCTCCTCCTCCCCATCCCCCTTGCCCTCCCCCTCCCCTGCCACTTCCGCCTCACAGGCCATCACGCCGCATCGCACCTCACCTGCCAACTCACCTACACCACCAAAACCCCGCCGCTTCCCCACCTCTTCCCTACCCGTCACCCCCTCCCCCTTGCCCACCACCATGTGTCCCACCCCCACCCCCACATCTCCACCTCTGCCCTCACCCACCGCCGCCCCCACACCCTCCAGCCCACTGCACACACACACCCACACTCCTAACTCCCCATGCCCTGCCTCAACCACCTCCCACCCAATCACACGCGCCTCACGCCCACACCAACCCCACACACCCACGTCACCAGCTACACCTACACTCAAAACAACCACCACCCGCTCCGGGCACCTCTCCCGCCCACCCGCCCGATACATTCACTCCCTCACCCCACCCGCCTTGCTGCAAAATCACATTCCCACCCCTGCCCTAAACCATCTCACACTCATGTAACATCAGGCCCAAATCCCAGCCACCTATACTCCCCAGAGACACTACACCGCATTACCCCGGCATAAAACCCGACACTCACCATCCGTCTCAAGCATTCAACACCACACCACACCACGGGCAACAACTACCACCATGAAGATACGGCGAGCTGTATGGTAACCATCACTCAGACGCAACCAATGAGTCCGAGGATCACATCACCTCTTCCAACTCCTCCACACCACATCCACCCTCTTCCTCACCTGTGACATGGAACAGGATGAGAACACCGCCACCACAGCCTGGCATGCCCTCCTCCGACATCTACAGCCAGTCTACGCCACCCATGATACGCAAGTCTACCACCTCCAGTCACAGGGACATGACTCTTTCCCAGCAGACGGTGGTAAAATGCAGCATAATGCCCTCTAGAACACCCAGCCACCCCCACAAGGAATGCAGCATAGTGCCCCCGTGAAACCCGGACCCACAGAGGAGCAGCAGCAGCGTGCTGGGAATCGGTGCAACAACGGCCTAAGTCAGCCCGGGCCACGCGCCCCTATGACCCCACCTGCCGTCACCATAGCAGGAATACTGAACTACCTTCCAGGCGAGCCTTCACCAACCAGCTAAGGGGTGGAGCTGCCTATCCAGCTCCTGCCAGCACCCCAAAGGAGACAGCCAGTAGCCGCTCCCGCCTTCGTCAGGAGACGGCCTGTAGCCTCTCTGAAGGTGTCTTCCTCTTTGAGACAGCCGGTAGCCGCTCGCCCCTCGCTAAGGAGATGGCCTGTAGCTGCTCTGAGGGTAATCAGGAGACAGCCAGTAGCCGCTCCCGCCTTCATCAGGAGACGACCTGTAATCACTGCGAAGGTGTTCTTCTGGAGACGGCCCGTAGCTGCTTCAAACCCCTCCTGAAGGAGATGGCCTGTAGCTGCTCCCACCTCCGCCAGATGGCCTGTAGCCGCTCCGAAGGTGTTCCCCCTGAGATGGCCTGTAGCCGCTCACCCCTCCTGAAGGAGACGACTGGTAGCCACTCTGAGGGTAACGAGGAGACAGCCTGCAGCCGCTCCCGCCTTCACCAGACGGCCTGTAGCCGCTCCCGCCTTCGCCAGACGGCCTGTAGCCGATCTGAAGGTGTTCCCCCTGAGACAGCCTGTAGCCGCTCACCCCTCCTGAAGGAGATGGCCTGTAGCTGCTCTGAGGGTAACAAGGAGACGGCCTGTAGGCGCTCCTGCCTTCGTCAGATGGCCAGTAGCCGCTCTGAAGGTGTTCCCCCTAAGTCGGCCTGTAGCCGCTCAACACCCCTCCTGCAGGAGGCGGCCTGTAGCCACTCCCGCCTTCGTCAGACGGCCTGTAGCTGCTCCAAAGGTGCCCCTGGGTTTGCTGGCAGCCACCCACCCTCTCAGGCCACGGCCAGTAGCCGGGCCTTATGGCAGGAAGCAGCCGATAGCCGACTAAACTTAACGCCTGTTCCCTGACCCCCAACACAGAGGGCGTAGAGGAGTATTGGAGAGGCTTGTAGTCTCACCTGGCCTCTGCTCCCTACGACTGGCTCTGGAGGAGACCCACCTGAGGGACCCTGACGCAGACCGGTGCCGCAGTCCCTTCCTGTCGGCGTCGCCCAGCCCTGGGGACCGCAGTCCTCGGGAACCCCAGACCATACCCAGAACGCCCGGGCGAGAACTCCCCACACCTCGACGGCAGAGGTCCTCATCCTCCATCACCAGCCTGAACGACCGGTTCAGGCAACTGTTCAGCCCTAGCCTTGAGGGCCGCACTCCTGTCCCCAGCCCTGAGAGCACGGGGACCCTTCACCACCCCAGCCCCAGACGAGAACAGACGCCCCTGCGCGTGATCCCATGCCCCCTGAGCACGGAGTCTCCTGGTGGTGCCAGCCCTGTCAGTTGCAAAGCTGCGTCGCCCCTCCGCCGCGCCCCTGGAGCCAGATTCAACCAAAGTGACTGTAACTATGCAATGATAGTGGTCGAGCAGTGACAAGGCGGAATAGTGAATCGGCAGTGATAGTACCAAAGTATTGGAAAGAAGAATAGACACAGTGATCAGATACGGAACCATACGGTAATATGATAAACACTAAAGCAGTGGGGTAAGTGATGATAATTGATCAAAACCAACATACGAGCAGAGAATAACAAAGTGAATACGTTACCCATCAGACCCTACCTCATGCTACCATAACCATAATCAGACCCCAGTGCCTAACCCCCCCCCCTTTAGTAAGAACTAACTCTAGCATCTCCACTCGCATAGAGTCCCTGGACTACACTGATTTAGAATATTCCACCTCAAGTGTTATTTTCACCGTATCCCCAAACAGTATCCTGCGAGATACTATTAACCCTATCTAGTTATAAGAGTTTATAATCGCCCAGTATACTGTGTTTGTAACATCTACTGATTCCCCTGTGTAACTAAGTAACATACGTGTAAAGTTTTTGTGTCCTGCCTCTCTCTTATTTGTCTAAGCCACGGTCTTGAAAGAGAGCCCCGCTATACGTTAGGCGTTTAAGGAACGGGAAGCCGAGCCAAAAACACCTAATATTACACTTACCATTACAGGATGTATATATTTAGTGGGTAGCTACAAACTGTTGTTAAAGGGAAAATTTTCGTTTCTGAGTGGGATGCCCGGTACCATATGGGATAATTCCCACTGATTCTGTTCTTTTGTCCTCACACTGGGCTCAGGGCGTTATGTGCAATAACCATGGGATCACTTTATTATATATATATATATATATAATATATATATATATATATATATATATATATATATATATATATATAATGAACAGATTTCTGGCTCTATGTAATGCTGAGTGTGGCATCGATGAGTTGAATATAGATGACAAAAGTGCTAAGAGAATCAGCGGAGGTAGAAGGGAAAACTAATACAAGCAAAGCCATGAAGTATTCAGAAAAGACACTCGAGCTCATGAAAAAAAGTCAGGAAATGAAGATAAAAACAAAGAAAGATGAAATAGAACAAGCAGGATTAAATAAGCTTAACAAGAGACAAAGAGAAGAAAAAAGAAAGAGAAACATGGATCAGATCAAAGAAACCATCAAAACAGGAAAAAGTCTGAAACAAGTCTGAAGTAAAATAGCACTAGGAAAGCAACAAATTGTCACTAAAGGACAAAAACAGTGAAGTCATGAAATGCAGAGATAAGATGTTATAGTGAGTTGAAGAATTTTACAAAGAACTGTATGCATCAGAGAAAACGGTACCCATAGCTACCTTTTTACATGAAATTCCTGAGGTAACACCAGACAAAGTAAAAATTTCTCTTAAAAATATGAAATGAGGGAAGGCCCAAAGAGAGGATGGAATAGTAGCAGATTTACTGTTGGATACAGAAGTAGAAGTACAAAACAGGCTCACCCATTTACTTACTATCTATATGTCTATTGCCAGACGCCTTAATCCCGTTTGGAGTGGCCACAAACAAATCGTCACCACGTCGTCCTGTCCCCTGCCATTTCACTGCCCTGCTCCCAACTCACACACTCCTCTCATAAATCTCCACTCCATCCCTCCATCTCATCCTCGGCCTCCCCCTCCCTCTCCCCTCCTCCACCTCACTCACACTCTCCTCGTCAGTCCCTCACCCTCCATCCTCTCCACATGGCCAAACCACCTCAGTGTGTTCCTCCTAATTCTTCCTATCACATCCACATCCTCACCACAATGCTCCTTTATATCCTCATTTGTCAGCCTGTCTCTCCATGTGACTCTACAGGCTCCTCTTAAATAACTCATTTCCACTGCTCTCACTCTTGACTTGTGTCCTTCCAACAACGTCCAAGCTTCACTTCCATTCATTAGAGTTGGTATCACAATACTGTCATGTAGTAACCTTTTCACTTCCATGCTCACTTCCCTGTTTCTTAACACTGCTTTCAAGGAACCAGCAACCGTTCTTCCTCGTTGTTCCCTTTCAAGCACTTCACCCTCCAAACTTCCATCCTTATTCATCACACTCTGCAAGTACTTAAACGTACTCACATTTTCCATTTCCTCACCATCCAACCTCACTGTACATTCACTGACTTCACCTCTCTCAAAGACCATCATTTTACTTTTCCCTACATTCACCTTTAGATTCCATTTCCTACACACTCTCCCAAACTCATCCACCAAGCCTTGCAGCTCCCTTTCGTCTTCACTTAACACAGTATCATCTGCAAACAACAGTACAGGGAGTTTCCAGACACTACCCTCTCTCACTTGGGCCACTCCAACATCCACCTCCCTACCTTGTATCTCTTTTATTACCCCATCCACGTACAGATTAAACAACCATGGAGACATGACACATCCGTGTTTCAATCCAACCTTCAAAGAGAAAAAATTCGCTCAGTTCACCATCCACACGCACTGCAGCCTTAGCACCATCATACATACTCTTCACAGCATTCAACAACTTCCCATCTTCTCCACATATTCTTAATACTTTCCACAATCCTTGTCTATCCACCCTGTCATATGCTTTCTCCAAATCCATGCAGGCTGCATACAACTTCTTTCCCTTCTCTAGAAACTTTTCCACTAAAGATCTAAGAATGAATATCTAATCTACACAACCTCTTCCCTTCCTAAAGCCTCCCTGTTCTTCTCCAACTATTTCCTCTGTTATTTCCCTAACTCTGTCAATAAGTATCCTACCATACACTTTTCCTATTACACTCAGAAGACAAATGCCCCTATGATTACCACACACTTCTTTTTCCCCTTTTCCTTTGTACAAGGGAATAATTATACCTGACTTCCAATCCTCCAGGACTCTACCTTCCTCCAAGGCCACTCTGCACATCTTTCACATCCATTCTACTACTATCTCTCCCCCATGCTTCAGAATTTCACCACACACTCCATCAATTCCTGGGGCTTTCCCCAATTTGACTTTTTTCATTGCTTCCACAACTTCTATCCTACTGATTTCTTCCTGTCTTCTCACCTCCCTCCTTCTCCCAGCCATTCCCCAGCCACTTATACTCGCATTACTTCCATTCTCTAGGTTCAACAACTCCTTAAAGTGTTCTCTCCATCTGCTCACTTTTTCTCCCTTCTCCACTAGTAAAAAATATCTTTCACTCCCCTACTAACTTCACCACCACCCTGTCTTACTCTCTTCCCCTCTTTCCAGAACATTTTCTTACAGTCCCTCCACTTTACACTCAACTTCCTTCCAAATTCCTCATCCACTCTCTTTTTACTCTCTCTTACTAATTTTTTCACCTTACTCTTCCTTTCTACATATGATGCTCGCTTCCACCTCTCAACTTCTTCCACGCCCCTATTTCTCATCCATTCATTGTATGCTTTCTTCTTTTGTGCCACAGCCTGTCTCACCTCTTCATTCCACCATGCTGTTCCTTGCACCCCCTTCTGTCTTCTCTTCACCCCACACACCACATCACATGCTGGACAAATTTCTTCTGTGAATATCTTGCACACACCTTCCACGTCCCCCATCTACTCCAATTCATATTTACCCAATTGTTCCTCAACTTCTCACTTATATTCTGCCTTTTTCTCATCTTCTTGTAACCTTTCCACTCTCCTTGCAACTACTCCATCCTCCCATCCTTACCTTCTTCTGTTTCTCCATCTTACTTGGATCTTGATTCTGGCCACCACCAAGTAGTGGTCAGAAAGTCCACTCCCCCAACCTCTATAAAAAAGGAGAAAATTCCCAAAACATGGTGCAATGCAATGCTTATTATACCTTACAAAAAAGGCGACTCAAAAGATCGTAGTAACTATTGACCCAATAGCTTATTATCAGTTACAGTATTTACAAACTCAAAGTCCTTACAAACAGAATAACGACAAATTTGGAAGAAAACCAATCTCACGAATGGGCAGGATTCCGAAGCAGGTATTCAACTACCAGACATCTACATACAATGATTCAGCTAAATGAGAAAACTACAGAATATAATAAACCACTGTGCTTAGGTTTTGCTGATTACGAAAAGGCATTCAACTCAGTGATGCACATAGCAATTATAAATTCACTGCGAGAACAAGGAGTAAATGAGAACACTGTAAAACTGCTAAAATATACATATAAAGAGGGAACTGCTACAGTTAAATTCCATAAAGACTTAGAAAAAATTAAGGGTGAGAAGGGCGTGCATCAGGGAGATACAATTTCACCAAAATTATTGACAGCATGCCTAGAAAGTATTTTCAGGAAGCTTGACTGGGAAAACAAAGGAATAAAAATTGATGGAGAAAAGCTAAATCATTCAAGATTTGCAGATGACATTGTCCTAATCTCAGAAACAACAGAGACATTGCAAGAAATATTGAATGACCTGAACAGAGCAAGCCTCAAAGTAGGGCTAAAGATAAACCGTAGTAAAACTAAAGTAATATATTAATCCAAATACACCAAAAAGAGTCATCAGAATAAGCAAAGAAATTCTTGAAGAAGTTGTGCACAATTACTTGGGGCAAACACTAAAATTAATGAATGATAACGATAGTCAACTAAAAAGATGCATTACAATTGGATGGAAAGCTTTCGGTAAACATAGAGACATCATGAAAAGTAGCTTGCTAACATGTGTGAAACAAAAAGTATATTACGAATGTATAATTCCAGCTATGATGTACGGTTGTCAGACCTGGAAACTGACAAAATTGAAGGAAAATCAACTAATATGTTCTCAAAGAGCAGTGGAAGGGTCAATGTTGGCAATATCTTTAAGAGACTGGAAAAGATCAACTTGGGTGAGAGAGCATACTAAAGTAAAAGAAATTACACAGGTTATAAAAGAACAGAAATAAAGGTGGGCAGGTCATGCTGCAAGAATAAGGGATAACCGATGGAGCAAAAGGCTGACTGACTGGACTCCGAGAAATTGTAAGAATAGCAGAAAAAGGCCAGAAAGGAGGTGGAGAGATGAGATAGAGAAGTTTGCAGGCAAAACGTGGCAGAGATTGGCCCAGTCAGGGAATTCGTGGAGAAGTTTTGGGGAAGGCATAGTTACTACAGTGTATCAAAAGTCTGACTAATAACATGCTAAATACTGATAACTAAAGGATGTCAGGAAGTATTGCGACCACATGCTCCAGTGACCTCTATGAACCACCACCAGATGTTCACCCCTCAGATACTATCCTTCAAAGGCACAAGTGCACCTAGACAGACTATAAACTGGCCATCACCCTTCCCTGCTCTACCTCTTTTTACTTTTACTTGGCCAGGTTAAGGTAAAATGACTAGACTGCATTAACACAAAACTCAAAAACAGTCCCCTATGACCACAATGCAAAGCAGCCCTCACACCATGACACAATCTCCCCATTATAACCTCAACAAAAGACCTCTGGGAGTGCCTGATTGAAGTGGTTGGTTTCCAGAGACAACAACACACCTGCCACTGTCTTTTCATTACAACTCCATCACCTGTAGCAAAAGTCCACTCCAAATTAGAATTATAGATAGTTATATAGGTAGTTAATGATGCTTAGAGTGAGTGAGTGCAGGCAGAAACAAATGTGTGAACTATAGCTGAGTGGTGCTCAAAATTGAGGTTTCAGTCCTGAAGGCACAATGAGTCATAATGCATACATTGTAATCTAATCATTAAGGGGGAAAAAAATCTTAATAAAAATTCCAAAATATAAAAAAGGCTTTAGAATGAAACACTACCTGTACATGTAAAAAATAATATTAATAAAAACAAAATGAGACAAGAGGTACTGACAGTCTTATAAGTAGTAGTAGTAGTAGAAGTAGTACCTCCAGGTTCATCTAAAAAGTGAACCCAGGTGGAATACAGGCTGAAATTCCCCTCCTCCTGCAGTCCACCATCTTTCTATTGGGGGTACAGGAAGGGAAATGAGGAGCTTTTGAATAAATGGGCAGTGGAGTCAAGCTGCCCAATTATACTGGCACCACCACTTGAAGGCATCCCTCGCTGGCACCACAGGCATTATTATAAGTTAGGGACAGGTTGCAAAATATCTCAACTTTTTCACATACATTTCCAGCTATAAATGTGAGGACTGGCTAATCAGTTAGGGATGGGTTGCAAATATCACAACTTTTTCCCATACATTTCCTACTGTAAATGTGGGGACTGGCTAATCAGTTCTATTGGTATTATCCCGTTCAACAAGATTACTTTTTTTCAATATATATTTTTGTTGCATTCAAACCATTTTCTTTGTCTTAAGAGAGACCTTCTGCAGTGGAGGGGTCGGATACAGCCTTAATAGTTGCTGATTTGCTTTCATCTGACAAAGATCCATAACCCTTTTCAGCTCAACTGATGGTCAGGTGTAATCTGACTACAGAATTTATTTGATCTGTAACCAGGGAGGTTAATTCCTACCTAATAAATTAAGCCTCATAAAATTTACTGCAACCAAGACTTAGCGGTTGAGTTGTGAGAGAAGCCCTGTTCTGTCAAATGAAAACATGCCGACTATAATCCTGTCGTAATCAGAAGTCTTTAGAAGTTTCTGTAAAACTGTCTAGTAGCAGCAAGGAAAAATATCAAGTAGGTAACTGGACTGAAGGGCTTAATGAAAATTTACTTCCTTCAGTTTAATGCCTATTCATTTATTCTTGCTTCCTTCAGACAGGCAAATCCAGTTTAGGTTAAGATTTATCAAACTGGAACAGACAGATATAACTGTTCAAAAGAAAATCACTGAATATAATAACCTTGTCACAGTCTGATCAAAATGGAAAACATGTCATCAGAGTGAAAAGGTTTAGTGACAACATATTTCTAGTCTTCTGAGGAATTACAGTGGAATCTCCTAAATCACATGATTCTAAATAGCAGATTCGTAATATGCAGCAGCTTCAAGCAAGTTTGCAACATCAGTAAATCGTGGAAATGACACAAAATTCGCGGATGCAGCCATCAACAGTGACGCTTTTCCAATGCCTCGTGTAATATGTGCCACCATTACATCAAGTTTGCGCATCTAGCTGAGCATGAACCAATCACAGTCAAGCATGGCAATTACTTAGACAATCATATTTAACCTCTTCATTACCAAATTCCACATTTGTATACTCCCACATACATAAATAAAGTTCGGCTGAGAAACCGTATTTGCTCATGTATATGGGTGTTTACATGAGATATAAAAGGACATACAGGGGAGTTTAATACTCAGTTTGGCCTGAAATAATGATGGCACATGTTGTGACTCAATGGCAACTATGGTCCATCTATTTTATGAAGAGCATTTGGGCGTTGTCCCTCTTGGGGAGTCCCCGTCCCACAGTGTTGCCATACTTTGTACTGGGCAACTTAATCAGATTAGAAACAAGGCGCTAATCTCTCCCTCCCAGCACACCACTCTCTCTCTCTCTCTCTGCATATAGAAATTGCATTTTTTATAGATTTATTTCTATAAAAAGTCTATACACTTTTATGAATAAATTGTATTTAGAATTTGAGGAAAAGCCTCCAGACTGACCGTCTGTCTGTCTTGTTGCGCTCTTATTCATTCCCTTTCTCCATGACCTTTCCCCCTACTCTCTGTTTCTGTCTGTCTGTTTCTCTCTCTCTCTCTCTCTCTCCCTCTAACATTATTTTTTGTTATGACTGTGATTTTCTCCTTAAAGTGTGAGGTTTATTTGTGGTTTATAATTTCGATTTATTTTCCACACCACTACTGAGGTTAAGGAAAAGCCTCCTGACTGTCTTGTTGCTTTTAAGGGATAATTTATGGTCCTCTGTTTGCCTTCTCTTCTAGAAAATACTTATTTACATTGTAAATAAGTTCTTTTTCTCTACTGTGGAGCACACAAAAGCAAGTAGCAGGAGTAAGAGCATCCATCTCAGGTGGCAGCCAGAGTGGAAATTACCTGGATTAACATGGTCACTCTACCCTTACAAGCGTGGCAACGTTGGAAAGCAATGTTGCCAAGTGTTGTGGTATTTATAAAAAGTACCTGTTACTAAAAGAAAAAAAAGAGGCATTTATAACACTACATAGCTTTATTAAAGAATTAAATATATATATACTGTAAATAAACTTCATTTACAAGTAGTAAATAGCTGACATGAGACAGAGAGGTGTACATGTTTGGCAGAGAGGCGGCCTAGGAAATTCCCAAGAGGGACAACGCCCAAACGCCCTTCATAAAATAGACGGACCATAGCTATAACGTCATGTACCCAGTCATGGCTCTGGCATGTGTCATCGATTTATGCAAATGAGCTAATTTTGTTTGGGGGCACATTGTATAATATGTATTTTGATTTTGTTATATATATGTACCTATATATTGTGATATAATATAGAACAAATGTGATTGTTGATATCAATGCTCATGGTTGCCTAGCAACAAGTCTGGCCTTGCTGTACTTGAGAGTGGAGGGAGGGAAACAAGTGCTTGCAGGACAGTTACACCGTTTCCTCGTGAGAGGAGGTACGCAGGATTATACCGTACAGTGCCATGGCGTCATCTGAGAGTGAAAGTGATGTGGAAATGGAATGTGATAGTGAACTGGAGAGATCAGATGACAATGAGACTCAACCTGACTCATACGAAGAATATATGCCTGAGAGTGACAGTGCAGTGAGCAGTGACGACGAGAGTGAGGAGGAAAGTCATGCTTCCGACATCAGTTCAGCTGTCGCCTTTATTACCAGGCCCTGCTACCCCAGGATTCACACTTATGGCGAATCCCTTTGCAGACCAACGACCCAGCCCTTTGCCTAAAGCTATTGATTTTCCCGATATGCATCCAGCCATTATTGACCATCATCAAGCACATGCAATGAGAGCCTTGAACTGTTTTCAGCTGTCTGTTTCCAATGATCTAGTCCAATCCGTGATTGTGGACGAATGAGTGGGCACACTAATTCTTCACGAAGGACCCTCACATCAAGTCTAACAAATTTATGGGGAAGAAGTGGAGGATGTTCACGAGGATGAGGTGTATTAATTTGTTTGCAACTATTGATGGGACTCAACAAATTACCAAAAATCTCGGACTATTGGAGCACCTCATTACTCTGCCAAGGACCGCCTGTGTTTACAACAGCAATAATGAGTAGGAATGGGTCTTCACAAATCCAGCGTTTTATCCGATACTCACACCCTGATGATGCAGATGTCAAGAGGCCTATTACAAGAATATCCACCTTCCTTACTATGCTGCAGGAAAACTGCATGCGGTACTTTTCTGCTGGGGAGAATTTTGCTGTGGATGAATCCCTCATTCTCTACAAAGGCAGGCTACACTTCAGGCAATATATCAAAACCAAGAGGAAGCAGTTTGGACTGAAACTCTTTGCACTATGCCCTAGCTCCCCCAGTGCCAGAGGATACACATGGAACTTTTGCTGATAAACACCGCACCTGTATGACCTGATGTTGGAGGATCCAGACCTGTCTGCCTTGGGCAAGTCTGAGCGAGTACCAGTTTTCCTCATGGGCGACCTCCTGAAGGTGGGAAGGCATGTGGTGCTAGATCACTGGTATTCTTCCTTGCACCTTACCCAGTACTTACTAGAGAGGGATACACTAATGACAGGCACTAAATGTGCAAACAGAGGAGTCCCCCAAATTGTGAGAAATGAAGCACTGCAGAAAGGCCAAGCACTATTCTCAAGGAACAACAACACCCTTCCTGTGAAGTTTAGAGACAAAATATGTCAATGTAATCACCACCATGCACGAGGCAAGGTTTGTGGAGAGAATGGTGTTGGGGGGAGAGTGGGAGATCATGCTGGGTAAGGCAGTGTTCCCACCGGGAGAAGAAGATGTACCACGTATACATACCAAAAATCATGCGTGAAATTTGAAAAATGTGCAAATAATGGACCTCGCAATTGCAAAAACATATGGACACACTGTCGGGACTGAGCATGACAAAACGTTGCAACGTACCCATACGTTACTGGGACGCGGCGGGTTAAGGGGAGGCATGCTATGGCATTCGCAAACCCTGTATTTAACTATTCATAACAAAGTAACTGTGTATCTCCAGAAAACACAGGATAATGTAAATAATTTATTATTAAATTACTTTAAGTTGATGGCTGTACCTAACCCCCTAAGTTAAAAAAGTCTCTCCTAAGCTGAATGCTGGGTGGTCTATATGATATGCATCTCAGTTCTTATGTGCTGCAGGGAATACTCAGCATTACCAGTGTGAGGGACACTTTCATGTGGTGGCACTGATGAGAGCCAGGCAACTCCACAACTGGTTATACAAATGTCCCTCTATTTTTTTCCTATTCCCCAAATGGAAGATGCTGGACTGCAGGATAATGGCAACTTCAGCCTACAGACCACTAAGTTCATGTCCAAATGAGCCTGGAGTTGAAACTACTACAATACTACTCTGCATAACTTTATACCTCCCATAACCCATTTCACTGTTTACAGAGTATGCTTCTTTACATTCAGTAACTGTTTGGATGATTTATAATTTCACAGTGTAAGTTGGAGAAGAACAGGGAGGCTTTAGGAAGGGAAGAGGTTGTGTTGATCAGATATTCATTCTTAGATCTTTAGTGGAAAAGTTTCTAGAGAAGGGAAAGAAGTTGTATGCGGCTTTCATGGATTTGGAGAAAGCATATGACAGTGTGGATAGACAAGGATTGTGTAAAGTATTAAGAATATATGGAGTGGATGGGAAGTTGTTGAATGCTGTGAAGAGTATGTATGATGGTGCTAAGGCTGTAGAGAGTGTGGATGGTGAACTGAGTGAATTCTTCTCTTTGAAGGCTGGGTTGAAACAGGGATGTGTTAATAAAAGAGGTACAAGGTAGGGCAGTGGATGTTGGAGTGGCCTTGGTGAGAGAGGGTAGTGTTTGGAAACTCCCTGTTTGCAGATGATACTGTGTTGTTGAGTGAAGACGAAGGAGAGCTGCAAGGCTTGGTGGATGAGTTTGGGAGAGTGTGTAAGAAACGGAATCTAAAGGTGAATGTAGGGAAGAGTAAAGTGATGGTCTTTGAGAGAGGCGAAGTCAGTGAATGTACAGCGAGGCTGGATGGTGAGGAATTGGAAAATGTGAGTACGTTTAAGTACTTGGGTAGTGTGATGAGTAAGAATGGAGGTTTGGAGGGTGAAGTGCTTGAAAGGGTACAGCAGGGAAGAAAGGTTTCTGGTTCCTTGAAAGCAGTGATAAGAAGCAGGGAAGTGAGCATGGAAGTGAAAAAGTTACTACATGACAGTATTGTGATACCATCTCTAACTTATGGAAGTGCAGCTTGGACGTTGCTGGAAGGACACAAGTCAAGAGTGAGAGCAGTGGAAATGAGTTATTTAAGTGGAGCCTGTGGTGTCATATGGAGAGACAGGCTGACAAATGAGAATAGAAAGGAGCGTTGTGGTGTGGATGTGGATGTGATAGAAAGCGTTAGGAGGAATACACTGAGGTGGTTTGGCCATGTCGAGAGGATGGAGGGTGAAAGACTGATGAAGAGAATGTATGTGAGGTGGAGGGGGGAAGAGGGAGGGGGAGGCCGAGGATGAGATGTAGGGATGGGGTGGAGAGGTATATGAGAGAGGGGTGTGTGAGTTGGGAGCAGGGCAGTGAAATGGCCAGGGACAGAGTGACATGGAGGCGATTTGTTTGTGGTCACCCCAAACGGGATTGAGGCGTATGGCAATACATAGATAGAATTATCTGTGCTCCTCATACCAGCATATTCAGTCATCCCACAAAACACACAATGGGAGGACACAATTTTTGAACTACCTTACATCATCATCGAAAGGCACCAAGTAGTACCATAGTACCGTACTTGCAGCCCCAGGTTCAGCTGGTATATGATCCCAAAGGATTGCAGGCTTAAACTGTCCTCCTCCTACAGTCCATCATCTTCCTTTTGAGGGACAGGGGGGGAACTAAGGAAGAGTTGTGTAACTTGGTAATGGAGCCACCTAGTTATATAAATGTCAACAAGAGAAGGAGTCCCACTCCAGCACTTAAAGGCTGCAAGAATGAGAAGTAATAAGCCACTGGAGTAACATGGCTAAGGGTTATATTCTTGTCAAATAAAAAGGCCTGCTAACACCCTTAGAACCTTTTCCTTCTTAATTTATTCTACATATTAACCCCTTGAATCCAATGACCAGGTTGTTATTTTATTTTCCTTACCTCAAGGCAATTTTATTCAACTTGGAAAAGATGTGTAGCTGATTTTTTACAGTCTATAGCTATCCCTTCCTGACAGAGTCATCTCCCCTAGGCTGAATAAAATCATCTGGAGATAGAAAAGATAAAAACGACAAATACAGCACTGGACTCAAGGGGTTATGACTTACTCTTCTCTTTTTTCTTATCAATAAGTGTTTTATACACGGCGACCCAGAAGGAGAGGGTATAAGTTTAGAAAATGGTAGATGTGAAAATTCTAAGTGAAAAACGCTATATGAACATGGGTCTCAATCTCAACCGTAATGGAGGTCCACTTACTGGTGTTGTTGTGGGCTAAAATAGTTTCCCTCATAATTCCTTATAATTCACTCATATGGCCACCAGTAACTACAGCTCCACAACATTTGCGATATGAACCTGTTAATGAAGAATTTTTTTACTTAGCATTCCTTCATCATTTCCCAGTAACATCTTTTCCTCCTGGGACACCCTGTATAATGACAATGAATGAAAAATATAAAAATTGCATATTAACACAGGAGATAAAGATATACACCGGGAAAGGAGAGGTTCTAGGGAGTCTCCTTAACTGAACACAATATGATCCTAAATCCTCACTGCACCTTCTTCAATACTGAATGACATCGTAAATGCCTGATTAGGTCTGGCTTGTCACAAAACTGTATACCACATACATGACACTTGAATTTCTTTGCTCCAGAATGAAACAATACATGCTGGGCAAAGTTTGTCTTGTCACAGAAATATTTATCGCATTCATCACACCTAAACTTCTTCATCCGTGCGTGGATTTCCAGGTGCTTTGTGAGGCTGCTTTTCAGAACAAAGCCTTTATTACACTCACTGCATTCGAACTTCTTTTCTCCTGCATGAAGTATTAAATGCTGGGCCAAGTGGCATTTCTGGCGGAACAGTTTATTACACTCACCACACTTAAACTTCTTCACCCCGGAATGGATCAGTGAGTGTCTGGTGAGAGCAGATTTATCATTAAACTTCTTATCACACTCATCACACTTGAAATTCTTTACCCCTGAATGAATTACTATGTGTTGGGTAAGATGACTCCTCTGGAGAAATGATTTGCCACATGAATCACACTTGAACTTCTTTGTGCCTGAGTGAGTGAGCATATGCTGAGTGAGGTGACTTTTCTGGACAAACTTTTTACCACACTCGTCACACCTGAACCTCTTCTCCCCAGTGTGAATCAGTGAGTGCTTGTTATAGTGGCTCTTCTGACCAAACAGTCTACCACATTCCTCACACTTAAATTTCTTCTCTCTTGAATGAACCAATGAGTGTCGACTGAGGTTTGTCTTGGATGTAAACATTTTATCACACTCCACACATTTCAGCTTATTAACTTTACCTGTGAGGATCATTGTGTCTTGAGTAATTTCAATTCCCTTTAAGCACACTTCCTCTTTCACCTCATACTCATAATGAATGTCTGGCTTTTCCTCAACTACCTCCATTACTGATTTTATTTTTATCCATATATTTATTTACTTTTTATCAGACTCTCAGCACAGACTTGATGACCCTTTCCCCGAGACCCAGCACACCTCCTAAGTGCCACATAGCTTCACATGTCAATGCTATTACCCTCCACCTGTACCAAGTGGATGCTGGGCTTGTACCAATAATGGTATTAGCACAATGCGTCTGTGACAAGTCCCTGGTTCTTGTTGAGTATCAGTAAAGACTGCTTTAATGAAACTCAAATAATTTAAGTGTTCCATACCTCAGCCTGGGACTGAACTTGCATCCATTTAGAATGCAGGTCACTTCTCACACCCTCTGACCACCACTTCCCTAAATCTTTTTGAAACTGATTCTGATCTCCACTCTGCTGCATAGCATTGCCAGCCTTACCACAGCAATCATAAATCACCACCACAGTCATAAGAAGAATGTGCTCATAAATACTGAATTACAACATACAAGCTGTGGTAATTACCACACTAACCACAATAACCATCCACTAATTTCACATCTTGGTACAGAACACCCAATATTTTTGAGGACTCACAAATATTAAACAATCCAGAATGCACCTCTGCCAAACACAATTACCAGTATTATTCACATTCTCAAACACTGAAACAAATATCTATACTCAAAATCCCTGTCTAAACAGAGTCAATCAGTACTGAGGCAGGTCTCTGATAACCACTGTTGATGGTTCAGCTTCACTGACTTCGAAGTTTACCTGGAACAAAAGCTACCATTAGACTAGCATCTGTGTGAACCTAACAAGACTGTAGCTAGAAGGGGCAGCATAAACATCTGGGTAGTGACAAAACCATTACCTTACACTGTGGCTGAAGCACTGCCCACATCACTTCTCATACACTCACAACCAGGGTGGGCTTGGGTGGCTGTGCTGTGATTAATGCACTCATTCTCTTGTCACTATCTCACAACTTGCCTGAAACAAAATATTGTAAGCTACCAAGTGGACAGGCTGTAACATCTCTTTATGTGGATTTTCAAATACAGTGCCCTTGCACAGTGAACGAGTTTATGGGCAGCAGACAAGCTCATTCACTGTGAACAACACATCTTATTGGAAACGTAGCATATGGGTGGCACCACTCCCTCAAAGTCCACTTTATGAGCCATAGAAATATACTGCAGTACAGAAATACAGCATAAAATATAAAATACTTGTACATGGCTATTTACCTTAAGTGGAACTGATGGCAGTTCTGATTGTCTTGAATACAGGTGGTTGTGAGGCAGGGAGATACACTTGGTGTCCCTGCCACATTACCTTCCACTCCCTTGTTCCCGTTCCAAGTCTCACCCTTGTCACTTACTGAACCATTTTCCCACATGCCTCTACCTCGTTCACCTCTCCCATAAAACCATCAAAGTCCAAAGATGACACCACTGACATCACATCATTATCGTCTTCCCCAGGAAATGTAGCAGACGATGTACAGGCAACTGGCTCCTGTTGTTCTTGAGTTCGGTATAGTGCGTGATTTTCTTCTGCTGACTTCCATGTTGTGCCCTTCAATGTAAAACTGAAAAATGGTTTCTACTCCACCAAGCACTTCCTGTGTCCTAAGGTAGCTGGTTTCGTTTGCCTTGACCTTTTCTCTCAGATCATCCACTGCCATAAGAATTTTACTTATCTTCAACAGGGGTAAACCTTCGTCTTCCATTGGATTCTGCTCAACAGGGTGCGCAGATCTGGCCTGTTGTGCAGTGTCTACTAGGGGGTGAGGGGGTCGTTCAGTATGAGAAATGGTGGTTATGGCCTACTCTTTCCCCCGATTTCGTTCACTCGGAGTTCAACTTGTTCATTATGGTTTTGTGGACCTGATTACCCCCTGCTCATTCACTAGGCGAATCGTTTACTCTGAATACGTTCACTGTGTGAGGGCACTGTACAATAATTCTTTCCATAACAGAATGAACTCCATATGTATCTTGCATATAACATACATGTACTGCTCTATATTATTAAGAAGACTGGCTAACTAACCAATAAATCATTATATTATCCATTCCGGGCACATTTTTTTTTTTTTTGCCAAGCCTTCTATAACACTCACATGGGAAGAATGATATATCTCTGAGTCAAGGATCCACCGAAGGCCCTTCAGCCTTGGTGTGGACCATCACCACTTTTCCCCCCCTTCACTGAGTATAATGGCCCAGCGCTAGGCAACTCATATCAGATAATTAAGACAAGACTGATTATCCCTATACTTGGATTGTTTTTACCTGGCAGGAACCTACTAGGATACTCCCACAACTTGAACATTTGTGGTTGCAAGAAATTCACTGAACCTTACTCATGGGGCAGGAATGAGTCTCTCTAGTCAATGATCAGCTTAATCCTCCAGTCCTACTACATTTGGGCATCAACTGAGCTGAAGGGAATTAGAGATCTCTGTCAGCTTAGAAAAAAATAAGTTATACGAGGTCTGTCCAAAAAGAAACCAAACTTTTTAAATAGTGTATCAACTAGGTGGCAAAACATGATCATGATGGAAACACTGTGTAGCGGAACTTTAAGCTTTAGTTTAGCACTAGCCTCATCGCGCCATGTCACTCTGCCACTGAGTACATGCGCTTGAGTGAATGTATGTTTGGTGCACTTGGCAAATTTTCTTTTATCTCTTCTATCATCTGAAATTGGCGACCTGTCAGGGAGGATTTAACTGGAGGAAGGGGGGAGGGGGGGAAGGACATCCACAAGGGACAAATCTGAAAAGTTCGGGATGATAACTGTTTCGTGCTTCGCCAGAAAGTCACAGATAAGGTGCAATGCGTGTGCAGGTGCATCATCATGGTGCAGCATCCAGGTTTTGTTTGTCCACGTCTCAGGCTTTTTCCTTCGCACTGCCTCCCTTAAATGCTTGGACGTCCATGTTTAACTCTTTATTGACTGTCTGACCATGTAGAACAAGTTTATGATGAACAATGCCCATCCAATAAAAAAAGATTATCAACACCACCTTCACATTTGAGCAACTCTGATGTGATTTTTTTGGTTGCGATGACAATGTTCCAACCCAATGCGATGACTACCTTTTTGTTCTGACACTGTAGCTGTAC
Source organism: Coenobita brevimanus (assembly GCF_032717465.1). Classification (NCBI taxonomy): domain Eukaryota; kingdom Metazoa; phylum Arthropoda; class Malacostraca; order Decapoda; family Coenobitidae; genus Coenobita; species Coenobita brevimanus. The sequence goes on along the minus strand of NC_136968.1, from coordinate 31,387,812 downwards.
ACCCACGTTTTATCACCTGCTATGACATTTTTCAGGAAGTTTTTATCAGCATTCAAACAATTAAAGAGTTCCTGACTGACTGTGACATGGCTCTCTTTTTGCTCATCTGTCAGCAGATGTGACACAAATTTTGTGGCAGCATGAAGCATCTCAAGTTTTTTATTTAAAATCGTGTGGCATAAACTTTTACAGAGCCAACTTCCTTGGAAACTTCAAAGACAGTCAGACGACAATTTTCACACATCACAACGCACACTTTCACAACATGATTGTCATCTCTTGACAAGGAAGACCAATCAGATTTGGGATCACCTTCGGTGGATGTTCTTCCCGATTCAAACTGCTGCAGCCACTTGTAACACTGTGTACAGCTCAAGCAATCCTCCCTGTAAGCCTGTTGCAACATGTGAAAAGTCTCCGTAAAAGTTCTTCCCAATCTGAAACAGAATTTCATGCAAAAACGTTGCTCTTCAAGATCCTTCATTGTTCAACTTGCAACAAATCACCAAATGCATTAAACACATTCACTCAAGCACGCATACTTTGATGACTACGTGATGTGTTGTGCTGCTGCTAATGTTGGACTAAAGCTCAAGTTGTTGCTGCACAGTGCTCCTATCGTGATCATGCTACACCAGATAGTGCACTAATTAACCCACCGCGTCCTGTCAGATATTTCACCAATGATCCCCCTCAATCCTGGCAGATTACAGAAAAATTTCTTTTTGGCTAAAACCTCCATTTTTTATGAGAAACATCAAAAATTCAGAGAGAAAGTGCTCACCTGAGCTTAGAAATGCCCAGTATAGGTGATCTTCCCCTCACCTGGTACCGTCTTCTATCGAGCCCAGCTCCAGAGAAGACGTTTTCTATTGGAGGGGTAACTATTCCAAACTACTTAAAATCGGTAGATATTTATTTACTTGGTACGAATTATGTGTAGTACAAGAGTATGCTGGTTTTCACACAGTAATACCGTACCTTCCTTGATGACGTTACCTGCTCATCACCTCTGATATTTTTTTCTCTGGCGCCACATAAACTTTGTCCTCCACATTGTCATCAATTGGGGAATCACTCTTGCCTCGAATTTCATACTGTGGCACGACATGTCTTTACTGGCCAGGTCACTGGTAACAGGTGAGTTGCTGAGACAATGGTGTGCAGGGGGTGGGGGCATGCGGGGTAAGGCATTATTCCCACCTGGCGTTGAGTAGGAGAAGGTGTCCCGCATATACGAACCAAAAATCACACTCAAAATTTTTAAAATGTGCAAATGACAGACCTTGCAATTGTAGGGCGTTTATAAACGTCAGTGGGAGTCACAGTGACAAAACGTTCGGGCGCATATGTAAACAGGACAGGGCAGGTTAAAAGGTTTGGTTTCTTTCTGGACAGACCTTGTAGTCACTAATCCCTGAGTGGCATTATGTTAACAATAAATCCCAACCTTCCCTTGGTTTTAATTTCTTTATGGACCACACCCAGCATGACTGTCTTAAGCCCCTGGACATCAGGCAATTAACCCCTTCAGTCCAATGACACAATTTTAGATCTCACTCATGATATAACCAGATTATTTCATTCAAATTTGGACAGACCTATAGCAGTGATGGGGTCAGTAAGTGCTGTACTGTATCTTACTCATTCAGCTCAATCTCTCCAACAATGGTCCAAATCATCTGGTGATGGCAATAAGAGAATATAAATACAGGAGCCACAGGAGTGAAGGGGTTAACTATTCAACATAACTCACTAAAAATCAGGGTGGGCAGGACCAAGCAATAGGAAGGGAAAACATTAAGGTAGGACTATTGACAGAATATGACCAAAGCTTTGAGCAGAGAGCATTTTCATGATCCCTGCTCTTACTTCTCCCTTTCTGAAATAATTATATGATGCATGCAGGAAGATCAAATGTAGGCCTTTGTGATATTTACTACAGATGACCCCCGCTATTCGGGGGGGTTATGTACCCCACCCCCGCGAATGAGTGAAATCCACGAATAATCCGTACCTTCCGCAAAAATAACTGGTTTCACTGTTTTAACTATTCCCATTACCTACAGACCCACTATGAGACCTGTAGATGCATTTCATTGCACATTAATACTTCCTAAAAGGACAGTACAGGATGATACACAAGCCTTTCTGGGTGCAATGTACTGTACTCTCCCATGTGATGATGTAATGCACCGGGCTCTCATTCACATCAAAATGTCACCCAACAGCTGCAAACGACTGCCCCTCACACACCATGATTGGCAAAATCACTTGATCTTCCAGCGACCTCACTTTCTTCTGCTGTTTAGCCTCCCTGGCAACAAAGGCACCTTAACCAGCACACTTACACCCATTTTTCACAGGCATAAAGAATGGAGTTGATTAATGAAGCCATAATAACAAGCAGAATACAAGCGGATGCACAACTCATCAGATGAACTGAGACAGAATGAGCAAGGTGGTATATGATGGATGCAATGAAATACCGAATAGGCAGTCATTTACTGAACTGGTATTTTTAATTGGAAAATATTATAAGTATTACCACCATATAGGACCCCATTCAAAAATTTATGTTTAATATAACTATTGATAAAAAATCAGGATTCAGAGCTCTGTACTGTTCATTAACACTTCTGTCAAGGTCTCCCTATTCAGTCACCACTCTACTCATTATAGAAGGCATCTCTTACTGCTTGGTTTTTCAACTTCCATATTTTCCTCCTAGGTGTATAGGTCCTCTTTTTCATCACCCGCTCCTTAAGTGCCATGTCACATATCAATAACTTGTGTTGCTGCACACACTCCTCACTCCCTATAACTCGACCAATCCTCACTAACCTTCTACCAGCCCTCCTGACCAGGAAATAGTCTATCTGGCTGCTATTTCCCCCAGACGCATATATAAATCAACCTACTCTCTCTTTTCCTAAAATGTGTGTTGCACACAATCATGTTCATTGCCTCCCAAAACTTGAGTATCTTTTCCCCTTCCTCATTTCTTGTACAATATGCACATCCTCCATATACTCCTTCATATCCTTGAGCTGCATCACCTACATTACCATTTATGTCCCCTCCCAAAATTACAATCTCATCAACCTCTATACCACTTACTACACATTTTAGGTCATCCCAAAATCTATCCTTCTCTACCTCATCCAGGCCTGCCTGTGGAGCATACACCAATATAAATGCAAACATTAGTCCACCAAACAAAATTTTCACTACTATCATCCTTTCACCGATTTGCATTATACTCGCGACATATTCCACCCATTTCTCCTTCATCACTATATCCATCTGCCCTACCCCGCCAAAACAACTTGTAACGTCCCTCCCTCCCGGCAATCATTCTGGCTATATCTGACTCCCTGCATACATCCCACATCCACCCACCTTCTACTCAGTGCTTCTACTATTTGCCCCACTCTACCCCTCAAGCTTCCCACATTCCATGATGCCACTCTGATCCCCTTGGGTGATTTCTTTTCCTTAGGATTGCTTTGAATTTCTTACTTGCCATAATCAGTAATAAATAGTGGGGAGAGACATACCACAAGCCCCACCCACTTGCACAGTCCCAGGTAGCAGGCATGGGATCTGGGATCCACTGCCCACCAGCCTTGACCAGTGGCTGTGGCAGTGGTCTCAGGGCACCCTGCTAGAACAGCTACAGGGACACCCTTCAAGCAGGCCTTGGCATTGTAACAGCCCTGCCATATAAATATTGATAAGGCAGCCTTCTGGGGCACCACTCCCAGGTTCAGGCCCCTCTCTACTGAGTGGATGCAGCAGCATAGGAACTGTAATGCCTTGTACCCTTTAGCACAGGTTTCAAACCCCATCCCATCCTGACATCAAAATCTATGCTGGCGCAGCCCTCATCACACCTCCCCATAATAGATTCGCCACTAAGTAGCGAGGGCAAAGTTTTCTGGCCGCATGCTCTTGCTGGTGTCAACCCGTGACATAATGGGGTACACTGTGATATGTAAAGAGCATGTGGTGTATTGTAGGAGATAGTTGGAGGAAGTGTATGGGAGAGTATGCTGGTCTACTCTCCATATCAGTGTCACACTGAAGAGGTCGCCAAAGGGGAATGGTCAGATATTCTAGCAGCAAGTGAAATGGGTGCTTCAGCTCTCCCTATCACCAGCACTTTTGTCAACAGCTTCCTGTTAAGCCACCACTCCACTCATCTTGGTGTAGAAGGAATTCTTTACTGCGTGGTTTTTCAATTTTAATTTTTTCCTCCTAGGTGCATAGGTCCTCTTTTTCATCACCTGCGCCTTAAGCCCCACCCACCAGGAAGTGGCATATGCTGCAGCAAATGAGTGGCTGGGGACCACCAGGTGATGGAAGGAGCTGCATATGTATTTCCACCATCATTTGAACCGGCTGGCATTTGATCTCATCACCAATGGTGTGCAAGAGATTCCCACCAATGAACACAAGCATAGGTCAGTCAGTCCCGCGCCTTTGCCAGGTGAAAGACGATGTCTTCACGTTCCTCCTCGTCTGATTCTGTCCCTGCCGGCCACGGCCGCTTGCCTCATCCACCCCTGCCAAGCCTCTATCCAAGGACAGGTTACTTGATGTGCAAGTGATGTGTTTGTTTGTCTGTATTTTGCAAGTGATAATGAAAGTTCAAAGCCAATAGGTGAAGTTGAGTTTGTAAATATCTGAGTCACCCTGGCAATAACGAAACAAAACCCAAGTCGCACTGTAGAAAATGTTTTGGGTTTCTGTATTTTTTTGGCTCTGAAATCAGTATGCAAAATATGCGACATAAACTGTAAATATAATATCAAATACACACAGAATAAGACAACCAGAACATAAGTACTGTATTAAAGAAAGTGTTATAACAAGTCGGGGCCATGCGCACACAAACACACACACACACAGAAATCCCACCTCAAATGCCTAAGTTGATCATCTTCCTCACGTTCTTACTCATCAACACGACCACCTGCAGACCTGGGGATTCTTTCATTTGCAAGAAGAGTTGTTGAGTAAAATGGTTTTTCTGTCTCTCTAACTGCAATACTTTTCCAGATGTGAATGTTTGAAAATAGGCTGTTTTCAGGAAAACACCCGTAGGGAAAGTGCGCTAGCCTCAAAACAGTGCCGACAGGTAGCAGTTAAGCACCATGTCACATATGAATAATTTGTGTTGCTGCACACACTCTTTGCTCCCTATACATCCTTCACCAACCTCCCTCCTATCAGCCCTTCTGACCAGAAAATAGTCTACCTGGCTACTGTTTCCCCCACACTCGTGTGTAATCAACCAACTCTCTCTTTTCCTAATATGTGTGTTGCACACAATCATGTTTACTGCCTCCCCAAACTCGAGTATCTTTCCCCCTTCCTCATTTCTCATAAAGTATGTGCATTCCCCGTGTACCCCTTCATAACCTTGAGCTGCTTCACTTACATGACCATTTAAGTCCCCTCCCAAAACTACAATCTCATCATTCCCCATGCTGCTTACCACATGTATGTTATCCCAGAATCTATCTTTTTCTACATTATCCATGCCAGCCTGTGGAGCATACGCCAATACAAATGAAAATGTGAGTCTACCAAACAAAATTTTCACTACTATAACCCCTTCTCTCACTCTCATTACATTCATGAAATAATCCACCCATTTTTCCTTAACCAGCATACCCACAACACCATATCCACCTACCCTTCCCTGTCAAAATATCCTGTACCGACAATCCCTCCCGGGCAATCATCCTGGCTGATACTTCCCTGTATCTTACCTCCTGTATATAGCTAACATCCACCCACCTCCTACTCACTGCCTCATCCACTTCAGTCAGACTGAAGGATAAATATGACTACTTACCAAGAAAATTCATTCCTATATCATAACCAAGGTTCACTGAATTTCTTGCAATAATAACTTAGCATTCAAAACTGATCCACCTCTGTCAGACAAAAACAAACTGACAACTGTACAGTATACTGAGTTATGGACTATCTATCTACTCTATAGCTTTAATCCCATAAGGGATGGCCACAAAAAAATCACCTCCATGTCACACTGTTCCGACATTTTGCTGACTTTTCCTCAACTTACAGTCTCCTCTCTCATATACCTCTCTGCTCCATCCCTTCACCTTATCCTCAGTCTCCACCTCACTCACATATATTCTTCTAGTGAGTCTCTGACTCCCCATCCTCTCCACATGGCCAAACCACCTCCATGTATGGCTCCTAACTCACATCCACATCATAACGCTCCTTCACTTCCTCATTTGTCAGTCTGCCTTTCAATGTAACTCCACATGCTCCTCTCAAATACCGGTAACTCATTTTCACTGCTCTCGCTTTTAACTTGTATCCCTCCAACATGGTCCAAACTTCACTTCCATACATTACAGTGGAGATCGCAAAACAGTCATGAAATGACTTTTTTTTACTTTCATGCTTACGTCATGATTTCTTATCACTGTTTTCAATGAACCAGCAACTTTTTTTCCTACCTGTATTCTTTCAAGCACTTCATCCTCCTGAGTTATGGTGCTCCGACTAACTGTGATCCAAAGGGGCCTAGTGTACAGCAGTGAACAAGCTCACCAATAATCCTCTGCCAGCACTGTGTCCAGCCTTTCATATTTTTCATTCTTCATAAGACAACAGAGTCTCCTTCCTTCTCATTTACTTTTGTTGTGTACTTCAAATTGCAGTCACAAAAAACTAGTTCATGTAATGTCTTCCACAGCCACAGCTGACAAAGAAGTGTCAGTGCTCATGACTGTACAGTACTTCGAAGAGTGATTGGGGTATACTGTTCACTTAATGCTGCTAAGGGAAAAGCAACTGATCACTTTCATCTTAAATGTCTGGACTGAGCAGCTTAACCCCGGGCTCCTACACTCCTGTAATGGACTGGATGATGGATGGATGGATGGATAAATATGAACAAAATATCATCACTGAATTCCAGAGTAAATCACTTGCATCAGACTGACTGTGAGTGAGACTGCAATGAGAACTAATGTCAAAGTGTAATCTTGAATGATCAGTTAAAATTAGCAATTAACCCTCTCGCGCATGATAAGTTTCGATAAGTTTTCCGGTGCTTGATTTTTTCTGCGAAGCCGCCCGGCCCGGTTGCCCGCGCGCGGCAAATAACACGTATTCTCTCCTTATTTTCTCCACCCAAACATCAATATACTGCCATGAAACCTATGTCACCTTATTCGTCGATGTTTGTTCTAGCTGATAAGCTCCACAAAAAAAAACAGGAAAACACGAATAAAACAACATTAGGCGACCGTGAATAAACATTTTGCTACATCACGTTCACTTCCCAACATCACCATTTGATTGTTTTCCATCATACAGGAAAATGTTATTAGAAGTTTTGATAGAGAATTTCATCAGCTTTCTAAACAGACAAATCCGGTTGTCATACGATTTGTAGTTTTCGAGAAAATAGCCAAAAACTGAAAGCCATTTGTGAAAAAATTCAAGGAGCTCTAATTCTGAACTTTTCTCACACGTTATGTTTTTATTGCATAATATTATGCAGAATTTCACGAGCTTTCTAATGACCTAAAAATGGTTTCGGTACGCCTCACAGTTTTCGAGTAAATTGCCAAAAATGACTGGGAACTCATGTCCGTGTCACTTTCATGATGTGTGCATAGCACATGCAATATTCTCGCCTACGTAACAACGAATACTTATCATAGATATTACATTGTTATGTCTTGTACATATGTAGAATTTACTGCTCTTTATCATGGTTCTTACAGGAAATCGATACGTCCAATAGTTTTCGAGCAATTGGCCGACAAAGTGAGATTACTCCTCCGAGCACTTTCGACTTTACCAAAACAGTCTGTTCCCCCAACTTTTCCAACAAAAAATGTTCCCAAAGGCTTATATTCTGCAAATGAACATACGTAGAATTTACTGCTCTTTATCATGGTTCTTACGGGAAATCGATACGTCCAATAGTTTTGGAGTAATTGGACGACAAATGTAGAATACTCCTCCTCACCCGCATGCGAGATAAAAAACATTCTTTCCCTGCCTCACCCACGGCTCTTTATTATCTTCTTTTTTTACTCAAAGTATACACGTAAAATATCATAAGGTTTTTGATAGTGCTGTCAGAAACTCAACATGACCACTAGTCTTTTTGCTTGGTTCTGATACTGAGGCTGAACTTTCTTCCATATGTGTGTATATAAAAAAACATTACTTATTTGTGTAAAAAATACTGAACTATAGAAATAGGTCAATATACAGATCAACAAAATACTGATAACTCACTTCCTCCAGAGATGATGGCAGTAGCTTGAAGATGAGGAGTTATCCTCCAGAGATGTTGAGATGATGGCAGTAGCTTGAAGATGAGGAGTTATGTAGTGTGTGTGTGTGTGTGTGTGTGTGTGTATTTACCTATTTGTATTATACAGGAATTGAGCAATGCTCGTGTTGTCCTGTCTCCATATCCACATTTATCAAGTCTACCTTTACACACATGAATGTTTTTCTCATGCACCACCTCTTTGTCTAAGTCGTTCCAAATATTTAAGTATTTACCTAATATACCTAATTGTGATATACACGGAATGTACTATGCTCGTGGGTTTCCATCGCTGTTTCTCAATAAGTCAAATTTGGCTTTAAACTCGTTTAAGTTTTTAGACTGGACAATCTCTTTGTCCAGGCTATTCCATAAGTCTATACTTCTGTAAGGAAAGCTATATTTCTTGATATCCTTCAAGCAGCTTGACTTTTTCAATTTCATTCCGTGTCCTCTTGTTACTCTCTTATCCCATATAAACAGATCTTCTTTGTCAATTTTATCTACTCCCACCATGGTCCTGAACACTGCAATCATGTCTCCCCTCTTTCTCCTTTCTTCTAAGGAAGGCAAATCCAATTTTTCCAGCCTCTCTCTGTATGATAGGTCTGTCAGACTGGGGACCGTCTTGGTTGCTGTTCTTTGTATTCTCTCAATCTTGTTTATATCTTTCTTTTTGTGTGGGGACCACACTACCACTGCATATTCTAACCTGGGGCGGATCATTGCCACTATCAATTTTTTCATCATCTCCTCATCCATATAATGAAATGCTACTCTTATGTTAGTCAAGAGTTTATAAGTCTCTCCAACTATCTTGTTAATGTGCTTTTCTGGTGACAAACTATCTTGGACCGGCACTCCCAAATCTTTCTCTTCTCTCCTCTTTGTGATTAATTCATTACCCAATAAATAATTCAGTGATGGCCTCCTGGTACTTTTACCCATTTCCAATATTTTACACTTCTTTACATTAAATTTCATTTCCCACGTCCGGCTCCAATTGTGTATCCTATCCAAATCCTCCTGCAGTATTTTACAATCCTCCTCAACCTCTACCTTCCTCAAGATCTTTACATCATCAGCAAACAGACTTGCATAACTGTTCACTCCATCTACCATATCATTTACGTAAATCAGGAACATTACTGGCGCCAACACCGAGCCTTGAGGGACTCCACTTGTTACTTCCCTCCATCCAGACATCCTATCCTTTATTACTGTCCTCATTTGTCTGTCTTTCAAAAAGTCTCTCATCCATTCCAGAAGTTTCCCCTTCAGTCCTCCTATATATTCTAGTTTCCACATTAGTCTTTTATAGGTACCTTGTCAAAGGCCTTCTCTAAGTCTAGGTACACACAATCCACCCAACCATCTCTCTCCTGTACCACGTCAATCGCTCTTGAGTAAAAGCTCAACAAGTTAGAAACACATGACCTTCCACTTCTGAATCCAAACTGACATTCAGCCAAAATATTCATCTATTATATTAGACTACAAACAATATGTGAAGTCGTATGTCAGGAGCTGGTTGTGAGTTGTTGGTTGTGAGAGGTATTTTTTTTTCTTTTCACTCTTCATAATGAAGAATCAATTGTGCACTCGTGGGCTTGTATTTTGTTGGAATTCATTGTAGAACTGAAGCTAATCTTGTAGAGTGTCGCCTGCTTTTGTAGAAATTCACTGTTGATTCGAAGACGAGGTGTGTGTGTGTGTGTGTGTGTGTGTGTGTGTGTGTGTGTGTGTGTGTGGGTGAGTGTGTATGCATGTGTGTGTGTGTGTGTCTGTGGCTATGGCGTATTTTCTTCTCTCCTTGTGATACATTTGCCTAAAACACATCCGATGCACACAATAGATTTCTCCACGAACATTCGCTGCACGACATACGTATGTATATGTGGTTGTGGCATATTTCTTGTCTCTGACACTTGCGCTATGTTTTAGCTAAGTCAGTCAATGCATGAAATATTTCTCTGTGAACACTCGCTGCACTATTTTATATGTATATTTCACACTAAACCATACACAATATAAAACACTATCACATGATTCCATAACAACCTTATCTATTATTCCCGACTCTATGGCATACGTGACTGCCTGTTTCCTTAGCGACTGTTGCATATCTCTATGCGTGCATAATGCCTGCTATTGTAGGTTAGTTATTTCACCAATCCAGGCACTCTATGTTTCACAAATATAAGTACTGGCTTCACTATAAAAAGGTAAAATACTCACATCATTTATGGGCAGGGTGAAGCAGAGTGGAAACCCCGTTATAACAAACCACACTCCTGCCTGTAGGCTTAACGGCTGATAACAGGCCCCCAATGATTTACAGACAATATATCTATGTTCCATAGACACAATCACTTCACATTATAGTCAAAAACACTGTACAATCACAATACAGTATTTCAATAATGGCCTCTGCCTCGGGTGGGAGGGGGAAAATGGCGGGTTTAAAGGGACGCTGACAGCTTCACTACTCTCCTGCCTGGCTGGTCATGAGATACTGAGATATTTCTGCTATGCATTGTCTCATCAGAGCAGTCACAGTGTTGCCAAATGCTTACCTTGGAAGAGAGATGCACACACCGGAACGAACCCAAATTTGACGCAAATCGGCTGAAAATTTTTCTTTTGACGGCGTTTTTTCTGCTTAGGAACGCGATTTGCGTGACTGTGCTTCTTTGTAACAAACTACATGGAATGCGAATCACGTGACTGTGCCTGAGAGGGTTAACTGCATAGGCCCATACTGAAGTGACACTATACCTTATTTTCTCTAACTTGGCCTAAAATTGCTACCTATCCATCTTGAAAACTGAGTTATAGTAATATATTAAAGAAGTGTTATAGAAAAGACGCACAGCCATAGCATTATCTCTTTCTGCAGTGGGTACAGGAAATGATATTCCAAAAGGATACTTCATTCATTCATTCATTGCCAGACGCCATGTATCCCAAACGGGGTGGCCAACAGCTTAGAGTTAATTGTTTTTTACAGGGAGGGGCACTAATCCTCCACCAACCCCACTTGACACGTAGGGATGCCAACAGCATCTGGTGTTCCCAGGTGGTCACCCATCCAAGTACTAACCAGACCCAACGTTGCTTAATAATAATAATAAAAATAAAAATAATAACAATAATAATGTTTTTACGACTGAAAAGCAAGAGAGAGAGAGATAAACACGAAAAAAGCCAAAATTCTTACTGATCATACAAGAGAAATATCACATAACAAATATGTAATGCACAAAAATAAATCACTAGAGATCAGGTGTTAAGAGTCTGCACGGCCACCTACAATGACCCAGAGAAATCATAACTATCCAAAAGGATACTTGGGCCAACATAACATGAAAGATCTACAGGAATCGTACTCTCGTTGGCAAAGGAGGCTCCTTAGCATCTTCTCCTTAGTTACCACATATACCTTCATATATTTGGCAAACTACCAGTACAAATTTATATTCCCTTGTGCTACTTACATCCTTTTATAAACTGATATGTTATTAAGACTGATGGATCGTCTGAACACGAAACTGGTGTATTACAGACTAAGCTACTCTTCACTTGCACACCACCATCCTAATTCTGGTCAACAGGGATGGAGATGTGGGATATTTGTATTGCCAGGCAGCTTAACTTCCAAATTATATCAGTATCAGCACAGGAAGGCATCCATCTCCAGCACCGTACAGCCTGCACAAATAGCATACAACAGAATTGACCACTTGAATCCACTGACATTTATTTTTAGTTTAAACTTGCTGCTTACAGAACATTTAATTACTTTCAGAGAGACTTTTTTTTATTTTATTTTTTTATTTTTTTTTTTTTTAGGTGGAGGGGTTAGATGTTCACTTCTGTAACCCTCGAACATGAGAGGCCATGCCCAATCTAATACAATTATCTGGAAGTAGGAAGAAAGCAAAATACACCAGTACATCCCTGGGTTGCGAGAGTTAACATGCCATAGGCACAGATAAAGTCAGGATTTAACTGGCAATGAAAGGTGCAACAAAAAACTCTACTACACTGACTAGAACATGATCATGGGAGCCATAATCTTGTTCCATGTGAGACTTTGTACCATCTCTTCCATATCACGTTCCTTTGCCTATTAACCCCATCAATCCGATGATGCCTTTCTTAGGTTTGTTTTCTACCTGCAGATGTTTTCTTTAAATCATAAAAGCTTTCTCATACTTAAGGGGATGATCAAGATTGTACTGAACTCCTTGAATTAGAAATCTTTCTCCTATTAAGAAAAAAATCACCTAGATAAAGTAAAAAAACTACATTTTAAAAATGTCATCAGATTCAAAGGGTTTGAACAGTGAAATCCAGTGCAATTTATACCCTTTGGGATGTAGGAACCTGAGGTCAGGTATATTTACAGGTAAATGACCAGCTTACACCCTGTGATGATATTTAAAAAAAAAAAAAAAAAAAAAAAAAAAAAAAAAATCAAGACACCTCAAGGATTAAACCTGCAAAGCACCATCAATCTAACCTGGGCACTGATCACTAGATCAGTTCTCCCTTTCACATGTTTTTCTCTTTCCATGATTTCTGAACCTTACCTCACCACCAGGGATGTGGAGTTGGAGTCGGAATCGTGGAGCTGTCTGTTATTGGAAGGAGTCGGAGTCGGGAGTTGGAAAAATTCCCACAACTCCGACTCTGAGCTTTCTGATTCTGAAATCGTATCAATTATATCCTTTCAATACTTTATTCGGTTTATTTTACAGCCATTTACTGTATAGCAGTTTGTTTGTTATTATGCAAGCACTATATGCAGAGAATTTAAAACAAAGATTTAAGAACTGCGTCTATAAAAATTCATGAATATTATTCATCTAGCTACATCATGTCCATATGTGCTATTATTAGTACAGTACTGTATATTTATACTTGAGTTGGAGTCGTACTTGTAAAATTTCTGGAGTCGGAGTCGAAGGAGGGAAATATTATCAGATTCCAAAACTCTGCACACCACATCCACCGGTGAGAAAAGAGGCAGAAATGATGATGATGATGATGATGATAACTCTGTGAGGGCAATGCAAAAGAAAAATTATTTGTACTGATGAAAACTACCACGATCGGAAAAATATGTTGTAACCTTTGTAAAAGAAATAAACTGCCAATCTCATATACCCCCTGTGGCATGTAGGAGCCTAAGGCTAGGCTACCCTCATCCAGTACACTCTGAGTAGACGACCAGCCTACTTCCCAAGGTGGCATTACAAGATAGAAGTACAGTATTACCAGTGACCTCTTGAAAACTGGGTTATTGTTTACAAACCCACTCTCAGTAGATATTAAATTTTTACTTCCCATAAGTAATATTCATCAACAAAAATGATCAGGGTGTAGATGCTGCAGTTAAGGATTAAGGGATTTTAATCCCCGAGCTAGGCAACTATGACCATAGAGCCCTGCTAGGTTACAGAAGCGTGCTACCACTCCCGGCACAGCAGTCCTGGGCGAGGCTCGAACTTGCAAGAAATGGAGGCTTTTCCGGGAGTGGAAAAGGGGTGCTAGCAGAGAGGAATACTTAGCTGCCAAGTGTAGGAATAGAAAGGAGGTATACAGGGCAAAATCTGATTCTCAAACTTTTACTGGATAACCTAAATAGTGCTGAAAGGAAGAATGTGTTGTTTAATGTGGCAAAGCAGATGATGAGGTAAAACTGGGATATCATATGTGAGCAGTATGTAAACAATGATGAAGGAAAGGTAATGGTGGATAATGAGAATATTAAAGTTGCCTGGAGAGAGCATTACAACCAGCTGCTGAATGAAGAGAGTGACTGGAACAGGGAAAGTTTGGAGTCAGCAGATCCAGTGTTTGGTCCTTGGCCTTTCATTGGTGCTGCTGATGTGAGCAGGGATATAGGTAGGGTGCAACTGGGGAAGGTGGTGGGTGTGTCTGGGTTTATTGCTGGAATGTTGAAGGCCTCAGCAGATATGTAGAGGAGTGGGTTTAGTTACCAGTACCGTACTGCTTTGATAAATTCAAATATATATGAGTGTGTTGTCTCAGATGACTGGGTGAAGAGTGTGGTTGTAAATGTGTATAAGAGGAAGGGTGATGCTCTGGAAAGAGGAAATTAGACAAGCATAAAACTTTTGGACCAGATAATGAAAGTGATAGAGAAAGCCCTTGAAGTATGTTAAAGGAAAGAGTGAATGTTGATGGGATGAAGCTGGGCTTATGGCTGCCAAAAGGACCATTTATGCCACATCCACTGCCTGGCAACTTCCGTAAAAATATATAGGAAAGAAAAGGGAGACGTGTTTTATTTTCCTGATTAGGAGAAGGCTGTTGAGAGTCCCTAGGGAGGCGGTGATGTGGGCAATGAGAACGCCTGAGATCGAGGAGTGGTTGGTTAGACCGGTTACGTCTACGTATGTATGTAGGTGCTCGCACCCAGGTGAGAATGAATGGAGATTTGAGCAACAAGTTTTCCGTGAAAGCTGGCATGCATCAGGGGTCAGTCTTGAACCCCCTGTTGTTTGTCATGGTGCTTGAAACTTTCTCACATGACCTCAGAAACGGACTAACATGAGAGATGTTGCATGCTAATGAGTTGGTGTTGACTGCAGGAAATGAAACGGAGGGTGACGAAAGATTTAAGAAGTTGAGAGACAGAATGGGTCACAAGGATCTGAGAGTAAATGTGGTAACAAACGTGATAATATCTAGGGCTGGTGGTGGTACAGTAAGACCTCACTATAACGGACTAATTGGGGCCCAAACCATTCCGAAAAATGTGAAATTCCGATAAAAGTGACATCCAGACTTCCCCTCGTTAATCCGGACTTCTTCCGATATATCAGACATTAGTCCAGATCGCATGAACGGTTTTTAAACTGTTTTCACTACCAATGCGGTACTGTACTGTGTTAAAACTTCACTACATTAATCAAGTGGTATAATATATACCCGGTATAATAATACTGTACTGTACACTGATAAACATGTCTTTTATTTACTTTATTGTGGTGAACATAGCAGAAGTGGTCAGGCAATCCGGACTGCTTCTGGCTTTATCGGACTTTTTCCGATATACAGGAATTTAGTCTGGTAGCTCCTTGAGTACGATAAAGGTGAATTCTGGTCTGTTGAAGTCCGTTATATCGTACCGTACTATCAAAGCAGAGGGAACATGGCCATATGTGGTCTGCCAAAAGGGTTTGGGAAGTAACTCCATCTTGCACAGTGTTTGTGATGAGTGGGTGCATAAGGGATGTAGTGGTATTAGAGGTAGGCTGTGAAATACTGTAATGCTGATTTTGTGTGTGCGGTGTGTCGGGGAAAGCATACAGATTATCGAGCATGAAAGGACTGATCTTGCTGGTGAGTCTCTTGAGTGTGTGGAGTTTTTATTTATTTGATTGACATGTTATGTGCTGGAGGTGTGGCTCTCTGGCAAGGGTAAACAGTGGCTGGAGGAAGTTCAGGGAGCTGTTGTCCTTCCTAATATGGAGAGTACTCACCTTCCCCCCCCCTCCATGCTAAGGGATCTTTGTATGCAGCATGTGTTAGGAGTGTAATGCTGTATGATAGTAAGACCTGGGCAGTAAAGGAAGAGGATATTCATGGGCTCAAGCATACAGAAATGACAATAATTAGATGGATGTGTAATGCATCCATGAATGCGAGGCCTGGTGGGGCTAGGACTGTGACTGAAGAACTGTGAGAAAGGATGGGACTGAATTGTATTAGTGTTGTGATGAGGAGCAGAATGAATTGGTTTGGGCTACTGGAGAGGATGGAAGATGACAGATGGATGCAAAAAGTGAGAAGTGTAAACGCTGGGAACAGTGTTGCTAGAGGCAGATGAAAAAAGACGTGGGATGAAGTTATGGTGTGACCACACACTGCCAGAAACTGAGCAGTGTGGACAGCTGCCATTAGGTGACCAAAGTTGATACATGCAAGCATGTTGGAGTCTTTATAAATGATACAATACAGTAAATGGCTTTTCTTCTATGGCATTTCCTTTGCAAATTGGTCCAAGAGGAATATTAAACTCTTTGGACTAAGTTAGTGTCACTTACATTGGAAAAAAATGTCAAAATTGAATCACACAGAACTATCCAGAAAAACAAATCTGAATGTAATAATGAGCGGATTTGTATATTTTTGCTGAGAACCAAACATTAAAGGGTGATGCTCCAAATGAGGTGCTGCAAGTTAACCATTTGGCCAGCGAAGTGAAGGGTTCCTGAGGCCTACACAACCCCAATCAAATGGCTAACACACACTGAACCCTAAGATGAATAAAATTTCCTGGTGGCAGTTAGAGTAAACATTTTGAAGTGTTGTCTGTTTAAATCACCATTTGCGACATTATTCTTTTGACTCCTCTTTCACAAATTGTTCCTTCCCCATCCCCTCCTTGCTTTCATTGACTCCCCCCAAAGGGTTATCTGCCAAAAACGTTTCACGAAAGGAAGTGCTAACAAAGTGATGAGGACTTTTAAATACTGTACTTGAATTCTAACTGTGGCTTTTGCCAAATATTATGCAAAAATGGCACCGCCTGATTCAATACCTTATCCCTTTCAGTACTTGTAGCCTAAACCTGCCCCTAATAATGCACCAAACTCTGCTCGGTAACCAGTGAAAAATAATAAATTGGGCTGAAGGGTTCACAATGAAAAAGATGTCACTCCTGATACTCACATGCCGGTACAAGTTATGGACACAAATTGCTGGAATTTTCTTCAATCTTGCGAAATCACTCAACATATCACGAAACACTCACATCCACAGCATCCTCTTCCCGCACTTGTTGTTATTTGTCTCAGCCGCTTCCTGCTCTGTGATTGCAACAATTATAATTAAACACAGTACTTCAGAATATTGCTGCAAAAAAACTCGTTTATCTCCGGAATACAGCTAAAACTGAAATTTGTCCCTCGGTGCAAAAAAAAAAAAAAAAATAATAATAATAATAATTCGCTGACAAAAAAAAAAAAAAGTTAACAGCGATTTGGCCGACAAGCCCCCAGATGTTCATCACCTTCCTTGGTCATAATTTTTACAGCTTGGTATTGACTGAATATTTAATGTTATTGTAATGCCGATTAAAATGCCCGCCGTGCCCGCCGCCGGACCTCCCACCTCACCACCCCCCACACCACCACCCAGCCGCCACCCCACCACAAACCCAGGAGGACACACCGGTGAGTTTAGTGACCTCAGCCAAGAGGGTCATCAGGACATTACGGTCCTAGGTCCCTATTCCCCGCAAGTTCCCCAACCCCAGGTGATCAGGGGAAGTAAACTACAGTGCGGGCGGAGCAGTGATCGACAGAATAGGGGTGGGACTGAACCAGATTCAGTCCCAGGTAACACCGTATTGACAGCTTTGTTACACCCTCTAGGGCAGGAGGCCCAAGGAAAAGAGGCCCAAGGCTACGGCCTAATAAAGAGTGTGAAGGGGAAAGCGACCCCAGGCTCCGGCCTTAACACACTAGGGAGAGAGAGTTGCCCCAGTGCATCCCTCTCTTGCTGTTCTCCCCTTCAGGAGCAACATCCCGTTGACGGTCCTAAGCCGCAGCGTGAGGGCGACCCCGTTCGTCCGGCAGATGTTCCTGCTAGGGCTGATCGGCTCCCTGCTACGACCAGAGTACGGATCAGGGTAAAGAGCCCCTGCTACCGTACGTGTAGCACTTCCCTATTACGGAAGCAACACCCCGTTGACGGTCCTAAGCCGCGGCGTGAGGGCGACCCCGTTCGTCCGGCAGTTGTTTTCCGTACGGGTAGACACTCGGCTCCGGCCGGGGCACGTACCAGGGTAGAGAATCCCCTGAAGGTAGACTCAATCCGTATTGGAGAGAGTGTGGCCTCTGTGCCCCTCACTCCGGCTTGTCTCCTACTACGGGAGCAACACCACGCCGGCGGTCCTCAGCCGCGGCGAAGGGGCGACCCCGTCCGCCCTACAGGTGTCCCCTGTACGCCGGGCAAGTTCACGGCTACAGCCGGAGTGTGTGACAAGGGAAGGCGACCCCAGGCTCCGGCCTCCAGACACACCCGAGAGGACACGGGTAATGTGAGTCCTCCTCCACCCTCTTTCCCTTCGGGGAGCCCTTCGTCACCACCTGGGAATATAGCCCCAGAGGAGACGCTAGAGTGGTGACAAGGCCCGATATCGGGCTTACCGCCTACACTCGGGAGTTCCTTGTTCCTGTTCGAGCCCCGTAGGAGACGCTGCCGCAGCCCATTCCTGACGGTGCCTGTCCCCCTTGGTGCCCGCAGTCCCAGGACGCCCAGGCTAGACTCTCCAACTCCCGACGAAGGCGATTCGGGCTCCCTCACTCCCCGGAGTCGGAAGAAGCAGGCCCGAATACTCCGGCTATTTGGCCCCAGTCCCGAGGGCCACCTAGCAGGTCGAGGCCCCCAGACCAAAGGGCCTCCCTGCACCCCACTGGCACGGCCCTAGTACGAGGACCGCCTCCCAGATCGAGGCCCCCAGACGGGAGAGCCTCCCTGCACCCCATCTACGAGTGTGACTTTAGAGTGACTATTACCCAGGAAACAGGGAAAACAGTGACAGTGACTCCGCAAGAAACCGTAGTCAATAGTGGCCCATCAGAACTGTGTTAACAGGGCAGAAAGTGAACTTTGTGAATTATCCTAGTCCCTCCCCATATAAGAGAGTCAGAGAGTTTTCTGTGAACATCTGAGGTAAGGGCGCGGGCGAGTCAAAAGCTAAATGTACGTGTCTCCGTGACAAGGTGACAGAGTCGAGTGTCGCTGTCCGCACCCTACCTCTTTTATAGTAATATTCCCAAACCAGACTCCCAACCTTGGTTATTCCTAAGGTGAACAATCCTATTTATATCCTGCCTCCAAGTGACGTGTAAACCATATTATAGAAAACTCACAATCTCCCTGTGTGAACATTGTAGTGTATACGATTGCTCTGTGGAGACCAGTGTTAACTCTGTATCTCTGTGTCCCTGTATCTTAAATATCATTCTATGTGTATTGTTACGAGTAGGATTAAGGTAATAGATGTGTTAAGGTATACTGCCTGGTTTTTATGTCCTGTTCCTTTGTTAATGCTTTACTTCCGGTCTAGAAAGAGGACCCCGCTTCAGTAGCTAGTGTTTTTACGACGAGAAGTCGCCTTAAAAACACAGCATTACACCGATGTTTTAGGATCGGCTTCCCGTCCCTCTAACGCCTAGTGTGTAGCTGGGTTCTCTTTTTAGACCGGAGCTTAGACAAATAGGAGAGAGGCAGGACACAAAAACTCAAGGCAACAACCTTACATGTGTATTACTAAATTCTACAGTGGAACGGGTAGATGTCACGGAGATACTGGGCAATTATAATTCTTAGGCCTAGATATGGGTTGCTAGTATCGCGGAAGATACTACTCAGGTCAAGGTCGGGTAAGGTGAATAGCACTTAGAGCAGAGAGGTTATGCAGTATTATTGCAGGAAGTCCAAGTTTTATGTATTGGTGGAGTTGATGATACTATTTCACTGTGGGTAATTACTACTTAAACACTAGGATCTGCATATGACCTTAGTGTGGTGTGGTGTTATTATTTGGTAGCGTGTTCACTGTGATAGACCCGTATTTCACTGTCTTGCAGTGTTCACTGTTTCACTGTCACTGAAATACAGAATAGCGTCCCCGGGAATGCCCAATCACCTCCATCAGGGATTCAGCATAGTGCCCCCGGAAATTCCCCGACACACCCACAAGGACCCCACGGAGGAGCAGCAGCAGCACACCGAGATTCGGCGCGAGAACGGCACAAGCCAGCCCGGGCCGTACGCCCCTATGACTCGGAGCCGCGCCGCCGTCGTCATAGCAGGAATCCTGCACTACCTTCCGGGCGAGTTTCCACCAAACCATCTCGGGATGGAGCTGTCTGTCCAGCTCCGATCAGCGCCCCTCAGGAGTTGGCCTGTAGCCACTCCCGCCTTCTACAGGAGTGTGCCAGTAGCCTCTCCGAAGGTGTCTTCCCTCTTGGGACGGCTGGTAGCCGACCGCCACTTGTAAAGGAATCGGCCAAAAGCCAACCTGAGGGTAATCAGGAGATGGCCTGTAGTCGCTCCCGCCTTCGTCAGAAGGTGTCTTTCCGGAGACGGCTGGTAGCCCCTCCACATCCCCTCCTGAAGGAGTCAGCCTGTGGCCGCTCCCACCTTCGTCAGATGGCTGGTAGCCGCTCCGAAGGCATTGCCCCTGAGTCGGCCTGTAGCCGCTCCACACCCCTCCTACAGGAGTCAGCCTGTAGCCGCTCCCACCTTATTCAAACGGCCAGT
Source organism: Coenobita brevimanus (assembly GCF_032717465.1). Taxonomy (NCBI): domain Eukaryota; kingdom Metazoa; phylum Arthropoda; class Malacostraca; order Decapoda; family Coenobitidae; genus Coenobita; species Coenobita brevimanus. The sequence continues at coordinate 31,367,156 of NC_136968.1, read as the reverse complement.
AGCTGCTCCGAAGGCATTGCCCCTGAGTCGGCCTGTAGCCACTCCCACCTTTGTCAGACGGCCAGTAGCTACTCAGAAGGCGTTGCCTCTGAGTCAGCCTGTAGCCGCTCCTCATACCAGCTGAAGGAGACGGCCTGTAGTCGCTCCCACCTTATTCAGACGACCGGTAGCCACTCTGAAGGCGTTGCCCCTGAGTCGGCCTGTAACTGCTCCACACCCCTTCTGCAGGAGTCGGCCTGTAGCCACTCCCACCTTTGTCAGACGGCCGGTAGCCGCTCCGAAGGCGTTGCCCCTGAGTCGACCTGTAGCCGCCCTTATACCAGCTGAAGGAGATGGCCTGTAGTCACTCCCGCCTTCGTCAGACGGCCAGTAGCCACTCCGAAGGTGTTGCCCTCAAGTTGGCCTGTAGCTGCTCCCCACCCCTCCTGCAGGAGTTGGCCTGAAGCCGCTCCCGCCTTTGTCAGATGACCTGTAGCCGCTCCGAAGGTGTCCTGAGGTGCACTGGTACTTATTCTCCCTCTCAGGCCACGGCCAGTACCCGGGTCTTGGTGCCTTATGGTCATGCCCCTGGGAAGCCATGGCCAGTAGCCGAGCCTCACAGCCGGAAGCAGTTGAAAGCAGCCCCACCGCCCCAGCGTGAGACGAGTCCTGAAGCAATGGAGGTAGGAGAGTACTGGAGAGGCCCTATCGCCTCCCCTGGCCTCTGCTCTCTATGTCTCGCCTTGGAGGAAACCCACCTGACGGACCCTGATGCAGACCAGTGCCACAGCCCCTCCCTGACGGCGCTGCCTGGTTCTGGGGGCTGCAGCCCTTGGGAACTCCAGGTCCTTCCCAGAACACCCAGGTGGGACCTCCCTACGCCCCAACGGCGAAAGACCTCCACCTCCGGCTGAGACCTGACCGAAAGGTTCAGGGAATTGTTCGGTCCCAGTCCTGAGGGCCATACTCCTGTTCCTAGTCCAGAGAACTTGGGCCCCTTTGCCACCTGCAGCCCCAGACGAGAGAAGACGCCCCTGCGTGTCATCGCGTGCCCTCTCGGCATGACCTCCCCTGGCAGTGCCCCTGCCCCTGCAAAACTGTTGCCGGCGTGTCTCCCCGCTGCACCCACCGTCCAGTAACTTATGAGACAGTGATTGCGCCCTGAGTACAGTGTAACAGTGACGAGGTAATAGTGTACTTTCCTAGCACCAGGCCAAGTGTTTACGTGACGTTGGAATAATGGTCTAATGTACAACAGGGCGGAGTAGTGAATAACCCATGTAGAATCCAAGTGATAGTGAATAAGACTCATGTGTGACTCCATGCTATAATCAGTGAAACGCCCAAGCCGTGTAATTCATATTGGTAATTTACCCAAATGTCCCTTGCTCTTAGAAAAAAATAAATCGCACACGCTATCAATATCCTCCACTTCATATTACTATTAATATAATTAGACCCCAGTGCCTTACACCTTCCCCTAGTGAGCCCTATCGCTCACTCCTCCATGTGCACCGAGACCCTGGACTATACTAATTCTGTACACTACGCCTCGAGTGTTATTGCAAGTGCATGCTACAGTAGTATCCTGTGAGATACTGAGAATCTAGTTATAAGAGTTTGTAATTGACCAAATATTGTGCTGTATCATTTGCTGTTGTCCCTTGTCTGACTAAGTAATACACGTGTAAAGGTTATTGCCTGAAGTTTTTGTGTCCTGCCTCTCTCTTATTTGTCCTAAGCCCTTGTCTCGAAAGAGGACCCCGCTACACGTTTGGTGTCCTAGGAACGAGAAGTCGAGCCTTAAACACCTAGCATTACATTGGTGGACAGCGGTGGTTCTTGACCTGGGCGTACGAGAGAGGTAGTGAGGAAATATAGGCAAAATGGCAACAAAAGCACACGTGCAATTGCCCAAGTTTGACCCCGACTAGTATGATGTACACACATATCTGGCGATTATCAAGCCCTTACTAGACATTGGTTTTGATAATGACCAACAAAAAATCGCAGTCACACTTCCACTACTGGGCAAAGCAGCGGCGAACATAGCACCAAAAGTCGTCACGGAGCTCAACTGGCAGAACTTCACAAAGTTTGTGATTCAGGCCATCACCCCATCACTAGGGAAAATGGTGGCAGTATCCCAATTGGATAGTCTTACATTTGACGGGGATTTAGATAATACCCTAATTCAGGCAAGACGCCTAGTTACCGCTGCCTACCGTGAGGCAGATGAGGAAAACCGGGATCAGCATACCTTTAACACTCTTCTGAGAGTGCTTCCCAGTAGTGTAAAACAACACTTTACTATCCATGACTCGACTGGAGACATGGATAGAGATATCCAGCTTATACGACGCCTCCTGACCGCCCGCCCGACACCCCAGCAGATCAATGTGGTGAAAAAGTTTCCCACACAGACTCCAGCTCCTCCAGTCAAGCCACGTCCACCCTTGCCTCACACAAGCCCCACCCCGGCGCCGAGCCTGCCTAGAGCACACCCCATGCGCCAGTGCCCCACTCACAGGGAAAACCCTAACCTGATCTTGGTGAATCCCTTGGAATTCACAGCCTGCAGCTCCCGGTGTCCTCTGCATGACATACGGGACCAGCTAAAGGCTGCACGCCGCAAGCCCATTACCCCAGGTTCACGTAAGGTGTCCTCGCTGGAGGACGAGGCCCCCGAGGACGAACTGGCACCCGTAGAGGAGACCGATCCTGGGGAACAGGAGCAGGAGCAGGAAGAAGGAGGACCCAGACAGCTGGATTTTTAGGCCTGCCCCCGCACCAACCCACGATGGCAGGGGCCATTACCCCCAAATACCGCCCCCCAGTGTACCACAAGATGAATTTGAACGGCGTGAAGGCCAGACTACTAGTCGATACAGGAGCAGCCAGATCCTGCCTTTACAGCCACTGCTTCTCCCGCCATAGATCGACCTTTGGCCCGCTCAGCCCCACAGCCACTCACCTAATGGATGCGGGGGATGGCCCCCTGCCCATCCATGGGGAGACATAGGCCCTATGGGTCGATACCCACCAACCGGTGTCGACCCAGCACCAGTTCATAGTTTTTTACTCCTGCTGGAGCTTTGATGGGTACTTGGGACTGGACTTTCTCCAGAAGCTGGGATCTACCACAGATTGCCGCTACCGGCAGCTCCAGTTCCGCGCCCCACCCAACTCCACCCAGGCCATCTGCACCTGTACGCCATGGCCCAGGCAGGAATACTCACCCCCTCCCTCCCTCCCCCACCCCCCTCCTCCCTCCCCTCCCGTGCTCCCTCCCACCACCCCTCCTCCCTCTTTCCCCACCGCCGTTTCTGCCGCCATTACCATTCCCCCCCATCATGAGGCCTGGGTGCCCCTCAACCGGCCCTCTGGCCCCTCTGTCTTATTCTCCCCTCTCCTGCCACCAGGAGCCCTCTCGGCCTGCCTATTGTCCCCCCACTTTCCTTCCCCCACATCACACGGCAGTCTGCATCGCAAACCTTGCCCCTTCCCCCCCTCACCCTCCCGAAAGGGCTCATAATCGGAGAGATGGAAGAAGCCGAGCCCTGTGCCCCGTTCCCTTCCCACTCCCCCACCCCCCTGCCACCCATCCCTGACCCTCTCTCTGCTCAGCAGTCAGACATCCTATGCCGCCTTTTTCCTGGATTTCCAGGCTTTGTTTGCGGCAGGACCAGCAGACATAGGGCACACCATTTACCTGTCGCACGAAATTCATACGACAGGCCAACGGATTTGACAACCCTCCCGACGGAAGAAGCCCAAACAGAGGCAAGAAGAAGACCATCAAGTGCAGGAAATGCTAGAGGCCGGCGTCATTTCCCCCTCCACCAGCCTCTGGTCCTCCCCTGTCATCCTAGTGAAAAAGAAGGACGGCACGATGCAATTTTGCATTGACTACCGCTACCTTAATGATGTCACCATTAAAGACGCCACTCCCCTCCCTCGAATCAACGATTCCTTAGATTCCCTTTATGGAGCGTCCTGGTTCTCCACCCTGGACTTCCAGTCTGGATATTGGCAAGTTCCCGTGCGGCAAGAAGACCAGGGCAAAACAGCTTTCTCAACAAGTAACGGCAAGCATTATGAATTTAATGTCCTGCCATTCGGACTCTGCAACGCCCCCGCCACCTTCTCCAGGCTGATGGAACCTGTCCTCAGCGGCCTGACGTGGGAAATATGCCTGGCGTACTTAGACGACGTCATTGTCTTTAGCCAAACCTGGGCCGACCACCTGCAGCGCCTTAACCGAGTTTTCACCAGAATTCACCAGGCAGGCCTCAAACTCTGCCCCTCTAAGTGCGTCCTGACCACTCGGACCGTCTCGTTCCTGGGACACGTTATCTCTCAGGCAGAAATCTCCCCCAACCGTGACAAGCTCCACGCCATTGTGGACATACCACCACCACAGGACGTCCACAGCATCCTTGCCTTCCTAGGTCTGATGTCCTACTACCGCTGTTCTGTAAAGGGGTTTGCCCACATGGCCAAACCTCTCCATGACCTGACCTGAAAGGGGGAGCTGTTCCTCTGGACGGATGAAAGGCGAGCTGCTTTTCAGCAGGTAAAAGACAAACTCATCTCCGCCCCCATCGTAGCTTTCCCTGATTATGCCCTCCCCTTCTGCCTCTACACCGATGTCTCCCTCTCTGCCATAGGCGCTGTATTAGCACAAATTCAGGAGGGCCGCGAGTACATCATCGCCTGTGCCAGCTGTACCCTGAATCAGGCAGAGAAGAACTACGCCGCCACTAAACAGGAATGCCTAGGCATAGTATGGGCCCTCCAGCACTTCAGGGCGTATCTATCCGGAACTAAGGTCACCATCATCACGGACAACCAGTTCCTCCAGTGGTTACATCAATTGAATTCCCACAATGCTCAACTTATCAGGCGGCGTGAGACCTTAGAAGAATTTAATTATGAAATCTCCTACGGACCAGACAAGCTCCACACCAACATGGACACACTTTCCCGGCTCCCCATCCACACCATCCAACCAGAAACCAACCTCCTGCAGCAGTGGCACCACAAGGAGTGACTCCCGTGGATCCCCCTCCACTTATTCAAAAAGCTACACTGGCAGGGCGACCACCTCCTAACCCCCTCTGGTCATATCCTCCTGGCCTCTGATACCACTCTCGATGCCTTACGCCACCTTCACGCCAATAACGGCATCCACCTGGGTACCAAAAAGCTGCTACAGGTGTTCAATGACACGTACTGGGCACCAAACCCCTCCACCCTTGCCAAGGAAATTATTCAAAGTTGCCGAGCCTGTGCGCTCGGAAAAGATATCACACGGACTGCAGGACCATCAGGCCGTGTCACCACCCACAAACCCTGGCAACTCCTAGCATTTGACGTGGTGGGGCCTCTTCCCCCAAAATCGGGTTACAAGTACATGATCACGTTCATGGACACTTATTCAAAATTCGTCGTAGCCTGCCCAGCCAAGGAACATCACGCTGTCGCCATAGCAGACGCCCTCCTCCGACATGTCTTCCCCTACTTTGGCATTCCCCAGGCCATCCATTTGGACAACGTCCCCGAGTTCACTGGCAAAGTCTTGGAGGAACTCGCCAAAATTTTCGGGTACAACATCTCCCACTCATCCCCCTACTGGCCACGAGGAAACGCAGTGTGCGAGCGCAGCCATCGCTCCATTATGAATCAACTCCACACATCCATTGAGGCCACTAAAGATGACGACTGGCCTGCTCACATCAAAATTGTCCAATGGGGCATCAATTCCTGCCCCAGAGAAGACGGAGTTTCGCCCTACAAGCGGATCTTCGGTGAGGCACCCCTCCTACTACCCCTTCGGCAGCACTTGCAACCACCCACCTCTGCTCAAACCACAGACCCACTACACCACCTTAAGAGTTGGTTGGTACACCTGCATAATAACCTGGACCTCAGCCCCGACACAGCATCCAACCCCTACCGACCCGGCGACACCGCCACGGTCGCTCAACTCCCCACCCGCACAAACTCTCCCCCCACTTCACGGGGTCCCACACTATCACCCGCGTCCCCAACCGCTATCAAGTTACCATGGATTACCACGGCTCCCCTCGCACTCTCCGAAACTGCCACGTACGTCCCTTCTGCACCCAGGCCCCTGCTGCTCCAACCCCACACCCCATCCCTCCTCCTGCCCCGGCGCCACCTCCCCCCTTCCACCTACGAGTGCTACATCTCCTCCCCCTCTCTTCTACCCCTCCACTCTCCCTACCACCTCCGCCTCCCCAGCGGCTACCCCACCTCACACCTCACCTGACAGCTCGCCTGCACTGCCAACCTCCCACCACTCTCCCTCACCACCTCCTCCCGCCACCCCATCCTCTACACCCAGCTCCACGTGTCCCACCCACGCCATCACACTGCCACCATCCCCGACCACCATCACCCCCTCCCACCCACCACCCCTACACACACCCACTCCCACCTCCTCACACCCCACCTCGCCAACGCCACGCCCAACGGCACGTACTTCCCACCCCCGCCCACCCACCTCCCCACCCACCCAACTCTCAAAACTACAACCACCCACTCTGGCTGCCTTTCACGCCCACCTGCCCGATACACCCACTCTCCCACCCCACCTGTTTCCTTGCAACTTCACACCATCATGCTACACCAGGCCTAAATCCCGGCCAACTGTACTCCCCAGAGACCCTACGTCGCATTACCCCGGCACAAAACCCGACTCCTACCCTCGGTCTCTAGCATTCAGCACCACACCAAACCACCAGCAACAACCACGACGATGCGAATCAGACGGGCTGTATGGGCACCTACCCTCGGTAGAAACCGCAGGCTCCGAGGACCGCACCACCTACTCCACTCCTCCCCCACCGCCTCCACCCTCTTCCTCACCTGTGATGCGGAGCAGGATGAGAACCTCGCCACCACTACCTGGCAAGCCCTCCTCAGGCATCTCCAACCCGCCTACACCACCCATGACACTCATGTCCATCACCTCAAGTCACGGGGACGTGACTTTTTCCAGGGGGACGGTGGTGAAATACAGCATAGTGTCCCTGGGAATGCCCAATCACCTCCAGCAGGGATTCAGCATAGTGCCCCCGGAAACTCCCCGACATCCCCACAAGGAGCCCACGGAGGAGCAGCAGCAGCACACCAAGACTTGGCGCAACAACGGCACAAGCCAGCCTGGGCCGAACGCCCCTATGACTCGGAGCCGCCCCGCCGTCGCCATAGCAGGAATCCTGCACTACCTTCCGGGCGAGGTTCCACCAAACCATCTCGGGATGGAGCTGTCTGTCCAGCTCCGATCAGCGCCCCTCAGGAGTTGGCCTGTAGCCACTCCCGCCTTCTACAGGAGTGTGCCAGTAGCCTCTCTGAAGGTGTCTTCCCTCTTGGAACGGCCAGTAGCCTCCCACCCCTCATAAAGAAATCGGCCAAAAGCCGACCTAAGGGTAATCAGGAGATGGCCTGTAGTCGCTCCCGCCTTTGTCAGAAGGTGTCCTTCCGGAGACGGCCGGTAGCCGCTCCACACCCTCTCCTGAAGGAGTCGGCCTGTAGCCGCTCCCACCTTCGTCAGACGGTTGGTAGCCGCTCCGAAGGCGTTCCCCCTGAGTCGGCCTGTAGCTGCTCCACACCCCTCCTGCAGGAGTCGGCCTGTAGCCGTTCCCACCTTCGTCAGACGGCCGGTAGCCGCTCCGAAGGTGTAGCTCCTGAGTCGGCCTGTAGCCGCTCCTCATACCAGCTGAAGGAGATGGCCTGTAGTTGCTCCCGCCTTCGTCAGATGGCCGGTAGCCACTCCGAAGGTGTTGCTCTCGAGTTGGCCCGTAGCCGCTCCCCACCCCTCCTGCAGGAGTCGGCCTGTAGCCGCTCCTGCCTTCGTCAGACAGCCAGTAGCCGCTCCGAAGGTGTCCCGAGGTGCGCTGGTACTTATTCCCCCTCTCAGGTCACGGCCAGTAGCCTGGCCTCATAGCCTTATGGCCACACCCCTGGGAAGCCACGGCCAGTAGCCAGGCCCCACAGCTGGAAGCAGCCGAGAGCAGCCCCGCCGCCCCAGCGCAAGATGAGTCCCGATGCAGTGGACGTAAGAGAGAACTGGAGAGGCCCTATCGCCTCCCCCGGCCTCTGCTCCCTACGCCTGGCCCTGGAGGAAACCCACCTGATGGACCCTGACGCAGACTGGTGCCGCAGCCCCTCCCTGACGGCGCTGCCTGGCTCTGGGGGCCGCAGCCCTCGGGAACTCCAGGCCCTTCCCAGAACACCCAGGTGGGACCTCCCTATGCCCCGATGGTGGAAGACCTCCACCTCAGGCTGAGACCTGACTGAAAGGTTCAGGGAATTGTTCGGCCCCAGCCCTGAGGGCCATACTCCTGTTCCTAGTCCGGAGAACTCGGGCCCCTTCGCCACCTGCAGCCCTGGACGAGAGAAGATGCCCCTGCATGTCATCCCGTGCCCTCTCGGCACGACCTCCCCTGGCGGTGCCCCTGCCCCGGCAGAACAGTTACCTTCGTGTCTCACTGCCGCACCTGCCATCCAGTAACTTATGAGACAGTGCCCTGAGTACAGTGTAACAGTGACGAGGGGGTGCAGTGGGGCATGGCTCCGCTTCCTCCATCTCTCCCACAACGAGTCCCTTTGGTAGTGTGAGTGGGGTCGTGGAGATGTTTGCAACTCTCACTGCCGCGATGTGCGGGGGTTGGAAGGTGGGGGGTAGGAGATAGGCCGAGAGTGTACCTGACGGTAGTCCGGGAGAGAAGAGGACGGATGTTCCGGTGGTCCTGTTCAGGGGGAGCCAAGCTTTGTGATGCGGGGGAATTGTCGTGATGGAGGCAATAATGGCGGGAAAGGTGGGGAGAAGGTGGGGGTAGGGGGGTGGCATGAGTGGGGACAGAGGGAGACAAGGGGGGGTGGGGGCTGGGATGTGGGTGACGGGGGCAGCAGGGCAGGTGCATACTGCTTTCAAGGCTTGGGGGGCAGGGGCTGGAGTCTTGCTGAACTGAAGCTGCCGCTTGTGACAGCCTATTGTGGTACGTAATTTTTGCAGGAGGTCCAGCCCCAGGTATCCGTCATAGTTGTGGCAGGTGGAGTCAAAGATAACAAATTCGTGTTGAGTGGAGGTGTGCTGGTGGGTGTTGGCATGTAGGGCCCGTGTTTCCCCACGGATAGGCAGGGGGCCGTCCCCCGCGTCTATTAGTTGAGCAGACATGGGAAGAAGTGGGCCGAAGGCCAACTTGTGACGGCAGTAGAAGTGGCTGTAGAGGCAGGATCTGGCCGCTCCTGTGTCGATCAGGAGCCTTGCTTTTACCTCGTTCAGTCTCATTTTGTCATAGACTGGGGGGCGGCATTTGCAAGGGGTGGCCCCCGTCACTGTGGGGAGGTGCAGAGGCGGTCCTAAAAATACAGCTGTTGGGGTGTGTCCTCTTCCTCTGGCTCCAGTTCCTCTACGTCGGTGTTTTCCATGGGTGGGGTGTCATCCCCAGAGTCCTTGTCTCCCAGGGAGGATACTTTGCATCACCCTGGGGTGTTCCTTTTCTTCTGGGCAGCCTTGAGCTGCTCCCGTATGTTGTGGAGTGGGCATCAGTGGTTACATGCAGAGAATTCCCAGGGGCTGATCAGTATGAGGTTCTGGTTCTCCCTCTGGCTGGAGGATAGGCCCTGGGTGGGTGGGGCACCGGCATGGGGCTGATGTGGGTTGGTGAGGATCAGGGTTTGCCATGCGGTGCTGTGTTGTTGGTTGGGAACTTGCTAACTGCGTTAAATTTGGGGAGGTGGAGTGGGAGGTTAACAGCCGTCGTATCAGCCGGACGTCCCTGTCTAGGTCCTCCGTTGGGTCGTGAATTGTGAAGTGTTCCTTGACCATGTCGGGGAGGACTCTAATCAGGGTATTGAAAGTATGTTGTTCCCGGGTCTCTGCGTTTGCTTCCGGGTATGCAGGGGTGATGAGTCGCCTTGCCTGGATGAGTGTATCGTCCAGGTTCCCATCATATGTTAGGTTATCCAGTTGTGACAATGCTACGACTTTCCTGAGAGAGGGTGTGAGCTTCTGTCACTATTGTTGTGAAGTTTGCCCAGGATGGGTTGGGAACGACTTTGGGGGCAATGGTGGCTGCTGCCTTGCACAGCAGTGGTAACGTCATAGCAATTTTTTGTTTATCATCCTCAAACCCGATATCGAGCAGCACCTAAATGATCGATAAATATGTGTGGATGTTGTATTGCCCCTGATCAAATTTGGGTAGCTGAACGTGTGGTTTGGTCGCTATTTTGGTATTTTCCCTGATTTTGTTCCTTCTTTAGTCTAACTCGGCCCGGGTCAAGAACCACAGCTGTCCACCAGTGTCATGCTAGGTGTTTTTAGGGCAGCTTTCCTAAGAATGCCTGGCTTAGTATTGGGTTCTTTTCAAGACTGGGGCTATACCACACATATAGGAGAAACAGGGCATAAAAACTCAAGGCTGGGGACTGGTACTCCCTGGCTGGGGACTGGTACTACAGCAGGTGGACGCGGGAGGGCGATGTGCGGGCGTAGAACAGTTGGAGGCTGTCTCTTGTCTACGGGCGCAGCAGGAGGCCATCGCCTGTGTCGTGTCCTCAGGACCGCCACCAACCCTGCAGGTAGTCCAGGTGGAGTGGCTGGAGGCCATCTCAGACGTGGAGCAGCTTGAGGCCGTTTCTTTGGTGGAGCGGCTTGAGGCCGTCTCTTTGGTGAAGCAGCTTGAGGCCACCTCTTTGGTGAAGCGGCTTGAAGCCGTCTCTGGTGGAGCGGCTTGAGGCTGTCTCTTTAGTGAAGCGGCTTGAGGCTGTCTCTTTGGTGGAGCGGCTTGAGGCCTTCTACAAGGGGCTGTATGGAGTGTAAGGTTCAGCTCCACCCTGATCCTGATGCAGGCCGGGTTGGCGAGAGGGTAGTGCTCCTAGGCTGAGGTGCACGGGTCGGGTCAGTCCCGAGGAGTAGGAACCCGTGGCTACCTGGGACTTGTGCCCATATAGTACAGACACCCTGTACACTACATCTAACCCTCTGTTGTCGCCTCCTGGGGGTGTTGTGTCACTGCTCGCTGTTATATATCTATCGATCTATTGCCAGTCGCCTCAATCCCGTTTGGAGTAGCCACAAACAAATCGCCTCCACGTCGCCCTGTCCCCCGTCATTTCACTGCCCTGCTCCCAACTCACACCCCCCTCTCTCATATACCTCTCCACCCCATCCCTCCATCTCATCCTCGGCCTCCCTCTCCCTCTTCCCCCCTCCACCTCACTCACATACACTCACTTCGTCAGTCTTTCATCCTCCATCCTCTCCACTTGGCCAAACCACCTCAGTGTATTCCTCCTAATGCTTCCTATCACATCCACATCCACACAACAATGCTCCTTTATATCCTCATTTGTCAGCCTGTCTCTCCATGTGACCCCACAGGCTCCTCTTAAATAACTCATTTCCACTGCTCTCACTGTTGACTTGTGTCCTTCCAGCAATGTCCAAGCTTCACTTCCATACGTTGGAGTTGGTATAACAATACTGTCATGTAGTAACTTTTTCATTTCCATGCTAACTTCCCTGCTTCTTATCACTGCTTTCAAGGAACCAGCAACCTTTCTTCCCTGCTGTACCCTTTCAAGCACTTCACCCTCCAAACTTCCACCTTACTCATCACACCACCCAAGTACTTAAACGTACTCACATTTTCCAATTCCTCACCATCCAACCTCGCTGTACATTCACTGATTTCACCTCTCTCAAAGACCATCACTTTACTCTTCCCTACATTCACCTTTAGATTCCGTTTCTTACACACTCTCCCAAACTCATCCACCAAGCCTTGCAGCTCTCCTTCGTCTTCACTCAACAACACAGTATCATCTGTAAACAACAGTACAGGGAGTTTCCAAACACTACCCTCTCTCACCAGGGCCACTACAACATCCACTACCCTACCCTGTACCTCTTTTATTACCCCATCCATGTACAGATTGAACAACCATGGAGACATGACACATCCGTGTTTCAACCTAACCTTCAAAGAGAAATATTCACTAAGTTCACCATCCACACGCACAGCAGCCTTAGCACCATCATACATACTCTTCACAGCATTCAACAACTTTCCATCTACTCTACATATTCTTAATACTTTCCACAATCCTTGTCTATCCACCCTGTCATATGCTTTCTCCAAATCCATGAAAGCCGCATACAACTTCTTTCCCTTCTCTAGAAACTTTTCCACTAAAGATCTAAGAATGAATATCTGATCTACACAACCTCTTCCCTTCCTAAAGCCTCCCTGTTCTTCTCCAACTAATTCCTTTGTTCTTTCTCTAACTCTGTCAATAAGTATCCTACCATACACTTTTCCTACTATACTAAGAAGACAGATGCTCCTATGATTACCACACACTTCTTTTTCCCCTTTTCTTTTGTACAAAGGAATAATTATACCTGACTTCCAATCCTCCGGGACTCTACCTTCCTCCCAAGCCAATCTGCACATTTTCCACATCCATTCTACTACTATCTCTCCCCCATACTTCAACATTTCACCACACACTCCATCAATTCCTGGGGCTCTCCCCAATTTAACTTTCTTCATTGCTTCCACAACTTCTGTCCTACTGATTTCTTCCTGTCTTCTCACCTCCCTCCTTCTCCCAGCCATTCCCCAGCCACTTATACTTGCATTACTTCCATCCTCTATGTTCAACAATTCCTTAGTGTTCTCTCCATCTGCTCACTTTTTCTCCCTTCTCCACTAGTAATCTACCATTTTTATCTTTTACTCCCCTGCTAACTTCACTTCCACCCTGTCTTACTCTTTTCACCTCTTTCTAGAACATTTTCTTATAGTCCCTCCACTTTACACTCAAGTTCCTTTCAAATTCCTCATCCTCTCTCTTCTTACTCTCTCTTACTAATCTTTTCACCTCTCTCTTTCTTTCTACATATAACTCCCTCTTCCGCCTCTCATCTTCTTCCACGCCCCTATTTCTCATCCATTCACTACATGCTTTCTTCTTTTGTCCCACAGCCTATTTCACCTCTTCATTCCACCACGCTGTTCTTTGCACCCCCCTTCGTCTTCTCTTCATCCCGAACACCACATCACATGCTGCACATATTTCTTCTGTAAATATCCTGCACACACCTTCCACGTCCCCTATCTGCTCCAATTCGTATTTGCCCAATCGTTCCTCCACTTCTTTCTTATACTCTGCCTTTTTCTCATCCTCTTTTAACCTTTCCACTCTCCTTACAAATACTTCTTCTTCCCGTCCTTCCCTTCTTCTATTTCTCCATCCTAATTGGACCTTGATTCTGGCCACCACCAAGTAGTGGTCAGAAAGCACTCCCCCAACCTCTACAAGCCATTGCATGCATTACGCATTTTCGCATCCTTTCATCCACACACACATAATCAATCATTGCCTTCCTTTCATTCAGTTCACCACCCACCCTTCTCATCACTCACCATGTATACCTGTGGATCATTTTGTGCCTGAAGAGGGTATTGGCTATCACCAACCCCCTCCCAGCACAAATGTCCACTAACGCACTGCCATTCTCATCTATCTCAGCAGGTACACCCCACTCACCAACTATTCCATCCACCTTCACATTCCCTACTTAACCATTCATATCACTGATCAAAAACACTCTCTCATTCCTTCCAAACTTTTCCATGCACACTTCCACATTTGTCCAAAACTCTTCTCTCACTCTGCTTGCACGATCTTGCGTTGGTGCATACACACACACAATCGCCAACATTTGTATTCCAGCTTTCAATCTTACCCACACAATCCTTGACCCAACTGATCCATACTCTCTTATGCTCTTCTTCCATCTTTTACTCACAACTATACACACTCCTTCTTTTGCCCTCTCATTCTCACCTACTCCTGCACATATACCCCATCCATACTCCCATTCTCTCACACTCTCACCTCTCCATTTAGTTTCAGTTATTCTGCATACATCAACTTTCGCACCCTCAAGCACCTGGACAATCTCTCTCTCTTTCACCTCATCATTCGCTCCCCTTACATTCCATGTTCCGATTACCATGTCCTTTGTCCGGTCCTTGGTCGTCATCTTTTGGTCAGTCCTTGTCCGAGGCTTATTGTTTGTCTTTTTAGTTAGTTGTTTTCCGGGGAGGGGAACTAACCCTCTGCCAACCCTTTTAATCGCCTTTTATGACAAGCAGGGATACTGGGGGAGTATTCTTGAAAAACTCCCTTACCCCCAGGGAGTAGGGGGTAAAGCTGTTATCATTTCATTTATTATTGTAAGGTAAACAGAGTATTTAGCCAAGAAAAGGTGGTGAGTCTGAGAGTCAGCATCTTTACCATCATATTCAGTCGAGAAACTAAATTATCAGGATGAATACTAATTTGAAGAAAGAAATACGACCAACAAGAATGATTTCGATACTAATCAAATGCTGGAGACTTTCTGTTTAAGATAATTGTTATGCTGAGTACTCAGAGTTCAACTCCGTGCCCTCCGAGTATGAGCAACTGACTTGGGTTCTTTTCAGGATAGGGTCTAGAGCACGCAACCAAAGGAACAGGGCTCAAACACAGGCTAGCCAGTCTTACACGTCCATAAAAGATACAAGTGCTGGACACAGTACAAATGACATAGAACAAACACAGTATTAATACTTAAGAATAGGAGCTGGACTACAGGAGACCAGATAGTTGCAGGTATCGTCCAGGTATGGGAGGTGTCCCATCAGGTGTGCGCTCTCGAGAGAGGCGCAGGTCCCTGGTCACATGATGGATCATCCTATGTGGTCTGCGGGACGGCTTCGAGGGAGGCCCTTCTCTGGTGGGACCTCGGTGTGTGTGGTGGCCCTCGGGGATGGGGCCGAACAGGGCGAGCAGGCACGCTGCTCTGTGCCTGCCCTTGGAAGAGGAGGACAGCTCGCCGGGTGGTCTGGGTATGACCTGGCCTGTAGTCTCGTGGGCGTCCTTCGGCGGCTGGGGACTGCGGTCTTGCCGGCGTCAAAAGACCGTCAGGGGCTACCTGCAGCCTCTCGTCCTTGGGGAGTCCAGCAGCAGCTGGCGATGTCGGGGTGCCGGCTGCAGTGGGCAAACTCCCAGGCTCACAATGGGGCCACTCCAGACTCTCTCCCACAGGTACTCTGCTGGGGAGCAAGCTCTGCACCTCGGGTGTGGGGGGCGCACGAGGGGCGTCCCACTCAGCCTCTGGAGGAGTGAGGCGAGCAAGGGATGCTACCCTCAAAGGGAACTGCAGGGGTAGTAGATGAGGAAACACGATGGACGTTCCCTTCCCGACAGGGATGATGGGCGCTGCTGCAGTTCTTCTAGTCCCTGGGATGGCAGGTGAGGGAAGTACAGTGGACGTTCCCTCCTTGGCAAGCACGGTGGGTGTTACCGCAGTCCTGCTCCCTGCTTGAGGGAAGTTTGGTGGACATTCCCTCCCCAGCAAGCACAGTGGGCGTTGCTGCTGTTCTGCTTGTGCCTGGGATGGCAGGTGAGGGAAGTATGGTGGACATTCCTTCCCTGGCAAGCACGGTGGGTGTTGCCGCGGTTCTACTTGGGACTGTATGTGTACAAGTCCCACCGCGATCCTTATGAGTGCTGGTCCGGCTGGAGAGTAGTGCGGTGGGGTGGCGCACCTTCTGGTGGCTCTGTTGAGGGGAAGAGGGGCACATGGTGGCGGGGGACATAGGCCCGTCTAGCCTGGGCCCTTTGTGCGCCTCCCTGTGGTCCCTCCCTGGGGTGGGTATTTTGTCATCCCGTCCACGCACCTCTCTGTGGTTTCCCCTTGGGAGGGGTATTTCACCACTGTCACGGGTGAAAAAGGCACGTCCCCGTGGCTAGAGGTGGTAGGTGTTTGATGTAGATGTCTGGTGGGATGGCATGAGGTGGTGAAGGAGGGTGGTTCAGTGGTGTGTAGGTCAGTTTGGCTCCTGGTGTGGGTGGTAGACGATTTCTAGGGTGGAGATATGGGTCGTCTTCTGTAGGAGGCATAGCAGCTGTGAAGTCCTCCTCAGATGATGTTTGTTCCCTTGGGCAGGGATCCACAGGACATGTCTTATTTTCATCCCTGGCGGCATGCAGTGTGGTGACTGGCCAGCGGCTCTGGGCTGAATGCTGGAGACGGGTGAAGTGATCTGGGTTTTATGAGGTTGTGGGGGATGCGCACTAATCATCCTGGTGGGTCGGGCTACTGGAATTTCCCATCCAGCCTGGTGTATTTTGAGGGTGAAGGGGGAGGTGTTGGGTGTGGGTGGACTGGGGGTGGCTCATGTGGAATGGCACCGATCGCCACTAGGGATACCTTGGTGTATAGGCAGAGGGCCAGGATGTAGTCAGGGAATGAGATGATTGGGTCGGCGATGAGTTTGGTCTTGAGGGTGTGGAAAGCTTGAATACAGTCCTTAGTCAAGGTGAAAAGTTTGCTCTTTCTAGTCATGTCGTGCATGGGCTTCGCAATGTTGGCAAAAATATTTTCATGAAGCACCAGTAGTAGGATGTGAGGCTGATGAAAACACAGATTTCGTGGAGATCTTGGGGTAGGGGGAGGTCTCTGATAGCATGCAGCTTGTCAGGGTCAGTTGCAATGCCTTCCTTGGAGATGATATGTCCCAGGAAGGAGATGGACCGTTCAGCCAGGATGCACTTAGACCGCCAGAGCTTGAACCCTGCCTGTCGGATTCTGAAGAAGACTTGTTGACAGGGCTCTTACTCACTGCTGATGGTTGCGAGCCATTTGGCTCCTAAGATTTCAGATTTATGAGCCAAATAAATTTTTAATAGCCAAACTGACTACGAACCGAAATATTTTACGAGCAATAAATATACTTATTCATTTATTTACATACTGTCTATTTTTAAACATTCACAATAGTGACAAGGAAAGATTTAATAAGTGATCACAACGTTCTTTTTTGTTCTTTTGAGATTTACTTATTTTGTAGTTTACTGGGTTTTGAAGTGAATGTATTTTCTCCTCGCCAAAAGGCGACTTGCATGTAATTTGTTCGCCGAAAGGAAAAAATACTTGCATTTGCGAGCTGTGGCTCGCCAAACAAGAGCACTGGTTGAAGGCGCTGGAGGTGGTCGGCCCATGCCAGCTGAAAATGATGACATCGTCAAGGTATGGTAGGCATATCTCCCAGGTGAGGTTGCTGAGAACTGATTCCATTAGCCTTGAAAATGTAGTGGGGGCATTGCATAGTCCAAAGGGGAGGATGTTGAACTTGTAATGTTTCCCGTTGCTGGTTGAAAATGCTGTTTTGCCTCGGTCTTCTGGGTGCACCGGGACCTGTCAGTATCCCAACTGGAGGTCGAGGGTGGGGAACCAAGGTGCTCTGTCCAGGGAGTCGAGAGAATCGTCTATCCTGGGTAAGGGAGTGTCGTCTTTGGTGGTTACGTTGTTTAGCTGGCAATAGTCCACACAGAATCACATGGTGCCGTCTTTCTTTTTGACCAGTACGACTGGAGAGGGCTGAGGGCTGGTGGATGGGGATATGATGCTGGCATCAAGCATTTCCTGGACCTGCCAGTCTTATTCTGCCCATTGTTTGGAGTTCTTTCTTTGAGATGGTTGTCGAATAGGTGGCCCTGTGGTGTGGATCTCGTGCACCAGGTGTGTGGTGTGGCCAATGTCTGCTGCTCCTGACAAGATGATGTCTTGAAAGTCCAGGAGGGGGTGTCAGAGGCTATCAGCTTGGTGTGGTGGGAGGTGTTTAGGTAGATGGGGAAGGGTGGCGGGGGAAGAGCAGGGCGAGGCTCACAGCTCAGCTTTCTCCATCTCACCGACCACTAATCCCTTGGGGAGGGTGAGGGGGGTTGTGGAAATGTTGGTGATGTGTACTGCCCCAAGGTGGGAGGGGGGGGAGGAAGGTGGGAGACAGTAAGCAGGAGGAGATGGCTCCTGAAGGCAGGTTTGGAGAAAACAGGATGGAGGTTCCGGTGGGCCTGTGCAGGTGGAGCCAGGCCTCGTACTGGGGGGGAATAGTAAGGATGGAGGCAATGGTGGCAGGCAAGGTGGTGTGCGAGGTGGGGGCAGGAGGGTTAGGGGTCATAGGGGGGTAAGGTGGGGGCAGGAGGGTTAGGGGTCATGGGGGGGTAAGGTGGAGGACATGGCAGGGGGGGAGGGGGCCGAGGGGGAAGGGGTGGGTGTGCATGTATAGTGTGGCTGGGAGGGGGGGATCTGGTGAGTTCTGGAAGTGGAGGCACTGCTTGTGGCAATCGATGCTGGTGCATAACTTCTGCAGAATGTCCAGCCCTAAGTAGCCATCGTAGGCATGGCAGGTTGAGTTAAATATGATGAATTGGTGCTGGGTGGACATATTCTGATGGGTGTCGCACGTAGGGCCCAGGTTTCCCCACGTATAGGCAGGGTACCATCCCCTGAGTCTACGAGGTGAGCTGAAGTGGGGAGGAATGGGCCGAAAGCCGAGGCATGGCGGGAGTAGATATGGTGGTAAATGCAGGATCTGGCCGTTCCCATATTGACTAGTAGCCTCGTTTTCACCCCGTTCAGTCTTGTCTTGTTGTAGACTGGGGGGCGATATTTATGTGAGGTGGCCCCCGCCACTGTGGGGAGGTGGGAGGGTGGTCCTAAAAATCCAGCTGTTGTGGGATGTCGTCCTTGCTGAGCTCTGGTTCCCTGGGATCGGAGTAGTCAGTGGTAGGAGCATCGTCCTTGGTGCAGTCATTCTCTATGGATGAAACTGCAGCACCCCTGGGTGGTTGATCTACGTTGGGTGGCTTTCAGCTGTTCCCGTATATCATGGATAGGGAACTGATGACTACAGGCGGAGAACTCCCAAGGGTTGATGGAGACGAGGTGGGTGTTCTTCTTAGGGGTGGGGTGCCTCTTTGTGGGGAGTGCCCTCGGCATGGTGGGTGGTGCTGAAGGAACAGTATTCCTGGGGGGGCGTCCGGGGCTTGGGCTGTGGTGGTTTGGGAGTGGGGACTCTGCTGACAGTGCTGTTGTGTTGCTGGGTGGTGCGTGTGGCAAGGAGGCGCCTGACCAGCTGGATGTCTTTATCGAGGTCTCCCGTCAAGTCATAGATTGTGAAATGTTTTCTGATGACACTGAGGAGGATCCTCAGTCGTGTATTGAAGGTGTGTTTTTCCCGGGTGGCTGGATCGGCCTCCAGGTAAGAGGCGGTGATGAGTCGTCTTGCCTGGATGAGGGTGTCATCCCGGTTACTGTCACAGGTGAGGGCGTCAAGCTGGGAAAAGGCAATGACTTTCCCTGGTGATGGCGTGACCATCTGGGTCACGATTTGCTTGAACTGTGCCCATGTCAGCTCAGGGACGATCTTCGTGGCAATGCTGGAGACCGCTTTTCCAGGTGGGCCAGGGTCACTACAATTTTCTCCCTGTTGTGCTCGAATCCTGTGTCTAATAATGGTTTGACCATGCACATGTACAGTAAGCAACAATAATCGTGTCGTGAAATTTGGTGAAAACATAAACTAACGGGCTAAGAGTCTGGTACGTTCCACCGTCTGTCATATGGACGGTTCATAATGTTTCACGAGTTACATTCAATCTTCGGACAAAACCGCGACATGACTACTGTTGCTCACTGTACATATCTATGTTGCACTGTTCAGGGTCAAACTTTGGCAACTGAACATGTGGTTTGGCAGCCATTTTGTTATCTTTCTCTTTCATTCCCTGTTGCTCTCTGACTGGATTGAGAACCACTGCTAGCCACCAGTGTTATGCTGTGTACTCAGAGTTCAACTCCTTGCCCTCCGAGTACGAGCAACTGACTTGGGTTCTTTTCAGGACCGGGTCTAGAGCATGAAACCAAAGGAACAGAGCTCAAACACACGCTAGCCAGTCTTACATGTGTATTACCATAAAAGATACAAGTGCTGGACACAGTATAAATGACACAGAATAAACACAGTATTAATACATACGAATAGGAGCTGGGCAGGTGTTGCCCAGGTATGGGAGGCATCCCATTGGGTGTGCGCTCTTGAGAGAGGCGCAGGTCCCTGGTCAAGTGATGGATCGTCTGGCATGGGCTGCGGGATGGCATCGAGGGAGGCCCTTCTCTGGTGGGGCCTTGGTGTGTGTGGTGGCTCTAGGGGCTGGAGCTGAATAAAGCGAGCAGGCGCACTGCTCTGTGCCTGCCCTTCGAAGAGGAGGAGGACGGCTCGTCAGGTGGTCTGGGTAGGACCTGGCCTGGAGTCTCGGGGGCATCCTTCGGCAGCTGAGGGCTGCGGTCTTACCATCGTCGAACGGCCTTCAGGGGCGACCTGCAGCGTCTCATCCTTGGGGAGTCCGGCAGCGACTGGTAACGTCAGGGCGCTGGCTGTAGTGAGCAAACTCCCAAGTTCAAGATGGGGCCACTCCAGACACTCTCCCACAGGGACTCCACTGGGGAGCAAACTCTGCCCCTCGCGTGTGGGGGGAGTGCAAGGGGTGTCCCACTCGGCCTTTGGAGGAGTGAGGCGAGCAAGGGATGCTACCCTCGAAGGGAACTGCAGGGGTAGTAGACGAGGAAGTACGATGGACATTCCCTCCCCGACGGGCACGATGGGCGCTGCCATGGTTCTACTAGTCCCTGGGACGGCAGGTGAAGGAAGAATGGTGGACATTCCCTCCCCAGCAAGCATGGTGGGCATTGGTGCGGTCCTGCTCCCTGTGGGGGCAGCAGACGAGGGAAGTACCGTGGACATTTCCTCCCCGACAAGCACGGTGGGTGTTGCCGCAGTTCTACTTGGGACTGTATGTGTACAAATCCCATCCTGATCCTGGCGACTGCTGGTCCAGCTGAAGATTAGTGCGGCAGGGTGGCACACCTTCTGGTGGCTCCGCTCAGGGGAAGAGGGGCTCATGGCAGTGGGGAACGTAGGCACGTCTAGCCTGGGCCCTTTGTGTGCCTCCCTGTGGTCCCTCCCTGGGATGGGTATTTCGTCATCCCATCCACGCGCCTCATGTCCACCACACATCCTTTAGAGGTTGTTAATCTTGCATCACCACACACACACAGCATTAATATTTCCAACCAGGCACTAAGTATGCACATCACATTTTCCAAATCCAGTTTCTCCCTCAGCTTCACATCTTCTGGGGGAGAGTCTTACAATGTCCCCTTTTCTGTTTCTAAGCTTCGGGTGGCTTTGTCACATTGTCATGATTCGTCTTCTGGCTGTGATGATATTCCATATGCCTTTTTACATCATATATCAGATGGATCCCTTTCCTTTTTACTGGCACTATACAACAGTTTTGGGTATACCGATACTGGTGAGTTACCGTCTTCTTGGGGTGAGTGATATACCACTGATGCCCTACTGTCCCTGGAATCTTCTGTCTGTGAGGCTTTCTCCACTTAACCAACACCAGGTCACGGGCATTATGGCGCTGCCTGGCGTCATGGTGTTTTACTTTCACTTCACGAGTTTGGTCTTTGTGGGTGCTTGCCTATTTTTATTCAGCAGTTTTTATCTAATCATTTTTTAAGTGTTTGAGTGGAAGGAGTGCTTTCTAATGCTCATGCACTTGAAGATGGAGTACCACATGGGAGTATCCTTTCTCTTTGTTGTGGTCATCAACAGTGTATTCAGTGTACTTTCTGATGGTGTGTGAGGCTCATTATACATAGATGACCTCTCAATTTTCTTCACTGCATCTAGGATGTCTCTGACAGAAAGGAAGTTGCAGCTGGCTCTCAATAGAATTTCGGAGTGGGTTGAGTCTTGTGGCTTCCGTTTTTCTTTATAAAAGACAGTGGCTATGCATTTCTGTCGTCTTTGGGGGGAGGGGGAGGGTTCATCCAGACCCTGATTTGTATCTTTATGGTCGAAGGATATTCTGTGTGGAAGAGACTAGGTTTTTGGGTCTTCTGTTTAAGAGACAACTAACCTGGGTTCCTCATGTTCGTTCTGTGAAGGCATCTTGTATTAAGGCTTTGAGTCTTCTGAGGATTTTGGGACATACTTCTTTGGGTGCTGATGGTCAGACTCTCCTCCTCTTGCATAGATCTCTTATCCTGTCTAAACCTGAATATGGGTGTGAGGTCTACTCCTCTGTAACCGATGCCCGTCTCCGGGTATTAGATTCTGTGCATCATCCTGGTGTACAATTGGCAACTGGGGCATTCAGGTCATCCCTGATTTCGAGTTTGTTGGTGGCTTTGCATCGCCAGTCATTGATGATATGTTGGTGTCGTCTTCACTGCCTTCCAGACTCTGTTTTTTGTACCACTGTCTCCCAGGATTCCCAATCATCTGTTCATGACTCCCATCCTATTTTCCCGATGTCCTTTGGTTACATGGTCTGATCTGTTATGTTAGCCCTCTCTGTTCCAAGACTGGCAGTCTGTCCACATCGGATCCCGAGGGTGGGTTTTTGGCTACTACCTCGTTTAACATTCTGTAGGCCCTTTGTTGGAAAAAAGGGCTAATTTCCCACTCAGGTGTCCCTCTCTCTCCTTTTAGAGCCTGCCTCCACTCATGAGGGTTTTATCCCTGTCTATACTGATGGATCTAAGACTGATACTGCAGTAGGCTTCGGTGTTGTCTCCCCTTCCTTCAGCAGAGAGGGTAACCTTCCTGGTGTTGCTTCAGTGTATAAGGAGGAACGGACTGCAATTTTATTTGCTCTCCAAATCGTTTTTTACTCTCTCCCAATCCGCTTTTGTGATTTTTCGTGCCTCCTGAAGTGCTCTCTCTGCACTGGAGTCTTTTAATGCATCGCATCCACTGGTTTTATCAATTTTAGAATGGCTTTTTCTTCTTGGTTGTTGTGGCCATTGTGTAAATTTCTGCTGGGTTCCCACACATGTTGTTGTGTGCAATGAGAGGGCAGATAATTCAGCTAAACCTGCGTCTTCTTGACGGCCACCTACCGACTACCCGGTTCCTCCTTCTGATGTAACACCTTACTTGTGATCTGCAATTTGTACATGTTGGCAGAGACAATGGGATGGTGTTGCTCATAACAAGCTAAAAGAAATTTTTCAGAGAGTGGCTGTGCTGAGAGTTCTCCCCTCCATGCCTCAGTGATTGGAGGTGGCTCTTACTAGGCTTCGCATTGGGCACTCTCGGCTTATGCATGGGTTCTTGATGAATGGTGGGACTCAGCCGTACTGTGATGATTGCCTTGTTCCCCTTACTGCCCGTCACTGGCTGGTCGAGTGTCCAAGTCCTTCAACTCCCTTCTTGTCACCAGAAAAGAGAGATAGTGGGCTGCAGGAGAAAGAGTTTCAGTCTGCATACCACTGGGCTCATGTATAGATGAATTGCCACTCTGAGTTCTCTTTCCCTCTTTGCACTAGGTTTCTCTCAGTTTTCCTTTCTGCACCAGAATTATATTATCCCATAAACTGCCACATCATCCTTTCACCACCTTTGTACCAACAACACTCCCAATAAACTTTTCCAAGTGCATAATAATCAGTCAGGATTCTTGCAACATTCTCTCCAGTTTCTCAATGCAACATATATTTATATGCTTCTCTGTGCTTTAAATATGAATCACTGATCTATAACATTTCCTCACACATGAATGAAGCACATCTTAACTATGAATCACTGATGCATAACTTTCTATTTTGACAAATGAATGAAATATATCTTTTAAATAACTGAAAAAGACAAATTTTAGGTAGATACAGAATTAATGTGTTACCAGTATGTCAAACAAAATTCATATTATTGGATCATGGCTGCCTGCCAGTCAGCCAATCACATAACCCAGCAATGGCCGCTTGGTGTACGTGGCTCCAGCCCTCACCTGCTCATTGCTAAAATCAGCACACCTTGGCTGACCACATCTGAAGTCCTGTATGGGCTGACTATCTGAATTGCACATCTAACCCTATCCACTCATACACTGATGACTTCATCTTTCACCTCTCCATCCACTTCTTACAGCATCCATCACAATAGGTACTTCAGCAGTCACAGGATGAGGCTATGGCATACTTAATTTCTGACTTGGCCCATATTTCTGATGATAAAAAAAAAAAAAAAATGTTTTTAATGCATAAATAATGCAGTTCTACACCTTTTGACCCGTCAAAATCTTCCACAGGAGTATCCATTAATAATCACCAATATACAACTCAAGACTTCATCAACTCTCAATATTCTTGGGGTTTTATTCTCTTGGGGCCTATCATCAAGACTGCAATAAATCTCTTGCAAAATCTGCTTCCAAGAGATTACATGTACAAAGCCAGCTCCACGCCTTTTTTACCCTTGCACAGCTGTTGACTTTGTAAAGGGGTCTTATTTGCTCCTGTATGGAGTACAAATTGCATGTTCTTACCTTACCTAATTGTTCTTACCTAATTGTATCTTTACAGGAATGACTCAAGCTCGTACTGTCCCGTGTCTTAAACCATATTTATCGTACATATCCTTAAATTTGTGAATTGTTTTGGCACACACTATTTCATTCGGTAGTGCATTCCATTGATCAATTGCTCTGTTTGGGAAACTGAATTTCCATACGTCTTTATCACCTCTCTTCTTACGCAGTTTTTTGCAGTGTCCTCTTGCTGATGCTTCTCCATATGTTAAGTAATCATTTATGTCTATTTTCTCCTTCCCTGTTATGCACTTATATAGCATTATCATGTCACCTCTTTTCCTTCTCTCCTGTTGTGTTGGTAGATTCAGTTTATTTAGTCTTTCTTCGTAGCTTAGGTCCCTTAAGCTTGGTATCCATCTTGTAGCGGCCCTTTGAACTTTTTCAATCTTGTCTATATGCATTTTGAGATGAGGACTCCAGACTACTGATCCATATTCCAGGGTTGGTCTAATGAATGATGTTATTATCCTTCTTAGCATGTCTTCATTTATGTATGTGAATGCTATTCTCATATTTGCAAGCAGTGTATACATGTTCCGTACCTTCTCGCTGATGTGGTCAGCCGGAGATAGTCTGTTATTGATAATCACACCTAGGTCTTTCTCTCTTTCTGATGTGTATAAGGTTTTATTTCCTAACTTATAATCCCAATCAGGTCTTTTTCCACTTTTACCAAACTTGATTACATGACACTTGTCCACATTGAATTCCATTTGCCATGTACTACTCCATTCATGAAGTTTATTTAATTCTTCTTGTAGCTCTTTACAAGAGTCTGTGTTAGTAATTCTCCTTTGTATTTTTGCATCATCTGCAAACATATTCAGATAGCTCTCATTTCCAGTGTTACTGTTTATATCATTTATATACACTAAAAACATAATTGGTGCCAGCACTGAACCCTGTGGTACTCCACTAGTCACTTCTTTCCATGATGAGTAGTTTCCTCTTAGTACTGTTCTCATTTCTCTTTTTATGAGAAAGTCTTGCATCCAACAAAACAGTTTGCCTCGAATTCCTCCTTGATGGTACAGTTTCCATAAAAGTCTTTGGTGTGGTACTGTGTCAAAAGCTTTCTTGAAATCTAAATAGATACTGTCCACCCATCCTTCCCTTTCCTGTATTGTGTTTGTTACTCTGTCATAGTAGCTCAACAGATTAGTAACACATGATTTTCCTTTTCTGAAACCAAACTGTCTTTCTGTTATCATACTGTTTTCTTCTAGATGATTTACCCAAGCTTTTCTTATAAGCTTTTCTAATACCTTGCTTACAACACTGGTCAGTGATACTGGTCGGTAGTTGAGTGGATTTTGTCTATTTCCTTTCTTGAATAAGGGGACAATATTTGCTTTTTTCCAAATATCAGGTAGTTTACCTTGACTCAAGGATTTCTTGAAAATTAAAAATAATGGTTTACTTAACTCCTTTGCACATTCTCGTAATACCCAACATGAAATTTCATCAGGACCACTTGCTTTTCCTCTGTCTAATCTACTTAACTCCTCCCGTATTACTTTTTCTGCTATTTGTATATCTGGTAGTATGTGTGGACATGCGTGTTCCACATAGTCCCTCTCAAAATTTTTGCAGCTCGCTGCAAACAGCTCTTGTAAACTGAATAGAATCAAAAGCTTTTTGTTTCATCAACTCTCCTTCCTCTTACTCTCTCTCTAAAAAGAGAGAGAGAGAGAAAAGAACATATTTAGACAATGCCTTGTGGCCCCAACATGTCAGTAATATGCCGTAAGTTTGGGCAGTCTCCATTAGTGGGCTAATCATCAACAAAGTCTTTTATGACATTTGGTGGCAGCGGTTACTCGTAGAGAAGTTATCTATTAGACTTGTGGACGAGCGGTTGTTATAGGTGAGTAGTTTGTAAGTAGATAATCTTGGTTCCCATTTGTCATGCAATGACAGGAGAGGTAAAGAATAGTATGGGACTATTTTTATTTGTCTTGGAAATATTTAAAAAGTCTCTCACACGAGTGAAGTATAAAGTACAGTCCCGCTAGCTACCTCCCTGTCTCGCTCTCTCACTCTCTCTTTCTCTCCTCTCGCCCATGTTGCTAGGCTCATTCTCCCTACTACCTGCCTGTTCTATGGCCTGTCTCCTTCTGAGTTCTCTTTCCTAAATTCTGGTGAAACAGGGGTCGTGTCACGTGTGTTACACTGTGGTTGGAAAGTTCTAGAAGCCTGTGTGTGAGTATGTGTGTATGTGTGTGTATGGTCACGAGGCACTGTCGTGTGCCTATAAAGCATTCCTTGAGTTAAGAGTGTGTAAGCATGTTTAGCATTGCTCGATTCTCGCAGACACAATACCTTCTCATCATCTGACTTCCTGCTTCTATCTGTCTCTCTATCAATCTATTTATCTATTTATCTATTATGATTTGTAATTATAATATGGAGTCCTGACATATGGAGTGATTATAAACAGTGGCGCACCCAGGAATTTTCTAAGGGGGGAGGCCCGTAGTGAGGTGAGGTCAGGTAATCCGATAATTATTGGGAGGTCATATGCGGGCTTAAAGTCAGAGAGCTGCTGGCTCATGTGTTACTCTTTGTTTGTACTTGCCAATTTTTCATGTTTTGCTGTTATCAAAATAAATATATATAAATTTTTAAAAGTAGACCCAGAGAGCTAAGGGGGGGACATGGGCCCGGGGCTCCCCCCCTGGTGCACCCCTGATTATAATTTACAGTGGACCTACTGTGGACATAACACTGAACAGGAAACCCAAGTCAATGGGTAGTCCACATTTAACCACTTCACCCCAGTGACATCTTCTTTTCCTTGCTGCCTCCAAGTTCTTCTTTTCAGTTTCGGGAAGATTTTATGGACTCGAGTGGTTAGATTTATCCATAATCAACTCTTCCAGTACTAGAGTTTCATAAAATTGTTGAAAAAATTGTTTGGTGGTAGTGTAATTAAAATGAAGAAGGCAACATGATAGTGAACATGTTAAAACATCAATGACTACTGGTGTAACCCCGTGAAGGTAATAGTGCCATCACCCTCACTGGTTGCTTACACCATCAAGGTCTGCGAGAAAGACTGTAGAGGTCTGTGGTGGTTGTTAGTTGGGGGTCAAAATCAGTGCCTCACCAGTTGCAGGGGTCAATAACCTGGCTGTTGATACCATGGATTTAAGGCAATGGAGTGGCAGTATACTACGAATACCGACTAAGAGGTAAAACTGTACAAAAGGAAGAGGGAGGATCCAAGGTCTAAAACTACGCTGGTACCAAATCGTATTTGAAGTACGCAGGGTCACTCATTAGCACATGTAATGCATACTGGCAGGTTAGTATGCTACTGAAAACTGCACTACTGGAATCCTGGAAAACCATTACAAAGGCTTCTGGTCTCACAGCAAGTCACTCCTTTTTCCCATACTCATTTACCACAAAGTATCCTACACACTTTGCTAACACAAACATGTTGTAAAAATCTCTTGTACACACACACAGACATCACATAAAATACACAGCATGAACAAAACACACAACACAACATTCCATGCCACACGCACACACACACACACACGAACAGCCGGAGAGAGAGGTCGTCCCAGGCATCGCTCCTAACCTTGAGTAGTTTCAGGAATTTTGTCTGTCCTGTCTCCTAGGGTCTTTCTTTAAATTTAAAATAATGAAAGTTGGTAGACTACCAAAAATGTAAAGATTTGTTGGCAATAGTATACATGAATGTTTGTGGCTTATTCGGTAACAGCTGTTTAGGTACTTTACTGGTACGTTAAAGATGGCCGAAAATGTAAACAATGAGGGGATGGAATTTCAAGGATTTGATGCTAATACTAATGTCATGGACCTGGTGAAAACATTAATTATGAGGATTAGTGAACTCGAAAAAAAAGTAGAGAATCTAGTGATAAAGGATGTGTCAGGAAATACGGAAACCACCATACAGAGTCTAATCCAGTCCAACGAAACAGCCAATGAAGAGATTAAGAATTTGAAGAGGGAAAATGTTGAACTGAGGAGGAAACTTGAAGAGAGTACTAATAAAACGGAGAAGGTGAGTAATGTACTAGAAGAACACAAGGCAAAGTGGGCACACGTAGAAGAAGAACAGAAAGAAGTGGTCAGCTTAAGAGAGATCATCCAGGAAGAAAGGGAAATGAACAAGAAAGAAATGGAAGAAAATGTAGTGAAAATACTGAAGAAAAAAGAGAAAATAGTGAGAGAAACTGTAGAAAGGAACAGATGTGTGGTAGTATTTGGAAACAGGGAAGAGGAAGAAAAGGTTAGGTTCGCAAGACTCGAGAGAGACACGAACATAGTGAGAGGAATATTAGGCAAGATTGACCCCGAAGGAGACAAGTGGGTAAAAGAAATTGAGGAAGTAAGGAGGATAGGGCCTTATAAGAAAGGGGAAACAAGACCAATGAGAGTCAAGTTTACATCAGAAAGTGTAATAAATGAGATACTTAAAGTGACCTGGAAATTAAGCAAAGAGGCGGGGGATGGAAAATATTATAATAAGAAAAGATCTGAATGAAGAAGAAAGAGAAGTTTTAAAATCATTAAAGGAAGAAGTAAAGGAAAAAAATGATAAGAGGACAGAGGAAGAACGTAATACTTTTTTTGGAGAGTATTGGATATGAAAGTAAGGAAATGGTATTTAAGGAAATAGAAGTGAAGGAAACTAGGGGGATGGTTGTGAAAGATCAGAAGTTGAGGAAGTGGTACGGACAGAGAGTAGGAGAGAAGAGGGTATTAATAATGTCAAAAATAATTTGAAGGTGATATATACTAATGTTGATGGTTTCATATCGACAAGGATCGAAATTAATGATTTCTTGAGAGAACATGAACCTGATGTCATGTGCTTTGTAGAGACCAAATTAAGAGAAGATATTGATGTTCATTTGGGAGATGGTAAATACAAACTGTGGAGAAAAGACAGAAAAAAAAAAAAGGGAGGAGGAGTGATGATAGCAGTGAAGAACAACATAAATGTAGATACTGTGGAAATGGGAGAAGGCAGGGCTGAAGTGATATATATGAAATTAGAAACTGGAGAGAATGTTAAGAGAGATATGGCGGTAGTGTATGTTCCCCCAAAGACGAGAGCATGGAAGGATGACGAATACCATGAGATGTTGTCAGATATGGCTAGCTACTTGCAAAAAATAATTGAGAAAAGCAATAATATAATTTTGGTGGGTGACTTTAATTGTAAAGAGGTGAACTGGGAGGAATGGTACTCGGGAGGCGGCGAGGATTCGTGGGGTACTATGTTATTAAATATAATAATGAATAATGTGATGACGCAGTGGGTCAAAGAAGAGACACGGTTTCGAGGTGAGGATACACCAGCAAGGATAGATTTACTGTTCACCAAAGAACCCGATGTAATAGAATCATTGGAATATCTCTGTCCTTTGGGAAAAAGTGATCATGTGGTCATTGAGTTCCAGATGTTAATAGGAAACGTCGAGCCAAGAGACGAGCTTCATAGACAGGGAAGATACAACTTTGGCAAAGCAAATTTTACAGGATTGAGAAACTTTTTTGAAAATGCGGATTGAATAAAATTCAGAGAAACAAGAGAGATACAGAGGAAGTGGGATATCTTTCTAGACCTCTATAATTTGGGAGTGGAAAAATTTCTACCAAGAGTAAGAGGGAAAGAAAACAGGAAAAAGGAGTGGTTTAATAGAAGGTGTATGATAGCCAAAAAAAAGAGAGATAAGGCGTGGAACAATTGGAGAAAGAGAGGTAACGACAGAACAAAGGAAGAATATAAAAGAACAAGAAACGAATACACAAGAATACGTAGGGAAGAAGAAAGGAATTTTGAAAAAGGTATAATTGACAAATGCAAGGATGAACCCAAACTGTTTTATAGATTTGTTAATGGCAAACTGAAACAAAAGGAAGGAATCACCAAGCTGAAAGTAGATGGAGAGGTCTTTAAGGATGCGGCAATGCAAGCAGAAATAATGAACAAACGTTTCCAGTCAGTTTTCACTAAAGAAAAGGAGCTTGTGGAAGGGGAGGGCGTGATTAGAAATGTTCCGGTGATGAAAGATATAAAAGTGGAGGAGCAGGAAGTGTATAAATTACTGGAAACTCAAGATGTAAGGAAAGCCCCAGGACCTGATGGAATTTCTAATTGGGTACTGAAGGAATGCAGAGAACAACTGGCGGATAAAATTCACAGCTTAATTGTATGCTCACTGGAAGAGGGGAAAGTGCCAAAAGAATGGAAGAGGGCAAATGTGGTACCAATTTACAAGGGAGGAAACAGGGAAGAACCCCTGAATTATAGACCAGTGTCTCTAACCAGCATGGTCGCAAAATTGTGTGAGAGAATCCTGAAAGACAGATGGATAAAATATCTGGAAGAGATGAATATTTTGGCGGAATGTCAGTTTGGATTCAGAAGTGGAAGGTCATGTGTTTCAAACTTGTTGAGCTTTTACTCAAGAGCGATTGATGTGGTACAGGAGAGAGATGGTTGGGTGGATTGTGTGTACTTAGACTTAGAGAAGGCCTTTGACAAGGTACCTCATAAGAGACTAATGTGGAAACTAGAATATATAGGAGGACTAAAGGGGAAACTTCTGGAATGGATGAGAGACTTTTTGAGAGACAGACAAATGAGGACAGTAATAAAGGAAAAGATGTCTGGATGGAGGGAAGTAACAAGTGGAGTCCCTCAAGGCTCAGTGTTGGCGCCAGTAATGTTCCTGATTTACGTAAATGATATGGTAGATGGAGTGAACAGTTATGCGAGTCTGTTTGCTGATGATGTAAAGATCTTGAGGAAGACAGAGGTTGAGGAGGATTGTAAAATACTGCAGGAGGATTTGGATAGGATACACAATTGGAGCCGGACGTGGGAAATGAAATTTAATGTAAAGAAATGTAAAATATTGGAAATGGGTAAAAGTACCAGGAGACCATCACTGAATTATTTTTTGGGTAATGAATTAATCACAAAAAGGAGAGAAGAGAAAGATTTGGGAGTGCTGGTCCAAGATAGTTTGTCACCAGAAAAGCACATTAACAAGATAGTTGGAGAGACTTATAAGCTCTTGACTAACATAAGAGTAGCATTTCATTATATGGATGAGGAAATGATGAAAAAATTGATAGTGGCCATGATCCGCCCCAGGTTAGAATATGCAGCGGTAGTGTGGTCCCCACACAAAAAGAAAGATATAAACAAGATTGAGAGAATACAAAGAACAGCAACCAAGATGGTCCCCAGTCTGACAGACCTGTCATACAGAGAGAGGCTGGAAAAACTGGATTTGCCTTCGTTAGAGGAAAGGAGAAAGAGGGGAGACATGATTGCGGTGTTCAGGACCATGGTGGGAGTAGATAAAATTGACAAAGAAGATCTGTTTGTATGGGATAAGAGAGCAACAAGAGGACATGGAATGAAATTGAAAAAGTCAAGCTGCTTGAAGGATATCAAGAAATATAGCTTTCCTTACAGAAGTATAGACTTATGGAATAGCCTGGACAAAGAGATCGTCCAGTCTAAAAACTTAAACGAGTTTAAAGTTAAATTCGACTTATTGGGAAACAGCGACGGAAACCCACGAGCATAGTACTGTACATTCCGTGTATATCACAATTAGGTATATTCTTAAATATTTGGAACGACTTAGACAAAGAGGTGGTGCATGAGAAAAACATTCATGTGTGTAAAGGTAGACTTGATAAATGTGGATATGGAGACAGGACAACACGAGCATTGCTCAATTCCTGTATACTACAAATAAGTAAATACAAATAGGTAAATACACACACACACGGAGCTGATAACAAAAATATGTTAATACAGTTGGTTAAAGAAAAAACAAGAATTAGGAGAGAGGATACACCATCAAGATTGGATGTGGTTTTTACAAGAAACTGTAATAATATACTGTACAGAAATTACAGTATTATTGCCTCCTAGGAAAACGTGATCACCTGATTATGGATATGGAGGTACTGGGTGGTGACAGGGGAAAAAAGAGAAGAGGCATATTGACAAAACAGATATAACTATGGGAAAGCGGAGTTTTTACTCCTTAAGACAACATTTCAGAAATATGGACTGAAGTGAAATGGAGAGGGGAAAAAATATCCAGGAGAAATAAAATATCTTTATGAAGATATATGAGGAGGGAGTCAGAAACCATGTTCCCAAAGTTGCTGCAAAAAGGGAAGACAGAAAGATTGGTTTAATAAAAGATGTCGGGAGGCACTTGAAATTAGGAATAAAGCATTGGATAAAGTAAGAAAAAGATATACTGAAAAAGCTTAGAAAGAGTGAAAAAAATAAAAAAATGAACATGTAAAAGTAAAGAAGGTAGGAGGAACAAAAATACGAGAATGATATTGTTAATAAAAGCAAGAAAGAACCCAAGCTGTTCTATAGGTTTGTAAATAGTAAAATGAGAACAAAGAATGGCATAGTGAGATTGAGAGATGGTGATGAAATATATGAAAAAGAAGAGGAAATGTGTAACACAATGAATGATAAACTGCAGTCAGTATTTGTAACAGAAGAGTTATTCCTAGAACCTGTAACAGAGATGCAACCCCTGAAATTGGAAACATTAATAGTTGAGAGAAAGAAGATACAGTACTTCAGTTGATGAAGGATACAAATGTGAAAAAGACAATGGAACTGGACAAAGTAACTGGTTGGATCTTGAAAGAAAGTGCAGACCAGTTAGTGAGACCTATCTATGATATCATAAGATTTTCCATAGAAAGTGGGGAGCTACCTACTGAATGGAAAAGAGCAAATATAGTTCCAATTTATAAAGGTGGTGACAGGGAGGGCCTGCTTAACTATAGACTGGTCTCCCTCACTAGCAGTCTGCAAACTGTGTGAAAATCTCATTAGAAAAAGATGGTTAAAATATCTTGAAGTGCACATGGTAATAACGTCCAAGCAGTTTGTATTTAGAGAAGGATCGCCTTGTGTTACAAACTTGTTGAGCTTCTATAGTAAACTGTAAACACTGTTCAAGAAAGGGAAGGATGAGTAGACTGTACTTACCTGGATTTAAAGGTTTTTAATAGAGTGCCACACACTAGATTATTATGGAAATTCAAAACCTAAGAAGGTGTTCATGGGAAATTGTCGAAATGGATGGAAAATTAATTGATAGAAAGAACTGTAACAAGAAAGAAGTTTTCCCAGTGGAAAATCGTAACTAGTGGAGTGCCCCAGGGTTCAGTGTTGGCCCCAATTATGTCCCTGATATGTGCAAATGACATGCCTGAAGGGTTAAGTACTTATATGAGTTTTTTTTGGTGATAATGCAAAAATTATGAAACACAGTATATTAAAGGAGTAAATTGTTGTAAAGAACTGCAAAAAGATCTAGATAAACTCTATGAGTGGTGCCAAATGTGGAATATGGAATTCAGTACTTATAAATGTCATGTATTGGAAATGGTAGCCAGTGATAAGAGACAAAGGTATGTGTACAACATGGGAGATGAACTAATGAGGAAGATAAAAGCACAAAAGGACCTTGGTGACATTCTACAGGATAACGTATCACCAGAGAAACATATAAACAGGATTGCTGGAGGAATTTATGGGCTGCTGACAGACAA
Organism: Coenobita brevimanus; assembly: GCF_032717465.1. Taxonomy (NCBI): domain Eukaryota; kingdom Metazoa; phylum Arthropoda; class Malacostraca; order Decapoda; family Coenobitidae; genus Coenobita; species Coenobita brevimanus. The sequence continues at coordinate 31,333,244 of NC_136968.1, read as the reverse complement.
GAGTGGCACTTAGTTATATGAATGAAGAGATGCTGAGGGAGTTAATAGTGACCATGATAAGACCATGACAGGAGTACGTGACAGTGATGTGGTCACCACACTTAAAAAGGCATACCAGTAAACTAGAAAGTATACAAAGGATAGCCACAAAATTGACACCAAGTATGAGGGAGTTGTCATATGAGGAGAGATTAGAAAAGTTGAAATTGCCATCCCTGAGAGAGAGACGAGAGAGGGGAGATTTGATTGCAATGTTTAGAGGAGTAAGAGGAATGAAACGTGTGGACAGAGAGGACCTCTTTGTGAAAGACAATGGAAGAACAAGAGGACATGAATTCAAGCTGATGAAGAGTTGATACAATAGTGATGTAGAGAAATTTAGTTTTCCAAACAGAACTACAGACAATTGGAATAACTTAGAGGGAGTGGTGATGCAAGCAGAGAGCATCAATGTGTTTAAATCTAGATTGGATAATAAACATCTGTAGAAATGAGACGGGACAACTGGAGCTTTGCTCAAATCCTGTAACGTACAATTAGTTAAATGCGCACATGCACGCATGTATGCGCTCGCACACACACACACACACACACACACACAGGTTGTCGACAGAGACGGAGCTCTTCCTGGATCGTGGGGAAATAATTGCTGAAACAGCGATGGAATGGAGACCAGCCTATTTGTAAATGAGTGCGTGAGTGGTGGTCCCGTTGGGCAGTTGTTAAGAAAAACCACGGTTTCGGTCATAAAAAGAACAAGACATAGTGAGTGGAAATAGAAAGTCTCTATATGGTTGATGCATGGCAGAAAGGGACGGTGCTTTGTTTATGACTGGCGAGAGAGAGTTTGAGGGCTTCACTAGAAAGCATGTGGGAAATGGAAGTATTAAGTTGAACCAAACAAGAGTAGCAGAAGTAGAGAAAACAGCAGAAGGAATGTCCAGGAGATAAAAAAGGTATGGACAGTACTTAGAGAGTTACAGGAATGGACCATAGAACAGGAAAATGAGATCAAAACTCTACAGAATAAACTGGAAAATGTTTGTACATGCAGTGACGAACAAGAAAGAGAAGTTACGGAATTAAAAGTGAGCAATGAATCTGCCTCTAATGGAAGAAGAAAGGGACAGGATGAACAGCAACCTAGATGAGTATGAATCCAAATAAAGAATACAGGATGAGCACATTAAAGAAATCAAGGGGCAACATCAGGGGTGGAAGAAAATTCAGGAAGAAGGAAATGTAAATTTGAAAGAGATTATAGAACAACAAAGCAAGGAAAAGGTAGAGAGGGAAGTGGTTAGGGTACTGAGAAGTAGAGAATCTTTAGTTAGGGATGTAGCAGATAAGAAAAAATGTGTAATAATTTCAGGAGTTAAAGAAAAATGTATGACAATAAGATCAGAAAGAGAAAGAGAAGAACTGAGTAAGGTTAAACAAATAATATCAGTAGTCATGGAGGAAAACAACGAAGCTCAAGAAGAGATTGAAGAGGTGTTTAGGTCAGGAAAGTATGAGGAAGGAGGGGCAAGGCCGCTGAAGGTAAAGTTTAAGTCCCAGGCAACAGTAAACAAAATTATCAGTAGAACATGGAAATTATCAGACAAGGAAGGGTTAAAAAATGATAAGGAGAGATGCAAATGAGGAAGAAAGAGCTAAAATAAAGGAATTAGTAAAGGAAGCAATGGTAAAAAATGAACTGAGAACAGAGGAAGAGAAGACATTGTTTTACTGGAGAGTCATGGATCAGAAATTAAGGAAGTGGTACCGACGGAGAGAAGGAAAATAGAGGGTATAAAAAACATCAAAAATAATGTGAAGGTGGCATATACTAATGTTGATGGTTTAACATCGGCAAGGCTAGAAATCAACGATTTTTTGAGGGTACATGAACCTGATGTTATGTGCTTTGTAGAGACCAAATTAAGAGAAGATATTGATGTTCATATGGAAGATGGTAAATACAAACTGTGGAGAAGAGACAGAAAAGAAAAACGAGAGGAGGAGTGATGATAGCAGTGAAGAACAATATAAATGTTGATACCATGGAAATGGGAGAAGGCAGGGCTGATGTGATAAATATGGAATTAGAAACTGGAGAGAATACCATGAGAGATATGGTGGTAGTGTATGTTCCCCCTGAGACAAGAGCATGGAGTGATGATGAATACCAGGAAATGTTGTCAGACATGGCTAGTTATTTACAGAAAAAGATCGAGAAAAGCAACGATATACTTTTAATGGGTGACTTCAATTGCAAAGAGGTGAACTGGGAGGAATGGGACTCAGGAGGCAGCGAAGATTCGTGGGGCACTATATTATTAAATATAACAGTGAACAATGTGACGATGGAATGGGTCAAAGAAGAGACACGGTTCTGAGGTGAGGACACACCAGCAAGACTAGATTTACTATTTATCAAAGAACCTGATGTAACAGACTCCTTGAAATATCTGTGTCCTATTGGAAAAAGTGATCATGTGGTCAATGAGTTCCAGATGGTAACAGAACAGAAAATGTGGAGCCATGAGACGTGCTTTATAGGCAGGGAAGATACAACTTTGGGAAAGCAAACTTTACAGGATTGAAAAAATATTTTGAAAACGCAGATTGGAGAAAATTAAGAGAAACAAGAAAGATACAGAGGAAGTGGGATGTTTTTCTAGGCCTCTATAACTTGAGAGTGGAAAAATTTGTGCCAAGAGTAAGGGGGAAAGAAAACAGGAGGTGAATGACAGCAAAAAAAGGGAGAGACACAGCATGGAACAATTGGAGAAAGAGAGGTAACAACAAAACAAAGGAAGGATATAAAAGAACTAGAAACTAATACACAAGAATATGTCGTTTTGTTTCGTTTTTAAAGGCTCCAATATGCTTGCATGCATCGGCCTTGGTCACCTAATGGCAGCTCTCCATGCTGCTTGATCCATTGCAGCCGCCCTGTTCAGTCCCTCAACCCTGAGGTCACGCTTAATGACCTCGTCCCATGTCTTTCTTGGTCTACCCCTCATAACCCCACCCCCAATATTAACACTTCTCACCTTCCTCACCCAATTATCATCCCCCATCCTCTCCACATGTCCAAACCATCTCAATCTACCTCTCCTCATCACAGCACCAATACACTCCACCCCCATCCTACCTCTCAACTCTTCCATCGTAAACCCAGCCCCCCCAGACCCTGGAAGCAGGGACACACTACACATCCACCTAATCATTGTCATTTCTGTGTCTGAACTGGCAAATATCCTCCTCCTTCACTGCCCAGGTCTCACTACCATACAGCATTACACTCCTAACACATGCTGCATACAAAGACCCCTTAGCACGTAGGGAGAGTCCTCTCAATGTCAGGAGAGGCAAGAGCTCCCTGAGCTTCATCCAACCACTTCTCAACCTAGCCACAGAGCTAGCTCCAGCCCCACCTCCAGCACACAACATGTTTCCCAAATAACAAAACTCTTCCACACACTCAAGAGATTCACCAGCAAGTTCAATCCTTTTACGTCTGACAATCTCCACCTGCTCTCCCCGACACGCCATACACATAAAATCAGCATTATCTCGCAGTCTACCTCTGATACCACTGCATCTCTTATGCACCCATTTATCACAAACACTGCACAAGATGGAATTACTTCCCACGCCCTTGTGGCAAACTGCACATGGCCACTCTCCCTCGTCTCTGACAGTACCGCCACCAACCCGAGATATCATCACTTTTGCTTTATCTGCATTTACCCTTAAGCCCTTGTGCCCATACCATCTCTCCACTTCCTAAATCTTTCCTCCACCTCCCGTTCATTCTCTGCATTCAACACCAAATCATCAGCATACAACAACTCCCACGGGAGTCCATTTCTAAAGTCACATGAAAGGGCTTCAAGTACCATGATAAACAACATGGGACTCAAAACTGACCCCTGATGCACACCAGCATTCACGGAAAACTCGTCACTCAAATCTCCATTCACTCTTACCTGGGTGTGAGCACCCACATACATAGCCATAACCACCCTAACCAGCCACTCCTCCAAGCCAAGCTTTCACATTGCCCACTTCACCACCTCTCGAGGGACTCTGTCAAAGGCTTTTTCCAAATCAACAAAAACAAAATAAAGATCCCTTCTCCTACCAATATATTTTTCCTGAAGCTGTCAAACAATGAATATGGCATCAGTGGTCCCCCTAACTGGTATAAACCCAAACTGCATCTCAGCAATATTCACTTTTTCTCTAATCATACCTTCTAAAACTCTCTCCATTACCTTCATTATCTGATCTAAAAGCTTTATACCTCTATAATTTCCTCTTTCCAGGGCATCACCCTTCCCTTTATACACATTTACAATTACACTCTTCAGCCAATCATCTGGGACAACACACTCATAAATAATCCTATTTATCAGGTCAGTGACTAACCTGACCCCTATATCTCCTGAGGCCTTCAACATTTCGGCAGTCAACCCAGACACACCTGCTGCCTTCCCCACCTTCATTCTGGCTATTGCCTCACTCACAGTAGCAGCATCAATCAAAGGCCAAGGGCCAGACACTGGATCTGCTGGCTCCAAACCTTCCCTGTCCCAGTCAAACTCCTCATTCAATAACCGGTTATAATGCTCTCTCCATGCATCTTTAATATCCTCACTGTTCACCACTACCCTTCCTTCATCATTCTTCACACACTGCTCACCCATAATATCCCGATTATCCCTCTTCACCTGACCTGCCACCCTAAATATCATATTTTTCCTTTCCCCATGATTTAGGTTATCAAGTAAAAGTCTGTGTGACTCAGACTTTGCCCTGTATACCTCTCTTCGAGCCCTCCGCTTGGCAGGCAAATATTCCTCTTTGCTACCACCTTTCTTCCATTCCCGGAAAAGCCTTCTTTTCTCCTTAACTGCAGCTTCTACACCCTCATCCCACCACCAAGTTACTTTATGTCTTGGTGGTCCTCTTGTCCAACCACTTGTTACATCAGTAACTCTCAAGAGATTGTTCTTGAGGGCTCTGTACTGTTCATTAACGCCTCTGTCTACAGCTCCCTGTTCAGCCACCACTCTCCTCATCTTGCTATTGAAGGCATCCCTTACTACTTGGTTTTTCAGCTTCCATATTTTCCTCCTAGGTACATAAATCCTCTTTTTCATCACTCGTTCTTTAAGCACCATATCACAAATCAATAGTTTGTGCTGCTGCACACACTCCTCACTTCCTATAACTTTAACATCCCTCACTAACCTCCTATCGGCCCTCCTAACCAGAAAATAATCTATCTGACTGCTATTTCCCCCAGACTCATACATAATTAACCTGCTGTCTCTTTTCTTAAAATATGTGTTGCACACAATCATGTCTGTTGCCTCCCCAAACTCAAGTATCCTTTCCCCTTCTGCATTCCTTATACCATACACACATCCCCTATGCACTCCTTCATAACCTTGTGCTGCTTCACCTACATGACCATTTAGGTCCCCTCCCAAAACCACTATCTCATCCTGCATACCACCCACTACACATATTAAATCATCCCAAAATACATAGTGGGGAAAAAAGGAATTTTGAAAAAGGTATAATAGACAAATGTAAGGATGAACCCAAACTGTTTTATAGATTTGTCAATGGCAAATTGAAACAAAAGGAAGGAATCACCAAACGAAAGTAGAAGAAGTCTATAAAGATGCGGCAGTGCAAGCAGAAATAATGAACAAATGTTTCAAATCAGTTTTCACTAATGAAAAGGAGTTTGTGGAAGGGGAGGGAGTGACTAGAAATGCATTGATAAAAGATATAAAAGTGGAAGTACAGGAAGTGTATAAATTACTGGAAACTCAAGATGTAAGGAAAGCCCCAGGACCAGATGGAATCTCTAATTGGGTTCTGAAGGAATGCAGAGAACAACTGGCAGATAAGATTCACATTTTAATTGTGTGTTCTCTGGAAGAGAGGAAAGTGCCTCAAGAATGGAAGAGGGCAAATGTGGTACCAATTTATAAGGGAGGAAACAGGGAAGAACCCCTGAATTATAGACCAGTATCCCTAACCAGCATGGTCGCAAAATTGTGCAAGAGAATTCTGAAAGATAGATGGGTAAAATATCTGGAAGAGATGAATATTTTGGCTGATAGTCAGTTTGGATTCAGAAGTGGAAGGTCATGTGTTTCCAACTTGTTGAGTTTTTACTCAAGAGCGATTGATGTGCTTCAGGAGAGAGATGGTTGGGTGGATTGTGTGTAATGAGATTTGGAGAAGGCCTTCGACAAGGTACCCTATAAGAGACTAATGTGGAAACTAAAGCATATAGGAGGACTGAAGGGGAACCTCCTGGAATGGATGAAAGACTTTTTGAGAGACAGACAAATAAGGACAGTAAAAAAGGATAGGATGTCTGGATGGAGGGAAGTAATAAGTGGAGTCCCACAGGGCTCGGTGTTGGCGCCAGTAATGATCCTGATTTACATAAATGATATGGTAGATGGAGTGAACAGTTATGCAAGTCTGTTTGCTGATGATGCAAAGATCTTGAGGAAGGTAGAGGTTGAGGAGGATTGTAAAATGCTGCAGGAGGATCTGGATAGGATACACGAATGGAGCCAGATGTGGGAAATGAAATTCAATGCAAAGAAATGTAAAATATTGGAAATGGGTAAAAGTACCAAGAGGCCATCACTGAATTATTTGATGGGTAATGAACAAATCACAAAAGCGAGAGAAGAGAAAGATTTGGGAATGCTGGTCCAGGACAGTTTGTCATCTGAAAAACACATTAACAAGGCAGTTAGAGAGACGTATAAACTCCTGACTAATATAAGAGTAGCCTTTCATTATATGGATGAGGAGATGATGAAAAAATTTATAGTGGCCATGATTCGCCCCAGGTTAGAATATGCAGCAGTAGTATGGTCCCCACACAAAAAGAAAGATATAAACAATATTGAGAGAATACAAAGAACAGCAACCAAAATGGTCTCCAGTCTGGCAGATGTTGAACAGAGAGAGGCTGGAAAAGGAGGATTTGCCTTCCTTAGAAGAAAGGAGAAAGAAAGGCGACATGATTGCAGTGTTCAGGACCATGATGGGAGTAGATAAAATTGACAAAGATCTGTTTTTCTGGGATAAGAGAGTAACAAGAGGACATGGAATGAAACTGAAGAAGCCAAGCTGCTTGAAGGATATCAAGAAATATAGTTTTCCTTATAGTTGTATAGACCTGTGGAATAGCCTGGACAAAGAGATCGTCCAGTCTAAAACCTTAAATGAGTTTAAAGCTAAATTTAATTATTGAGAAACAGAGACGGGACCCCATGAGCGTAGCTCATTTCCTGTATATCACAATTAGGTAAATACAATAAGGTAAATACACACACACACACACACACACACACAATGCATGAAACATGCAAACAACAACAAAAGACACACAGTCACAAACTGAATACACACACAGGAGCTAACTATACTCCTGACTAAGGTGATACTATGCTTAGCTCAAGCTAAGCATGGCATCACAAAGGGCTGCACTACCTCTGAACTGACCACCTCGCCTGCAACTGGGGTCAGTTTTACTCAGTGGATTACTGATTTCCATTCTAGAAATGACTTGCTACTCAAGAGCCCCGTATACTTGTGTCACTTTCCTGGATATCATGATATCGTGTGTGTCACCTGGAAAGGTCTGTGTCCAAGTCATGTGAATGAGTTGCTTAGCTATCATCCCACAACATTTCTTCCCTCAACATTCGTTTCACCAATCATGGCCAGTCTGTTGCACTCAACATGTTACTAATATATTACTGCAAAGCCAAGTTGCCCATTTCAAAACAATCAATGGACCATAAAAATTATATGAGAGCAAAGCACATGATTTACATAAATTTCTCACATTGAAAATAATCTCTATGAAGCCTGATTCAATGAAACCTTCCATACTGACATATTCATTCATTCATTCATTGCCAGACGCCATGTATCCCAAACGGGGTGGCCAGGGGCTTCGAGTTAATTGTTTTACAGGGAGGGGCACTAATCTTCCACCAACCCCACTTGACACGTAGGGAGAACGTTATGCCAACAGAATTTGGTGTTCCCAGATGGTCACGCATCCAAGTACTAACCAGACCCAACGTTGCTTCACTTCGCTGATCGGACAGGAAGCGGTGTACTAAAACAAATTAATGTTAGATAGAGTACATACATATATACATCATCAAAATCTGAATTGCCCCATGAGGAGCATAGATGCCAGGGGCTAGGCAATTTGGTCCTGACATTTAAGGTGAGAGTGACCAGCCTCACTCATCCATAAGTGGCATTACATAAGCAATAAACCCCAACCACCCCTTGGATATATACCTACACAGGCTCAGTCCGACTGGAACACCTTAATTACCCACTAGATCACCAGGCACCATTGCCTAGTTATATGTTTACCACCCAGCGTAGTAAATGGTTTCCTGGTGTACAGGAAACCACTTGGTTTATCACTCAGTGTAGAGGCACCTGTAGACAGAAGGAAGAGGAAAGAAAGAAGGAAAGGACATTAGAGGCAGGAAGGAAAGAAGGAAGGAAGAGATGAAAGGGCAGCTACACAGGTTTTATTTTTTATTTTCAATACATATACGCTTGATCAACAAGAAATGGGCATTACATTGTGATGAAACTTCACAACGCGTGCAAAACTGTAAAATTTACGCAAATACCGGTATATCTTCGTACTTTATCCAGTTGTCTTAACACTTTCAATCCAATGACATATTCTAAATTCTGTTACTACTATCAAATGATTTAGTCCATTTAGAAGAGTCACCTAGAATGTAGGGAGTTAATGAAGGCTATGTCTATTCCTACTTCAAAAGCTCTCATATGCTGAAAATAATTACCTCGAATATTGCAAAAATAAAAAGAAGAAATATGTTCTCAAATCAGAAGGGTTGATCACACAAGTTATACTGCTTCACACTACCACTAAGTACCCTATGGTAGGTTAGTAGGCATAGTGAAAATTCAGTATCCTAAGAGGAGGTAATATGCAAATGAGGGAATTGGAAACCAGACAATGAATGGGAGAATCATACAGTTTTACGCACCAGATGGCAGGTCAAGTATAGAAATTTCTGGTCATATATCGTTTTTTTTCTTTTTCTTTTAAATGGGTAACTATCTTTTTCTCACAATGTTCACCACCTTTTTTCCACCAGGCAAATTTGCTTGATATGTCACCTTTATTTGGGAACTCCTTTTCTTTCCTTATGTTACTTTTTCGACCAGGTACTTTTGCTTATGATAATGTCACCTTTTATACTGAGTAGCTATTTCTTTTTTTGTTCTGTATGTCACCATTTTTAACTGGAAATTTTTGCTTATTATGTCTCCACTTTCATAGACAGATAGATAGATGCCTTCATCTTACGCTGAGGATGTGTTTTTAAAAAATCCATCGCATAACCAACTATTGTACATCGGGTCAATTATAACATGGGTTCCATGGGGATAAGTTTTTGGCCAAGAGTCACTTACCCAACTGAGTCTAAAAACACATTTCCAGCTCCTCTAAACTTGTTGTTAATTCACTTCCTTGAACTTCACTTGCTGCATGAACTCGAACACCACACAACTCTTCCATCACTGACACCAACACATCTGATAGTGATGAGTTCAAAGGCCATCTTTGAAAAACAAATGACTGTAGACTTGCATGGGGCCGATTGCATAAGCAAAAATAGCTATCGTATACTGACCATGAGGCTTCATGTGTGATCAATAACATTGTAAATGTAAAAATTCTATTGTATAATGAAATGGGGCTGTAACTTTTCACTGCCGTAAAAAGGATTCATCACATACTGGTTCATCATATAACATGGGTTTGATGTACTTTTTTCTTGCTAAATGTTATCTTTTTTTACTGGGTGCTTCTGTCTGTTCTTTCACTGTCACTTTTTTTTTTTTTTAATTCTCCTTTTCCTTGCTATACAGTATATGTCAGTTTCTTTATCAGGATTTTATTTGGGGGGGGGGTGCTGTTGTACTACAGTTAAAAATATTATATAGTGCTACTCACAAAAAAAAAAAAGAAAAAAAAGTAAAGATTGTAAGGCCATAGTACTTTTATTATCTTCTGCTGCCATTTAGGTATGGTAAACTGGCTGGCTGCACAAGTGTGATAACCTCTGCCGAGTAAAGATGGACAAATTACACTCTTTTCAAACCAACATGGCCCTAAATTTTGTTCTTTTACAAACTGATTTATGTAGCTCAATGGCAGAAAGAGAGGGTACTGACTCTGCATTCTTTCCACAGCACTTCTTTGTGACAAGGATCATATTCTAGTTGTCATCTCTTGCCACAACTCTATATTCAAGATGTAAAGATGTCAACTGTAGGCCAAGGTATAGTAAAAAGGGTGAGTATAACTTCTATATGCTATTATCTCAATCCCAAATGCTGGCAAATTGTTTCACTAAGTAATGCTTCTGGTTATATTATTAAAACTGTATGTGCAAGAAGTATATGCAAAGTCCAAATTTTATATAGTCAATTTTGGAACACATTTTTGTTGTTCCTTAATTCAAGTCTCTCTGGCCAAAGAGATCCATCGATAAGCACAGGTAAGCAAATGTTTATGTTGGGCTGTCCCACAGGTACAGTACAATACATACACCTTACTGGGATCCAGTACTCCCTTGTGGTAGGCAGTGCCTCCTTAAGGTTGGACCAGGGTTCTTGCCTTGGTGAGGTGCAGGAAAATAGTGCATGGGGAAGCTTGACTCCTAGGTGGATGCTGAAACTCCTCCACCCAGAGTGCACAGCATCACCACATGTAGGCCCCTCATCAGTGCCCCAGAACACTTGTAACTGTTATATGTGATTAACCTGCCTCCCTTTACAGGGCGTAGTCGGTAATGATACTGAAAGGTCGACATGTTCTTACATCAACATACTTCTAAAGTCATCAATTAAAAATGGGGATTTGTTCATACTTTCAGGCTGTCAGTTTTCATAATAAGGCTCTTAGTTCTATACTGTCTACTACCATACAGTAGACCCTCAATTTAAGTGGGACCTATTTGCACTAAACATGTTTTGTATGGAAAGATAAACACTGACCCAGCCCAGTAAATGTGGGGAATAAATAAATAAATAAAACAGATAAATAAATAAAATTTTGTGCAGGGAAATCCCAGATGTCAGAACCCCTCTGTGACGACATTCAAAGGCCCCGCATGGTGACGCACACCAACATGGCTGCTGTGCATGTGCACAATGCACCCTCCCTCCTCCTCCCTCTCTCTCCTTTTCCTTTCCCTTTCCCCATTGCCTCCACCAGCCAACCTTGGCCCCTGGTTTTCCCTGCTTGCGTTTAAAGTCCTATGTGATCCTAGTATCATGGCTTACTGGTCTTCCGCTGTGCCCGCCAGTGGTGCTAATGAGAGGCCTCAGTGTGTGCCTTTGTTTCTCGAGAGGAAGAGGGAGATTGTCCGTCGACTTAACGCTAAGGAATGCATGGTCTACACTGCTCAGCACTTACAGTGCAAAAATGCTGTGAAAAGATAAAGCGCACAGTTCAACTAGGAACTGACAACGGCATAGGAATACGTTCCTTGTAAGAAGTGATGTGTTATTGAAAATGGAGAAAGTGCTTTATAAGTTCTTCTATCCTCTGAGGGAAGTGAATATGGCAGTGGAGAGTAATATCATTCACCGAAAGGCTGTTGAGTTTACGGAAAAGTTGCTCAAGTGATGCAAGCTGAAAATCTCCACCCTTCTCTGCTGGCAAGGGCTGGTTTCCAAGATTCCAAGAGCACAAAGAATGGCACTATGTTCAGGTGTGTGGCAAGGTAGGAGCTATGATCATGGCTGTGGCCAAGGCTTTCCCTGCGTCTTTTAGGAAGGTAGCAGAGAAAAATGGTCACAGTTAGATCAGGTGTTCAGTATGGATGAATTAGTCTTTTTTAGAAATGCCTTCCCTCTTCCAGATGGAGGAGGAAAGCTTGGCACATGGGTACAAGACCTCTAAAGAGCACCTTATTTTGTTGTTTGTAACACCACAGGTGAATGTACGATAAAGCCTTTGGCGATCTATATATTCACACAGCCAAGAGTGTTGCATCAAGAAAATAAAATGCTGGGTGTTGACTTGATGCATATTCCAAGGGATGGGCAACATTAAGTGCTGCAGAAATTCGATAAAATTTTTTGTCCCCACAACCAAGAGAGGCTGAGATTGTGGCGGATGGAACAATGCAAGGAATAAATGTGTTGGGAGAGTTGAATGATTCTTTGATCACAAAGGAGGAAGTACAGGAGGCAGTAAAGGAGATGAAAACAGGGAAAGCTGCACGTATGGATGGGTGTGCTGTGGAATGCCTGGAGGGTGGTGGAACGACTACTGTTGACTGGTTAGTAAGATTGTTGAATGTGTGCTTTGTGAAAGGTATGGTGCCAATTGACTGGGCAAGTGCTTGTGTGGTCCCGTTGTATAAAGGCATGGATGATAAGTATGAATGTACTAGCTTTAGGGGTATAAGTCTGTTGAGTGTTGTAGGTAAGGTGTATGGTAGAGTGTTAATTATGAGAGTTAGAGAGGGTACAGAGGGAGTGATTGGTGATGAGCAGTGTGGCTTTAGGAGAGGGAGGGGATGCGTGAATCAGGTGTTTGCTGTGAGACAAGTGTGTGAAAAGTATTTAGCGAAAGGCAAGAATGTGTTTTGGGCATTCGCAGATTTAGAGAAGGCATATGATAGAATTGATAGGGAGGCTTTGTGGACTGTTTTAAGATTGTATGGACTTGATGGTAGGTTACTAAAAGGGGTGAAAAGTTTTTATGTAAATAGTAGAGTGTGTGTAAGAGTGGGAAATACTGTGAGTGATTGGTTTCCCGTGAGAGTGGGGCTGTGGCAGGGATGTGTGATGTCGCCTTGGTTGTTTAATATTTATATGGATGATATTGTAAGGGAGATGAATGCAAGAGTTTTAGGTGGAGGTCTGAGTCTGGTGAATGTTGATGGTAGAAAGTGGAATCTGAAGCAGCTGCTGTTTGCAGATGATACTGCACTGGTGGCTGATTCAGGGGTGAGATTGAGACAGTTGGTAGAGGAGTTTGGAAGGGTGTGTGAAAGGAGGAAATTGAAAGTAAATGAGAATATGAGTAAAGTGATGAAGTGTACAAGGTCAGTAGATGGTAGGAGGATGAATATAGTTTTGAATGGTGAGTTGCTTGAGGAGGTAGAGTGTTTTCAGTATTTAGGGTCACATGTTGCTGTGGATAGAAGAATAGATGCAGAAGTGAAGTTTAGAATGACTGAAGCAGGAAAGGTGCTGGGAGGAATGAAAAAAGTGTTTAGATGTCGTTCGCTTAGAATGGATGTAAAGAGAGGGCTGTATGAGGGTGTTGTGGTACTGACTGAGTTATATGGGGCTGAAACATGGATTATGAGTGTAGCAGAGAGGAAAAGTTTGAATGTAATGGAGATGAGGTGTCTGAAGAGTATGTGTGGAGTGACGCGTATGGATCGAGTGAGAAATGAAGTGTGAAGGAGAACTGGAGTTGTTCAGGAGATGGCTGATCGAGTTGAGCAGAGGGTGTTGCGATGGTTTGGGCATATGGAGAGAAAGGATAATAAGTGATTGGTGAAAAAGATAACTAGATCTGATGTGAGAGGTGTAAGGCTGAGAGGTGGCTGTGCGTGAAAGAAATAAATGTAGAGAAATTGTGAATGAATAAATGATGACGCAGCCCTGAGGGGATATTCTCCCGCATTTGGTCTGATCAGCTGATCAGGTCAGGTGCGGGTAAGAGGATGGGTCTATTATGATGTGGCACGGGTAAACCAGCTCTGCTGTTGGGCCCTGCTGCGGATGTCACTGACTGCACTGCGCAGTTGACCCTCGTGCGGTGTGGTGCGGTGAGGATCTATCCCTTCTCCCCTTTGGGGCTAAGATGCGAATGAATGTGTTTGAATGGATGAGTAAATTGGGAGTGTGTCATCCTGTCTTGGCTACCTCCCTTTCCCTGGGGGAAGCAGCCTAGGTATATAGATAGATAGATAGACAACCAAGATGCACTGTAGAGAGAAAAATATCTCTTTTAAAGTGTTTTCCTGCCACCCAGCACCATTAGTATTGTTCAACCTATTGACAAGGAGGCCACCACAACCTCCAACTATGAGGCTGTGAGAGAGGCAACTGGCCAGGGGACTAAGCTGGCAGTAATGGTATCTGAAGAGTGGGCAGGCCGAGGTTGACTTACTAACACCTCTAGTAGCAAACCCTCATGCAAAGACAATAAAAAATATTTCGGAAGGTGTTTAATATAAAGCATGCTATTTTAAAAAATTGTTGCTGCCTGGGACACTAGAAAGGAATCTATGTAGCACAGGTGGTGAAAGCTGCTACCTCAAGTTTACCCTGTGTCAGCAACACTGGTCAAAGATGTACTGCATCAGGTGGCAGAGGTGACCCAGCAAGTGCTGGGGAGGGTTCCGCTGCCATCATTTGAGATGACAACCTTCACAACACTGCTCCCGAAAGGCAATCTTCAGCCTCAATGAAGAGGTTGAGGAGGAGGGACACCTAGCATCTGAGGCCACACAGCAGCAGCCGAACCACAGCACGTTAAGGGACTGCTTGTCAGCAGCTAGGTGTTTGAAATTGCTGATCAGCTCCAGACCAAAAATGACCGCATCTTACAGCAGCAGAGAGGGCAGCTTGTAAAGAAAATCAGTGAGTCATCCCAAACCCTCATCACCACCTGCCTTCCCAGCACCAGCCCCAGTGTCTGCCTCACCATTAGTCTCCCCACCCTAGCACCTCTGCAGTACCCAACTCCCCACAACCTGCCAGTAACGATGACTTGGGAAAAAACTCTGAGGGGTTCCAGACGTATCCTCAGCCCTAGAGGGGTTAGAGACACTTTATTTCTCCTCCTCTAGCCCCTCAACCTTGGATACCCCCTTCCCCAGTACCCAACCATTGTTCCATCCCCTGTCATGGTAAGTGATCACCACTCAAATTCCACTCTGTACACTCCAATTAACTCTTTTTATGCCTAGTGATGTTCCTAGAGGTTGTATGTGTACTACAGGGATTGTTAGGTTGGATCAGGGGTGGTAAAACTTTTTCAAGAGGGACAAAGGGAGACTTTGGAAAAATTTTGGGATTTCACCATACCAATTAGCCATATAACATGGGTGGTTTCAGTGGTGCAATTTGCATTTTTAATTTCAGATTACATCAGTGGTGCAAACTGAGGGTCTACTGTACTCTACACATCTAAACTCCTTGAATTACAAGTGACTTACAATATGTTCAACCAAATTACGCTTATTTTTCAGCAGCTTACCACAAACTTCACACACAAACTTCTTTACTCCTGAGTGAGTTATTGAGTGCTGAGTCAGGTGGCTCTTACGTGCAAACATCTTCCCACACTCCGGACACTCAAACTTCTTATCTCCCGTGTGTGTGAGGGAGTGTCGGGTGAGATTACTCTTACGGGCAAACATCATCCCACACTCCTTGCACTCAAACTCCTTCACTCCTGTGTGGGTTAGATTGTGTTTGTTGAGATCACCTTTATGGGCAAAGAATCTACCACACTCCAGACACTCAAATTTTTTATCCCCTGTGTGGATTAAATTGTGTTTGGTGAGGTCGCCCTTATGCAAGAATGATTTGCCACACTGTATGCATGAAAACTTCCTGATTCCCGAATGAATCAACGAATGCTGGACCAGATAACTCTTCCGGGCAAACATTTTACCACAATCGGGACACTCGTATTCCTTCACACCTGTATGAATGACAGCGTGCTTTGTGAGGTCACCCCTATGTGTAAACGCCTTACCACACTCCACACATTCAAATTTCTTGATTCCTGAGTGAATGGCCATGTGTTGGGTGAGGTAGCTCTTATGTGTGAACATCTTCCCACACTCGGTACATGCAAACTCCTTCACCCCTGCATGGATCAGTGTGTGTTGGTTGAGGTTCTTCTTACTAGCAAGCAATTTCCCACACTCAGGACACTCATACTTCTTCTTGGCTGATTGTTGCACAGAGTTGGCAATATTTTCCTGGATGCACACCTCCACACTGTCAACATCACATTTGACTGGTGGTACGGGTCCCATCGGCCCCTCCTGACACATCTCCATCATCATACTTCTGGCACGTTCAACCTCCAGTCTGGCTCGTTCCACCTCCATCTTTACGCTAAGTCTCCCTCTACCACTTCAATGTGACACCTTTCTTTGTCTCTACCACTTCAGTTTAGTGTGACACCTTTCTCAGTCTCTCTCTACCACTTCAGTTTAGTGTGACACCTTTCTCAGTCTCTCTCTATCACTTCAGTTCAGTGTGACACTTTTCTTTGTCTCTCTGCCACTTCAATTCAATGTGACACCTTTTTTAGTCTCTATCACTTCAGTTCAATGTGACACCTTTCTCTGTCTCTATTACTTCAATGTGACACCTTCATATTTTATTCTTTCTCTCTCTCTCTGTTCAATTCAATGATACTTATATTTTACTCTCTCTCTCTTCCATTCAATGACACTTTTCTTTTTTATTCTCTCTCTCTCTCTCACTTCAATTCAATGACACTTTCATATTTTATTCTCACTCTCTCTCTCTACCCCATCAGCCCAGTGACATTTAATTCCTAGTCTCTCTTCCTCTCTATACCCCTTCACTTCTATTAAGCCTTTAGCTGTGGTTTAATCTTACATGTTATTCGAGCTGCCACTTGACACTTTATTCAGCTTTGTATAAACTTCCTGTGGTAACAGGGTTAAAACAAATTATCCCCAAAGAATGCCTTTAGTGAGTATATTATCTTTTCTGTTACTCTTGCCACCAGTAGCTACTTTATTTACAGATCACAGTCAGAGGGTGTGACAGCCTTCAAGTCCTCTCTTCTCCACTTCATGAATAAGCAACCACAATCAACATTAGTACAGTATAGTGCGTTTGTTCTGTCTTCTAACTTGAACAAGTTCCCTAACCCTACTCAGCTCAGTTGATGGCTGTGTCTCATCAGACTGGAGACTCAGTTTAACTGGTGACCAAAATGATTCCCTGCTACCTCATACCAAAGACTCATCAAATTACATGCAACCACAATTCAGTTAAGTTGTTGGAGTGGCCCGGTTTCATCATGCACCTTGTCTCTGTCCTCAAATATGCTCCACCTCACACCCAAGCATAATAATTAGCCAATGACACATTCACTGGAGTAACACACACACATATATGACCCTTGGAAACAGATGAAGCTAAGTGGGCCCAAACCATTCATAAACTTTTAAAAAGTAATGATAAAATAGTCACTGATGACTGGGAATTTTGACCCTGACACAATCCTGTAAAACTACAATCAGATAAGATAATACACATACACAGGTTTTTCAGCAAGAGCATGTGACTCTGGGAACCAACTGTTAAATATACATTAATGTGTGTGCCCAAACCACTCAAATTTTCAAGTGTGACAAAAATGTACCACTAACAGAGGATGGCACACTACAAGCCTGACTCAATCCCATAAAAATACAATTTGTTTAGGATAATTAGGTATTACTGATCATAAAAATTTCACTTAACAACTACAGTCTAGACAACACGCATATAAATCTCTACAAGAACCAATTACAGGCAGTCCTTACAATCAGTCAGGGAAATTCCAAAATACTGCCATACAACTGATAAAGTGGCAAATCAGCTTTATAGGTGGCACTAAATCTTTAATATACAACTTTTCTGTATTTTTTCATACGACTGATATGGTAAAATTGGAAAACTGGTAAATCGGCTATGTAAACACGAATGGACTTTTAATATGGAATACCTCTATAACTTACTATGACCTTAACAACAAAAGAGAAAGCTAGATATTGCACAACAAAGACTTACTAAGTATACAAGATTAAGTACGACTAAAGTGACACTAAAAGGATAACTTGGGGACTGACTTCATTAGAGTATTTATCACTTATATTTTGGTGTCCAAGACTGAATAGGTCATCAAATGCTAATACTGAGGATATCACATGTACCGTACATGCTTTGCATTCCATTTCTGACAATAATTATGAGAGTCACAACTATACAACCAACATTCCAGTTCTTCTGCTCAAAAAGTTATGTAAGTATTTTGCTCTGCTTTACTAATTTACCACACAAAGAAGGTTGGCTGGATGTGCCCAGAAGATCATCATTTTGTTGGACAGCACCAGCGGGTGTGATGTCATTCATACCTACAACCAGTCCTTCAATGTATTGTGAGCTCCTGGTAGCAGCCACAAATCTGGTGCTTTTGATTCACTTCTAGTTTTCATGTGCTCTGTTTTCATTTGAATCTGAAACAAGAACTATCATTAGACTACTGACTACCAATTTCTGTATAATCCTTCTGAGGATTCAAAGTGGGGCAATACTGTACAGATATATCTTCTCAAAAACCAAAATTTCCCTATGTGGGTATAAGCTTCCACCTAAACAATTCAGTGTTCACAGACTTGTAAAATCAAGATGTACTTTTGAATTAATACTGTGTAAGGGTCTGCACTTAGCAAGAAGGGACACCTTAAACATTTTGGATCAGCCACAATCTAGTTAACTGGTTCATTCCAATGATGTACTTTACTGGCTGATTCTTGTTATTTTCAGACAATATTATTCAACTCAGGAAAGATCTACCATGAGTAACAGACTACTGAAGGCTATATCTATCCTCTTCAGTTCAAAAAGTCTCCCCTGAGCTGAATAAAACCATCTGGAGATGGCTGGGATTTAAATGCTAAAGTTGTCATCATACTTTAGAGGGCTACGCCATTACCTTGCACATGAATCACCATAACTCATTAGCATCTCTGGTGTTCTGAGGACTGGCTGTTGTGTATTTATGGCATATGTCCCACACCTCTTAACCACCATTCACCTGTCGTAAAATACAGCAGTTCACACAAATATAAATAAAAGCTGATCCACTTAAAATACATATATTAATAACATTCATCATCATCATCTTCACCATCATCATCATCATCATCACCATCAAGATCTCTTTTCCCACCCAAAGGTGCAGTGAGTCAGAGTCAAAGCCAGAAAAAAAAAAATGAAAGAATGGGATACTAACCAAAGTCTGGCCATCTGAATGGGTCACAACTCCACTCATCCACCACTCAAGCCCCCTGAATCCTGCCTCAACCTGATAGGTGCAAACTTATTACACATATAGCATCACATTCACCTATCTGACAGTCAGTCTAATGACTGTCATGTTAAAAACAGGTGCCAAAAACTGGTCAAACATGTTAGTAAAATACAACTTAATATTGCTTACTCACCTCTATACTGCATATGAACATAATGAAGTATAACATCAGTATGATGAATGAATGATACAGTGCAGTCACAAAACAATGAATCACTGACAAACACGAGTGGCTAGTTTTACAAGGGATAGTACACATCTCTACAGGCTGCACACCAATGACATCAAGTTACCAAGTTTGTAGAAAAAAAAAAAAAAAAATGTTTTCTCATTTCAGTTGGTTAGTGTTTGTCACACCTGTCACTATACAGCAGTTCTTATACCTTAACCTATCCAAAATTTTCACCTTTTTGTGGCATATTTCGTGTATGTTAGTTCAGTGGCAGAAAAATACAATGCTTACAGATCTGCAGCATCTCCATAGCACTTCAGAGCTGCCAGCATTATATTACACAACAGTGCATATCTGTGCTACAATGCAGCATTTAAAATGTACTGATGGCAGTTTCAGGGCAAGGTAAAGTGAAAAGAGTATTGCTGGATGTCAGATGGGGAACAAAAACTCAACCATGCAAAAAATACAAAACCTCCAGACAAGAACTCCGAATTTTAGGAGGATGTCTAGTAATGAAGGGCTTAGGGGAAATCTAACCCCTCCAGTTCAAAAAGTCACCTCTAAGCTAAGTCTGATGGTGGGAAGCTAAAATAGACATCCCTCACCTAACAAAGCTGCACTGTCAAAAATCATACCGGTACTATTCTGTAAATTATCATTATGAAGCATGTGATGTGGTGTGTGGGGTGAAGAGAAGATGAAAGGGGGTGCAAGGAACAGCATGGTGGAATGAAGAGGTAAGACAGGCTGTGGCACAAAAGGAGAAAGCATATAGTGAGTGGATGAGAAACAGGGTGTGGAAGAAGTTGAGAGACGGAAGAGAAAGTTATATGCAGAGAGGAAGAGAGCAGGGAAAAGATTAGTACGAGAGAGTAAGAAGAGAGTGAATGAGGAATTTGGAAGGAATCTGAGAGTAAAGAGGAGGGAATGTAAGAAAATGTTGTGGAAAGAGGTACAGAGAGTTAGACAGGGTGTCAAAGAAGTTAGTCAGAAGTGAATGATAAAAATGGTAGATTACTAGTGGACAAGGGAGATAAAGTGAGCAGATGGAGAGAACATTTTAAGGAATTGTTGAACATAGAAAATGAAAGTAATGCAAATATAAGTGCTTGGGGAATGGCTGGGAGAAGGAGGGAGGTGAGAAGAGAGGAAGAAATCAGTATGATGGAAGTTGTGGAAGCAATGAAGAATGTCAAAATGGGGAAAGCTCCAAGAATTGATGGAGTGTGTAGTGAAATGCTGAAGCAAGGGGGAGATAGTAGTGGAATGGATGTGGAAGATCTGCAGATTGGCCTGGGAAGAAGGCAGAGTCCTGGAGGACTGGAAGTCAGGTATAATTATTCCCCTGTACAAAGGAAAAGGAGAAAAAGAAGTGTGTGGTAATTGCAGAGGCATTTGTCTTCTTAGTGTTCGTTTCATTTTCGTTTCAAGAAAAGTATATGGTAGGATACTTACTGACAGAGTTAGGTAACTAAAAGAGGAATTAGTTGGAGAAGAACAGGGAGGTTTTAGGAAGGGAAGAGGTTGTGTAGATCAGATATCCATTCTTACATCTTTAGTGGAAAAGTTTCTACAGAAGGGAAAGAAGTTGTATGTGGCCTTTATGGATTTGGAGAAAGCATATGACAGGGTGGATAGACAAAGACTGTGGAAAATATTAATAATATGTGGAGTAGATGGGAAGTTGCTGAATGCCGTGAAGAGTGTGTATGAAGGTGCTAAGGTTGCAGTGCATGTGGATAGTGAACTGAGTGAATTTTTCTATTTGAAGGTCAGACTGAAACAGGGATGTGTCATGTCTCCATGGTTGTTCAATCTGTATATGGATGGGGTTTTAAATGAGATACAAGGTAGGGCAGTGGATATTGGAGTGGCCCTAATGAGAGAGGGCAGTGTTTGGAAACTCCCTGTACTGTTGTCTGCAGATGATCCTGTGTTGTTAAGTGAAGACGAAGGGCAGCTGAAAGGCTTGGTGGATGAGTTTGGGAGAGTGTGTAAGAACCGGAATCTAAAGGTGAATGTACAGAAGAGTAACATTATAGTCTTCAAGAGAAATGAAGTCAGTGAATGTACAGTGAGGTTGGATGAGGAGGAAATGGAAAATGTGTGTGTGATGAATAAGGATGAAAGTTTAGCGGGTGAAGTGCTTGAAAGAGTACATCCAGGAAGAAAGGTTGCTGGTTCCTTGAAAGCAGTGATAAGAAACAGGGAAGTGAGCAGGGAAGTGAAAAAGTTACTGCATGACAGTATTGTGATACCATCTCAAGCGTATGGAAGTGAAGCTTGGATGTTGTTGGAGGGCCTGATGTCTAGAGTGAGAGCAGTGGAAATGAGTTACTTGACAGGAGCATGTGGAGTCACATGGAGAGACAGACTGACAAATGAGGAAGTAAAGGAGTGTTGTGGTGTGGATGTGGATGTGATAGGATGCGTTAGGAGAAACACACTGAGGTGGTTTGGCCATCTGGAGAGAATGGAGAGTGAGAGACTGACAAGGAGAGTGTATGTGAGTGAGGTGGAGGGGTTGAGAGGAAGGGGGAGGCCAAGGATGAGACGGAGGGATGGAGTGGAGAGGTATATGAGAGAGGGTGATGTGAGCTGGGAGCAGGGTGGTGAAATGGCAGGGGACAGGGCCACATGGAGGCGATTTGTTTGCGGCCACCCCTTACGAGATTAAGGTGTCTGGCAATAGACAGATAGATAAATAGGTCATTATTCATACAGTACATGTTATAATGGGTATACACTGCTGAGGGTTCAAAGATTGGCCCTGTGGGGATACTTATGCCAACCAAGTCCCAACCTAAGTAAAGTTCTGAAATGGATGTCTAAGTGAGAAGTTAGGTATCAGTGTTGGAGTGAGACAAGAGAGGGTGTGATGTCTCCATGCTTACTCAACTATTCTGTTCTGCTTTGACTGGCTTTGTACATCCTTGCATGTGTCACCCTCGTTCACAAGGTGGCAGCTGTCCATGCTACATGTTCTTTGGCAGCATTTGAAATCCCAAAACCTCAGGTAATTCTAAAAGACTTCTCTCCAAGTCTTCTTAGGTCTCTTGCTGCTCTATCCTCAACATTCACAGTCAAAGACTTTTACACTCAGTTATTATTTTCCATTCTCTCCACAAGTCCAGATACATGCAGTCTCCCACTGCTAATCACATCACCAATTCCTTCAGTCCCCAGCTAGTCTCTCAGAAGATCATTCACATTTCTGCTGTTTGTGAAGCACTACACAATCGGTAGAGACGTGGCCTGCCGTTCTAATGGACCCAGGTTCAAATCCCCGCTGGGGCAGGGAACAGTTTAAGGATTTGAATTTCATTAAATCAGGCTTTACTGATCTACCAGAAGACCCGCCGACATGTCGTAAAAATACCCCCGCTAATACCAACACACCAGTCCTGTATGAGACAGCCCTGGCATGTATTCAATATGGACGGTGGGTGTTAGCGCCGAAGTGGTGACATGAAGAGGTGTATGGTATGTAGGAGGACTGTTGGGCCTTGATAGCAGGCTGTGAAGCCTATGCCCAGAGTCGAACACATAAAAAAAAAAAAAAAAAAAAAAAAAAAAAAAATCTGGCCATCCTCTCTGTACTCCCAAATCTACTCATGCCTACCCCCTTTACTAATCAAGTTTCACTACCATAAGGTATTGTTATTCTTTTCTATTGCCAGATGCCTTAATTCAGTAAGGAGCAGCCACAAACTGCCTCCATGTCAGCCTGTCCTCTGACATTTAGCTGCCCTCCCTCCAACTTAAACAACCCCTCTTTCATGTATCTCTCCACTCCATCCCTCCACCTGATCCTTGGTCTAACCATCTCCATCTCTCTATCCACCTCACCCACATATACTCTCCTAGTTAGTCTCTCATTCTCCATCTACCAAATAAACAAACATTGATACCTAACCCCTCACTTGGACACCCATCTTAGACATCAATCTCTCTAATAAAGGATTATTCTTCTCACAAGAGTAGCCTACAAATTTCCCTTAGTGCAAAGGAAAAATTCCCTCTATGTCAACAGAGGAAACCATTCCCTAAACTTCTTCCAACCACTCCTATAGCATTAACGCCAGTGTCAGCCCTCCCCCCCAAGAACAGTTTAATAATTTGAATTTCATTACAAGCAAAATTTAGTGATCTGTCATAAGACTCACCAACATGTATAAACTCCCCACTAATACCAAGACACCACTCCTGAATGGGACAACCCTAGCCTGTGTTCAATATTGACAATGTGTGTTAGCATCGAAATGATGATATGTGGAGACATGGAATATAGGACCAGTCAGATGGTGTTGCTGAATTCAAGGTTCAAATGAAACAGAAGGACAAGAGGAAGCAGTTCATACAAAGAGGGTAGAAAAGGTTGCAAGAGGATGGAAAAAAGGTAGAATATAAGAAAGAAGTGTAGGAGCAACTGAGTAAATATGATTTGGAGCAGATAGGGGACTTCGGAGGTGAATGCAAGATATTCACAGAAGAAATCTGTGCAGCATGTGAGGCAGAGTGTGGGATGAAGAGAAGATGAAAGGGAGTGCAAGGAACAGAATAGTGGAATGAAGAGGTGAGAGAGGCTGAACAGCATGGTGGAATGAAGAGGTGAGAGAGGCTGAACAGCATGGTGGAATGAAGAGGTAAGAAAGGCTGTGGCATAAAAGAAGAAAGCATATATTGAGTGGATGAGAAACAGAGGCATGGAAGAAGTTGAGAGACAGAAGAGAGAGTTATGTGTAGAGAGGAAGAGAGAGGTGAAACGATTAGTAAGAGAGAGTAAGAAGAGAGTGGATGAGACATTTGGAAGGAATTTGAGTGTAAAGTGGAGGGAATGTGAGAAATTGTTCCGGAAAAAGGCAAAATGAGTTAGACAGGGTGATAAAAAAGTAAGTTGGGGAGTGAAAGACAAAAATGGCGGATTGCTAATGGAGAAGAGAGAAAAGTGAGGAATTATTAAACACAGAGAATGAAAGTAATGCAAGTATAAGTGGTTGGGGAATGGCTGGGAGAAGGAGGGAGGTGAATTGGAGGAAGAAATCAATTGGAGGGAAGTAGTGGAAGTAATGAAGAAAGTCAAAATGTGGAAAGCCCCAGCAATTGATGGAGAATGTGGTGAAATGCTGAAGCATGGAGGAGAGATAGTAGTACACTGGATATGGAAGATGTGCAGATTGGCCTGGGAGGAAGGCAGAGTCCCGGAGGATCAGAAGTCAGGTACAATTAATCCCCTGTACAAAGGATATCTATCTATTGCCAGACGCCTTAATCTCGTAAGGGGTGGCCACAAACAAATCGCCTCCATGTCGTCCTGTCACCCACCATTTCATTGCCCTGCTCCCAGCTCACACCTCCCTCTCTCATATACCTCTCCACTCCATCCCACCATCTCATCCTTGGTCTCCCTCTCCCTCTTCTCCGCTCCACTTCACTCAGACACACTCTCCTCATCAGTCTCCAACTCTCCTTCCTCTCCACATGGCCAAACCACCTCAATGTGTTTCTCTTAACACTTCCTATCGCATCTACATCCACACCATAATGCTCCTTCACTTCCTCATTTGTCAGTCTGTCTCTTGATGTGACTCCACATGCTCCTCTCAAATAACTCATTTCCACTGCTCTCACTCTTGACTTCTGTCCCTCCAGTAAGGTCCAAGCTTCACTTCCACACAAAGGAAAAAGGGAAAAAGAAGTATGTGGTAATCATAGGGACATTTGTCTTCTTAGTGTAAATGGAAAAGTATATGATACAATACTTACTGACAGAGTCAGGGAAATAACAGAGGAATTAGTTGGAGAAAAACAGGGAGGTTTTAGGATGGGAAGAGGTTGTGTAGATCAGGTATTAATTTCTAGGTCTTTAGTGCAAAAGTTTCTACAGAGGGGAAAGAAGTTCTATGCGGCCTTCGTGGATTTGGAGAAGGCATATGACAGGGTGGATAGACAAGGAATGTGGAAGGTATAAAGAATATATGGAGTAAATGGGAAGTTGGTGAATGCCATGAAGAGTACGTATGTGGGTGCCAAGCTGCAGTGCGTGTGGATAGTGAACTAAGTGAATTTTTCTATTTGAAGGTTGGATTGAAACAGGGATGTGTCATGTCCCCATGGTTGTTCAATCTGTATATGGATGGGGTTATCAAAGAGGTACAAGGTAGGGCAGTGGATGTTGCAGTGACCCTAATGAGAGAGGGCAGTGTTTGGAAACTCCCTGTACTGTTATATGCTGATGATACTGTATTGTTAAGTGAAGATGAAAGGGAACTGCAAGGCTTGGCGAACAAATTTGAGAGAGTGTGTAAGAAACGGAATCTAAAAGTGAGTGTAAGGAAGGGTAAAGTTATGGTCTTCAAGAGAAATGAAGCCACTGAATGTACAGTGAGATTGGATGAGAAGGGAGATTGGATGAGAAGGAAATGGAAAATGTGAGTGCATTTCAGTACTTGGGTAGTGCGATGAGTAAGGATGGAAATTTAGAAGGTGAAGTGCTTGAAAGGGTACAACAGAGAAGAAAGGTTGCTGGTTCTTTGAAAGCAGTGATATGGAACAGGGAAGTGAACATGGAAGTAAGAAAGTTCCTGCACGACAGTATTGTTACACCAACCCTAACGTATGGAAGTGAAGCTTGGACCTTGTTGGATGGACACAAGTCAAGAGTGAGAGCTGTGGAAACGAGTTATTTGACAAGAGCATGTGGAGTTACATGGAGAGAGAGACTGACAAATGAGGAAGTGATGGAGCGATGTGGTGTGGACGTGGATGTGATAGAAATGCGTTAGGAGAAATACACTGAGGTGGTTTGGCCATGTAGAGAGGATGGAGAGTGAGAGACTAATGAGGAGAGTGTATGCGAGTGAGGTGGAGGGGAGGGGAGAGGATGGGGGAGGCTGAGAATGAGATCAAGGGATGGAGTGGAGAGGGAAATGAAAGAGGGGGATGTGAGCCGGGAGCAGGGCAGTAAAATGACATTGGACAGGGTGACATGGTGGATATTTGTCTGTGGCCACCCCTTACGGGACTGAGGCATCTGGCGATAGATAGAATATAATAATAATCATTCATTAATTCACCATCTAATCCAGTGCTGTCCCTTGAGAATCGTTGAAGCCCAGGTCTAGGCAAGTTGGTCCTGACATTTAAGATGAGAATGACCACCCTTGCACATCCCTGAGAGGCATTACGTAAGCAATAAACCCCAACCATCCCTTGGATATAAACCTAAACAGGCTCAATCCAACTGGAGTGCCTTAATTAACCACTAAACCACCAGGTGTGATGATTTGGTTATATGGTTACCACTTACGATTTTAATGTTGCTTGCATTCACTCTCTGTCTCTTTGCCTCCAGTCTAACTCTCAATCTCTTATTTATCTCTATAGCATCCCTCTCCTCTGCAGTTAACACTAATGGCCAAATTTTAAAAACATTCATTGGTAACATCAGGCGTTAGCAAGAACAGACAGTTTTTATTCTAAAATTATCATTTACTCCGGACTGGTGTAGACCAAGGTTTAACACGTTACCCGTGTTTCGGCACTACGAGTTCTCTCCCAGGCTGCATTTCACATCTGAACTCTCTCCCACCAGTCTGCATGGACCTATCACAGTGAGAGGATTTATGTCGATTTACTGAGTACAAGTGAGGGATACCGTATGCTTTCATAAAAGTAGTGCGTCACTGGTGGCCCAACACATGGTATCCTGACAGTTTCTTCTTGTATTGCATGATGCACCACCGGTGGATCACTGAGGTAGTGTACTACTTTAGTCCAGGTAGCGCAGTCTCTGCTCACCCTTACCTGGTGCCTCTGTTCTCTTTGGTTTGTTACCATCTCATTCTCTGTTGTGAAGTTCCAGGTGGCACTTGGCTATTTAGGTAGTTGAAAGAAATCCAAGCAAAGGTCCAACACTAAGATTTTTTATTATTAACTTGTTTCTTCCACCTTTTTCATCATTTTAATCTCTTCACCGGCCTTCTAAAGATTTTTTGCATCTTTGCTGACAGTGTTTCTTGCAACCATGCATAATGACCGCTGGGTACGCTGAATGCCGTAATAGTAATCAGCAGTATTCAGCCAGGGATAATTACTATCTATCTATCTATCTATTGCCAGACACCATAATCCCTTAAGGGGTGGCCATTTGACTTTGAGTTATTTGTTTTAAGGGGAGGGGCACTAACCCTCCACCAACCCACTTGTTCACACGTAGGGAGCACGTATGGTAATTACAAGTACCATAATTAATTATTGACTATAATTAATCACTTATAATAATAAAAAAATTTCTAATAATGCGAAACATCCAGCACTTATCTTTTCTTTTTTTTGTTTCCTAACAAAGTGTGCAGCAGCACAAACTATTGATTTGTGATATGGTGCTTAGAGAACAAGTGATGAAAAAGAGGACTTATGTACCTAGGAGGAAAATACAGAAGCTGAAAAACCAAGTAGTAAGGGATGCCTCCTATAGCGAGTTGAGGAGAGTGGTGGCTGAACAGGGAGCTGTAGACAGAGGCGTTAATGAACAGTACAGAGCCCTCAAGAACAATTTCTTGAGAGTTACTGATGTAACATGCGATTGGACAAGAGGACCACCAAGACATAAAGTAACTTGGTGGTTAGATGAGGGTGTAGAAGCTGCAGTTAAGGAGAAAAGAAGGCTTTTCCGGGAATGGAAGCAAAGAGGAATATTTGGCTGCCAAGCGTATGGCTACAAGAGAGGTATACAGAGCAAAGTCTGAGTCACAGAGACTATTACTTAATAACCTAAATCATGGGGAAAGGAAAAATATGATATTCAGGGTGGCAGGTCAAGTGAAGAGGGATAATCGGGATATTATAGGTGAGCAATGTGTGAAGAATGATGAAGGAAGGGTAGTGGTGAACAGTGAGGATATTAAAGATGCATGGAGAGAGCATTATAACCGGTTGTTGAATGAGGAGTTTGACTGGGACAGGGAAGGTTTGGAGCCAGCAGATCCAGTGTCTGGCCCTTGGCCTTTGATTGATACTGCTATTGTGAGTGAGGCAATAGGCAGGATGAGCAGGTGTGTCTGGGTTGACTGCTGAAATGTTGAAGGCCTCAGGTGATATAGGGGTGGGTTTAGTCACTGACCTGATAAATAGGATTATTTATGAGTGTGTTGTCCCAGATAACTGGCTGAAGAGTGTAATTGTAAATGTGTATAAAGGGAAGGGTGATGCCCTGGAAAGAGGAAATTATAGAGGTATAAAGCTTTTAGATCAGATAATGAAGGTAATGGAGAGAGTTTTAGAAGGTATGATTAGAGAAAGAGTGAATACTGATGAGATGCAGTTTGGGTTTATGCCAGGTAGGGGGACCACTGATGCTATATTCATTGTTCGTCAGCTTCAGGAAAAATATATTGGTAGGAGAAGGGATCTTTATTTTGTTTTTGTTGATTTGGAAAAGGCCTTTGACAGAGTCCCTAGAGAGGTGGTGAAGTGGGCAATGTGAAAGCTTGGCTTGGAGGAGTGGCTGGTTAGGGTGGTTATGGCTATGTATGTGGGTGCTCACACCCAGGTAGGAGTGACTGGAGATTTGAGTAATGAGTTTTCCGTGAATGTTGGTGTGCATCAGGGGGTCAGTTTTGAGTCCTATGTTGTTTATCATGATACTTGAAGTCCTTTCACGTGACTTTAGAAACGGACTCCCGTGGGAGTTGTTGTATGCTGATTATTTGGTGTTGATTGCAGAGAACGAAAGGGAGGTAGAGGAAAGGTTTACGAAGTAGAGAGATGGTATGGGGCACAAGGGTTTAAGGGTAAATGCAGATAAAACAAAAGTGATGATATCTAGGGTTGGTGGCGGTACTGTCAAAGATGAGGGAGAGTGGCCATGTGCAGTTTGCCACAAGAGCATGTGAAGTAATTCCATCTTGTGTGGTGTTTGTGATAAATGGGTGCACAAGAGATGTAGTGGTATCAGAGGCAGACTGCGAGATAATGCTGATTTTATGTGTACGGCGTGTCGGGGTGAGCAGGTGGAGATGGTCAGACATGAAAGGCTTGAACTTGCTGGTGAATCTCTAGAGTGTGAGGAAGAGTGTTGTTATTTAGGAGACATGTTGTGTGCTGGAGGTGGGGCTGGAGCTAGCTCTGTGGCTAGGGTGAGAAGTGGTTGGAAGAAGTTCAGGGAGCTCTTGCCTCTCCTGACATTGAGAGGACTCTCCCTACGTGCTAAGGGGTCTTTGTATGCAGCATGTGTTAGGAGTGTAATGCTGTATGGTAGTGAGACCTGGACAGTGAAGGAGGAAGATATTTGCCGGCTCAGACGTACAGAAATGACAATGATTAGGTGGATGTGCAGTGCATCCCTGTGTCCAAGGCCTGGAGGGGCTGGGTTTACGATGGAAGAGTTGAGAGGTACTATGGGACTGGAGTGTATTGGTGTTGTGATGAGGAGAGGTAGATTGAGATGGTTTGGACATATGGAGAGGATGGGGGATGATAATTGGGTGAGGAAGGTGAGAAGTGGTAATACTGGGGGTGGGGTAATGAGGGGTAGACCGAGAAAGAAATGAGACGAGGTCATTAAGTGTGACCTCAGGGTTAAGGGACTGAACAGGGAGGCTACAATGGATCGTGCAGCGTGAAGAGCCACCATTAGGTGACCAAGGCCGACACATGCAAGCATGTTGAAGCCTTTAAAAACGAAACGAACGAACAAAGTAAATGTAGGACTGTTCAAAACAAGAGTGGTTACTCCATTTTTTCTTCCACTAAAAAATCACAAATATTTGTCATTAGTAAGTTTACTTTTTTTTTCTTTTTTCAAGAAAAGTGTATTTGCATCTCATAGCCCTAGTTCTGCAACACAGGGTTGTTTTTCAATGTTTTTGTGCAATTAATAGTATTGTTTGACATCTAAATAAAATGTAATAGTCACTACTGGAAGTCTGATATATATATTCTCTAACTAAATAGGCATTTCTCTAATCTTATATCATTACCCGATTCAACATGCCTTCTACTGTAGAAGCAACAACAAAAAATCTGCCCAGCCAATATTCGTGATGGTGAAATACAGGAAGACGTAAAAACAAATTATTATTCAATATTCTACCATCAGTGAACTAACACGCTAGGAAAGAAGACATCAAATGGTACACCAGTGGCTCAGCACACGGGTAATGTGTTAATGGTACAGAATGCTAGGCAAAAGGTTATAAAATAGGCCATCATTCCTTATTACTATATGTATCTCATTTAACAACACATATTTTAGGAAAAGAGAGAGTAGGTTAATTACGTATGAGTCTGGGGGAAACAGCAGTCAGATAGATTATTTTCTGGTCAGGAGGGCTGATAGGAGGTTAGTGAGGGATGTTCAAGTTATAGGAAGTGAGGAGTGTGTGCAGCAGCACAAACTATTGATTTGTGATATGGTGCTTAAAGAACGAGTGATGAAAAAGAGGACTTATGTACCTAGGAGGAGAATATGGAAGCTGAAAAACCAAGTACAGTAGTAAGGGATGCCTTCTATAGCAAGATGAGGAGAATGGTGGCTGAACAGGGAGCTGTAGACAGAGGCATTAATGAACAATACAGAGCCCTCAAGAACAATTTCTTGAGAGTTACTGATGTAACATGCAGTTGGACAAGAGGACCACCAAGACATAAAGTAACTTGGTGGTGGGATGAGGGTGTAGAAGCTGCAGTTAAGGAGAAAAGAAGGCTTTTCCGGGAATGGAAGAAGGGTGGTAACAAGGAGGAATAATTGGCTGCCAAGCGTAGGGCTAGGAGAGAGGTATACAGGGCGAAATCTGAGTCACAGAGACTTTTACTTGATAATCTAAATCATGGGGAAAGGAAAAATATGATATTTAAGGTGGCAAGTCAGATGAAGAGGGATAATCGGGATATTATAGGTGAGCAGTGTGTGGAGAACAATGAAGGAAGGGTAGTGGTGAACAGTGAGGATATTAAAGATGCATGGAGAGAGCATTATAGCCTGCTGTTGAATGAGGAGTTTGACTGGGACAGTGAAGGTTTGGAGCCAGCATATCCAGTGTTTAGCCCTTGGCCTTTGATTGATGCTGCTACTGTGAGTGAGGCAATAGGCAGGATGAAGGTGGGGAAGGCAGCAGGTGTGTCTGGGTTGACTGCTGAAATGTTGAA
Source organism: Coenobita brevimanus (assembly GCF_032717465.1). Classification (NCBI taxonomy): domain Eukaryota; kingdom Metazoa; phylum Arthropoda; class Malacostraca; order Decapoda; family Coenobitidae; genus Coenobita; species Coenobita brevimanus. Next base: position 31,301,700 of record NC_136968.1, on the reverse strand, counting down.
GGCCTCAGGAGAAATAGGGGTGAGGTTAGTCACTGACCTGATAAATATGATTATTTATGAGTGTGTTGTCCCAGATGATTGGTTGAAGAGTGTAACTGTAAATGTGTATAAAGGGAAGGGTGATGCCCAGGAAAGAGGAAATTATAGAGGTATAAAGCTTTTAGATCAGATAATGAAGGTAATGGAGAGAGTATTAGAAGGTATGGTTAGAGAAAGAGTGAATATTGCTGAGATGCAGTTTGGGTTTATGCCAGGTAGGGGAACCACTGATGCCATATTCATTGTTCGACAGCTTCAGGAAAAATATATTGGTAGGAGAAGGGATCTGTATTTTGTTTCTGTTGATCTGGAAAAGGCCTTTGACAGAGTCCCTAGAGAGATGGTGAAGTGGGCAATGAGAAAGCTTGGCTTGGAGGAGTGGCTGGTTAGGGTGGTTATGGCTATGTACTGTATGTGGGTGCTAGCACCCAGGTAAGAGTGAATGGAGATTTGAATGATGAATTTTCCGTGAATGTTGGTGTGCATCAGCGGTCAGTTTTGAATCCCATGTTGTTTATCATGGTACCTGAAGCCCTCTCACATGACTTTAGAAACAGACTCCCATGGGAGATGTTGTATGCTGATTATTTGGTGTTTGTTGCAGAGAACGAAAGGGAGGCAGAGGAAAGGTTTAGGAAGTGGAGAGATGGTATGGGCCACAAGGGCTTAAGGGTAAATGCAGATAAAACAAAAGTGATGATATCTAGGGTTGGTGGCGGTACTGTCAAAGACAAGGGAGAGTGGCCATGTGCAGTTTGCCACAAGGGCATGTGAAGTAATTCCATCTTGTGTGGTGTTTGTTATAAATGGGTGCACAAGAGATGTAGTGGTATCAAAGGCAGACTGCGAGATAATGTTGATTTTATGTGCACGGCGTGTCGGGGAGAGCTGGTGGAGATTGTCAGACGTGAAAGGATTGAACTTGCTGGTGAATCTCTTGAGTGTGTGGAAGAGTTTTCTTATTTGGGAGACATGCTGTGTGCTGGAGGTGGGGCTGGAGCTAGCTCTGTGGCTAGGGAGAGAAGTGGTTGGAAGAAGTTCAGGGGGCTCTTGCCTCTCCTGACACTGAGAGGACTCTCCCTACGTGCTAAGGAGACTTTGTGTGCAGCATGTGTTACGAGTGTAATGCTGTATGGTAGTGAGGCCTGGGCAGTAAAGGAGGAGGATATTTGCCAGCTCAGATGTACAGAAATGACAATGATTAGGTGGATGTGTTGTGCGTCCTTGTGTGCAAGGTCTGGGGGGCTGGGTTTACGATGGAAGAGTTGAGAGGTAGGATGGGACTGGAGTGTATTGGTGTTGTGATGAGGAGAGGTAGATTGAGATGGTTTGGACATGTGGAGAGAATGGGGAATGATAATTGGGTGAGGAAGGTGAGAAGTGTTAATATTAGGGGTGGGGTTATGAGGGGTATACCGAGAAAGACATGGGACGAGGTCATTGTGACCTCAGGGTTAAGGGACTGAACGGGGAGGCTGCAATGGATCGTGCAGCATGGAAAGCTGCCATTAGGTGACTAAGGCCGTCGCATGCAAGCATGTTGGAGCCTTTAAAAACGAAACAAAACGAATTAAAGCTGTACCCCATCAAACTTATGCATAAACATACAGCGATCATCATTAGGCATATCAAATACTGATTATACTAGAATAATGGTAATAACAATGGACTTTAAAATATCTTGACAAAGTAGTTAAGATGACTAAGTTGCACTGGGAGGGGGGTATCCAAGGCTGAGGGCCGAGAGAAGGAGGAATGAGCAGTGCTTCTAACCCTCTAGGGATGAGGCTAGGCTTCAAAGCCCTCAAAATCACCCCCCAGCATCATCAGGTGAGCCCACTGGACTGCACGGTCCGGTGCAGAAGGTCCAAGCTGTGCGGAGGCAGATGGAGGTGGCTATGGTGGTGCTTGTTGACTCATGAAGTGAGTGACAAGTTGGCGCCAGGATTCATTGAACTTCTTATTTAACAACTGCTTTCATTAGCCGCAAGCCTGTTGATGTCTGTATTAATGTCATACACCCTCTCAGTTGGGAGATCCTGGTTCAGGTAGGCATCATTCAAGATGTCTGCCACCTAAAAAATGTAGCTGAATTATTTACATATAAGGATTTCAAACTGCTTCTGTTCCTCTGATAGTTCTTCTTCTTGTCGCTGTTTCTCTTCCTCCACCTCATTCATGCTGTCATCCATTGTTCTCGGCAACTCCAAGCCAACAAATTGCAGGATAACCTCCCTCATCATGTCTCCAGAATCTCTAACATACATGAGCCAAGGTCAGGACACAATACACAACCAGCATGAGTGAAAGGGGAAGGGGAAGGGCACCCAGAGTGGTGTGTGTGCCTCTGTTAAGGCCATGACATCAGTGCCCCGTGACCACCACCTCACCATGTGGATATTTTGAATGTTGAAGAAATCAGTTTTCATTGCCTCAGTTTCTATGTAAATCCCAGGATGGCCAGTGTAAAAGGTACAAGGGTTGAAACTGGAGGTGCCATGTAAAGGGCAGTTAGCATAATTGACACCTGTTCAAACTGTGGACCCACTGAATATAGCTAATTTCCCAGTTCCCCTAATGAACACTTAAACAAAAGAGAATCATTACATTTTCCTGACTTTACATTTTGAAACTGTAAATGATCCACCTGAATTGTTCTCAAAACAGTTCTCATTTATGTGTATTGTCTTTTATTATTATCAACACCTCAAACATGACGTACATGCAAAATGTGAACGGTGAAATTATCATTCAGGATTATTTACCCTAGGAATAATAATGGTTGCAGTTGTTGTAGTTGCAACCCCAGGCTCATCTGAATGTGAACCCAGTGGACTGCAGGCTGATGATGCCCTTGTCCTGCAGTCCACCATCCTCCTTTTAAGAGGACTGAGAAGTATGGTAATTCGAGATGTTCATATAACCAGGCAATGAAGCCACCTGGTTATATCAGTGCCACCACATGAACGCATCCCCTTCCCGCCATACAAAGAAAGCACTACAAGCAACAACACTCACTACAAAACCACTGATCACCTGTACTTGGAACGGTATTATTCTGATTGAGTATACAGTGACAATTGTATGAAAAATATTATACGATACCTGTATTTTGAAATGCACCCTTTACTTGTAGTAAGGGCTATCTATATAGACAGGATTCAGAGAGAAGTCAAACCAAAGAGCTGGCAATGGAAATGGGAATGAAGCTGGTACTGAGTAGTGGATGATAGAGTATCAGTATTTCATACCTAATGTATGCAGATGATGCTGGGCTGCCTGCTAATTGTGAGCAGCTCCTTTGCGGTCTGGTTCACTGTTATATGAATCATGTGGGCAGCATGACCTGAAAGGTAAGTAACACCTTGAAGTGTCGGCACTCGATGATGTAATTATGGATAAGCCGGAATAGCAATGCTCTCAGAAATTTAAAAATAAATTTGGAGTACGCTGTATTTTGGAAGCTGGAGGGGCCCAACATCCACTCACTCTATGCTGCCTTCAGGTGAGTCTACAGTGAATGGCAAGCCAAATGGTTTATTGTAACCCAGGAAACCATCTACTACCGTGGGTGGTAAATACAGTACACAACCAAATGATGCGTGCTGGTCTAGTGGGTTAAGATGCTCCAACCAGATGGGGCCCTCAAGGGTTTATATTTGAAGGATGGTTGGGACTTACAGCCCACATATTACTACTCAAGGGCAAGTGAGGTTGGCCAGCCTTGCAGGGTCATAACTTGCCTCAACAGCAACCAGGGCGACGGTTGAATCTGGCACCTCATTTTAATTTCTCCACCACTAAACCTCCACTCAATAACCTCACTTTCACTTCAAGTAATTATATCAACTAAACTCATATGAGTAACGAATAACATAATGCATCAGAGGAGTAGATAAGGGATTTCTAAGACTGATGATGGTCTGTAATTTTAATACTCCATAATGATGATAACAAATGGTTTGAATCGTTTTATTAACATATTTATAGCAGCAATAAAACAATGATCAGTGAGTATGATGAAAAATGAGAGATAGGATGATTTTTCCCTGTAAAGTGGAGTTAATATTTTGAAGCTTTGCTCAATGCGTGAATGACTGTAGTAGGTCACAGGTAGGGGTGCCAACCATTCACTCAGTTGTTGTACTAACTTTAGGCGACTACACTATGTAATGGGCCAAATGGTTTCTCACAGCCCAGAAAATCACTGACTACATTAGGTGACTACTAAACAATAAAACCCAACCAATGTCTGGTAATCTGGTGGGTTAACAGACTCCATTCAGATATGGCATACATGGGTTTAGGTCTGTGGAGTGGTTGGAGACTTATTGCTCACATAACGTCATTTAGCAGCAAGCGATTGATAACACGCACCTTAAATGCCTGAACTGAGTAATCTAGCCCTGGGTCCTTACTATCTATTCTATCTATCTATTGCCTGATGCCTCAATCCCGTTCGGGGTGGCCACAAACAAATCGCCTCCACGTCGCCCTGTCAACCGCCATTTCACTGCCCTACTCCCAACTCACACCCCCCTCTCTCATATACCTCTCCACCCCATCTCTCCATCTCATCCTTGGCCTCCCTCTCCCTCTCTCCCCCTCCACCTCACTCACATACACTCTCATCATCAGTCTCTCACCCTCCATCCTCTCCACATGGCCAAACCACCTCAGTGTGTTCCTCATAACGCTTCCTATCATATCCACATCCACACCACAACGCTCCTTTATATCCTCATTTGTCAGCCTGTCTCTCCATGTGACTCCACAGGCTCCTCTTAAATAACTCATTTCCACTGCTCTCACTCTTGACTTATGCCCTTCTAACAACGTCCAAGGTTCACTTCCATACATTAGAGTTGGTATCACAATACTGTCATGTAGTAACTTTTTCACTTCCATGCTCACTTCCCTGTTTCTTATCACTGCTTTCAAGGAACCAGCAACCTTTCTTCCCTGCTGTACCCTCTCAAGCACTTCCCCTCCAAACCTCCATCCTTACTCATCACACTACCCAAGTACTTAAATGTACTCACATTTTCCAATTTCTCACCATCCATCCTCACTGTACATTCACTGACTTCACCTCTCTCAAAGACCATCACCTTACTCTTCCCTACATTCACCTTTAGATTCCGTTTCTTACACACTCTCCCAAACTCATCCACCAAGCCTTGCAGCTCCCCTTCGTCTTCACTCAACAACACAGTATCATCTGCAAACAACAGTACAGGGAGTTTACAAACGCTACCGATACCCTCTCTCACCAGGGCCACTCCAACATCCACTACCCTACCTTGTACCTCTTTTATTACCCCATCCATGTACAGATTGAACAACCATGGAGACATGACACATCCCTGTTTCAACCCAACCTTCAAAGAGAAAAATTTACTCAGTTCACCAGTCACACACACTGCAGCCTTAGCACCATCATACATACTCTTCACAGCATTCAACAACTTCCCATCTACTCCATATATTCTTAATACTTTCCACAATCCTTGTCTATCCACCCTGTCATATGCTTTCTCCAAATCCATGAAAGCCGCATACAACTTCTTTCCCTTCTCTAGAAACTTTTCCACTAAAGATCTAAGAATGAATATCTGATCTACACAACCTCTTCCCTTCCTAAAGCCTCCCTGTTCTTCTCCAACTGACTCCTCTGTTATTTCCCTAACTCTGTCAATAAGTATCCTACCATACACTTTTCCTATTATACTAAGAAGACAAATGCCCCTATGATTACCACACACTTCTTTTTCCCCTTTTCCTTTGTACAAGGGAATAATTATACCTGACTTCCAATCCTCCGGAACTCTACCTTCCTCCCAGGCCAATCTGCACATCTTCCACATCCATTCTACTACTATCTCTCCCCCATGCTTCAACATTTCACCACATACTCCATCAATTCCTGGGGCTTTCCCCAATTTAACTTTCTTCGTTGCTTCCACAACTTCTATCCTACTGATTTCTTCCTGTCTTCTCACCTCCCTCCTTCTCCCAGCCATTCCCCAGCCACTTATACTCGCATCACTTCCATCCTCTATGTTCAACAATTCCTTAAAGTGTTCTCTCCATCTGCTCACTTTTTCTCCCTTCTCCACTAGTAATCTACCATTTTTATCTTTCACTCCCCTGCTAACTTCACTTCCATCCTGTCTTACTTTCTTCACCTCTTTCCAGAACATTTTCTTACCGTCCCTCCACTTTACACTCAAATTCCTCCCAAATTCCTCATCCACTCTCTCCTTACTCTCTCTTACTAATCTTTTTACCTCTCTCTTTCTTTCTACATATAACTCTCTCTTCCACCTCTCAACTTCTTCCACACCCCTATTTCTCATCCATTCATTGTATGCTTTCTTCTTTTGTGCCACAGCCTCTCACCTCTTCATTCCACCACGCTATTCCTTGCATCCCCCTCCATTTTCTCTTCATCCTACACACCACATCACATGCTGCACATATTTTTTCTGTGAATATCCTGCACACACCTTCCACGTCCCCCATCTGCTCCATATCATATTTGCCCAATCGTTCCTCCACTTCTCTCTTATATTCTGCCTTTTTCTCATCCTCTTGTAACCTTTCCACTCTCCTTGCAAATACTCCTTCTTCCCGTCCTTCCCTTCTTCTATTACTCCATCTTATTTGTATCTTGATTCTGGCCACCACCAAGTAGTGGTCAGAAAGTCCACTCCTCCAACCTCTATAAGCTCTTGCATCCATTACACATCTTCGCATCCTTTCATCCACACACACATAATCAATCATTGCCTTCCTTTCATTCAGTTCACCACCCACCCTTCTCATCACTCACCATGTATACCTGTGGATCATTTTGTGCCTGAAGAGGGTATTGGCTATCATCAACCCTCTCCCAGCACAAATGTCCACTAACACACTGCCATTCTCATCTATCTCAGCAGGCACACCCCACTCACCAACTATTCCATCCACCTTCACATTCCCTACTTTACCATTCATATCACCGATCAAAAACACTCTCTCATTCCTTCCAAACTTTTCCATGCACACTTCCACATTTGTCCAGAACTCTTCTCTCACTCTGCTTGCACGATCTTGCGTTGGCGCATACACGCACACAATCGCCCACATTGTATTCCAACTTTCAATCTTATCCACACAATCCTTGACCCAACTGATCCATACTCTCTTATGTTCTTCTTCCATCTTTTACTCACAACTATACACACTCCTTCTTTTGCCCTCTCATTCTCACCTACTCCTGCACATATACCCCATCCATACTCCCATTCTCTCACACTTTCACCTCTCCATTTAGTTTCAGTTACTCCACATACATCAACTTTCGCACCCTCAAGCACCTGGACAATCTCTCTCTCTTTCACCTCATCATTTGCACCTCTTACATTCCATGTTCCGATTACCATGTCCTTTGTCCGGTCCTTGGTCGTAATCTTTTGGTCAGTCCTTGTCCGAGGCTTCTTGTTTGTCTATTTTGTTAGTTGTTTTTCGGGGAGGGGCACTAACCCTCCGCCAATCTTTTTAGTCGCCTTGTACGACAAGCAGGGATACTGGGAGAGTATTCTTGAAAATTCCCCTACCCCCAGGGGTACAGTATGTAAATAATTGTACTGCACATTTCATGGGCATGCTGTTTATTACTACTCTTACTTTTGTGCTGTCTCGTTCTTTGCATTTGGATCCCATCTCACTCCAGCTTGTAAGTGTGTATTTGGAATGAGATGATGATGTGTAGCTTACCACTTTCTGCTTTAGCTTTGTTCACTGTGTTGCCTACAGCCACTAAACTGCAGTATGTAAAATAAACAGCTATTATACAATACTCAAAACAGTACAAGAAGAAAGTACTGCATCAGTAACTAAAAATTTCTGAACATGACAGAAACAGTACTAAACTCATTTCACCTCAACTTGGCCCAAATTTGTGTTCTTTTGCAGTCTGTTTCTTGAAGTTCAGTGGCAAAATAGGCCAGTATTATGGCTCCACATTCTTCCCACAGCACTTCTTCATAACCAGTATACTTTTCTAATGTTAATCTACTGCCAAAACTTAGCACTGGGGATGAGGAGAGGACAATTTTAGGCCAAGTCAGAGTAAACAGACTTAGTCATGTCTTGCTCAGTGATGGGTTACGTTGTTCAAATTCAAACCATTATATTCCATTTGTTTCACCTGAAGGAACTGTGTCACTCCAACGACTAGCCTTAATCCTTCATGGAGTGGCCACAAACAAATTGCCTCCATGTCATCCTGTCGTCTGCCATCTAGCTGCCCTCTTTCCAACTTATACCCCCCCCCTCTCATATACCTCACCATCCCATCCCTCCATCCCATCTTTGGTTTCCCCCTCCCACTTAGGCCTACTCACTTACACAGTCCAATGTCCATGTCTCATTCGCCGTCCTCTTCACCTGGCCAAACTATTTCTCCTAACACTTTCTAGCACATTCACATCAACACCACAGTGCCCCTTCACTTCTTCCTTTCTCTCTCTGCCTCTCCACAAAAATCCAAATGAACTTCCCAGGTAACTCATTTCCACTGCTCTCACTCTTGACCTGTGTCCTTCCAACAGGGACCAAGCTTCACTTCCATATGATACAATAGGGATCATCATACAGTCAAGCATCAATTTTACTTATTTACTTATCTACTGATTTATTATCTATCTATTTATTTATTTATTTATTTATCATCATCATCATCATTTAATCCTGTGTTGCCCCCATGAGAAGCATTGGAGCCTGGGGCTAGGCATGGTGGTCCTGACATTTAAGATGAGAGTAACCAGCCTTACACATCCCCGAGTGGCATTGCGTGAGCAATAAACCCCAACCACTCCTTGCATATAAACCTACGTAGGCTCAATCTGGTTGGGGCACCTCAATTATCCACTAAACCAACAGGTGCCATAATATGGTTATATGGCTACCACCCAACAGAGTAAACATTCAGGAAACCATTTGGCTTGTCACTCAGTGTAGAGTTATCTGTAGACAGAAGAGGAAAGAATGAAGGAAAGAAAGACAGAAGAGGACGGAAGAAAAGCATGCTCTACTTCCCACTGCTCTTAATATACCAGCAATCTACACTTTTATAAATTTCATCTAACCCAAGTCCCAAATATCATTTCGTTTCGTTTCGTTTTTAAAGGCTCCAACATGCTTGCATGTGTCGGCCTTGGTCACCTAATGGCGGCTCTCCATGCTGCACGATCCATTGCAGCCTCCCTGTTCAGTCCCTTAACCCTAAGGTCACACTTAATGACCTCGTCCCATGTCTTTCTCGGTCTACCCCTCATAACCCCACCCCCAATATTAACACTTCTCACCTTTCTCACCCAATTATCATCCCCCATCCTCTCCACATGTCCAAACCACCTCAATCTACCTCTCCTCATCACAACACCAATACACTCCAGTCCCATCCTATCTCTCAACTCTTCCATTGTAAACCCAGCCCCTCCAGGCCTTGGATGCAGGGACGCACTGCACATCCACCTAATCATTGTCATTTCTGTACGTCTGAGCTGGCGAATGTCTTCCTCCTTCACTGCCCAGGTCTCACTGCCATACAGCATTACACTCCTAACACATGCTGCATACAAAGACCCCTTAGCACGTAGGGAGAGCCCTCTCAGTGTCAGGAGAGGCAAGAGCTCCTTGAACTTCTTCCAACCACTTCTCACCCTAGCCACAGAGCTAGCTCCAGCCCCACCTCCAGCACACAACATGTCTCCCAAATAACAAAACTCTTCCACACACTCAAGAGATTCACCAGCAAGTTCAATCCTTTCACGTCTGACGATCTCCACCTGCTCACCCCGGCACGCCGTACACATAAAATCAGCATTATCTCGCAGTCTACCTCCGATACCACTACATCTCTTATGCATCCATTTATCACACACACCGCACAAGATGGAATTACTTCCCACACCCTTGTGGCAAACTGCACATGGCCACTCTCCCTCGTCTTTGACAGTACCGCCACCAACCCTAGATATCATCACTTTTGTTTTATCTGCATTTACCCTTAAACCCTTTTGCCCCATACCATCTCTCCACTTCCTAAACCTTTCCTCTGCCTCCCTGTCATTCTCTGCAATCAACACCAAATCATCAGCATACAACAACTCCCACGGGAGTCCGTTTCTAAAGTCACGTGAAAGGGCTTCAAGTACCATGATAAACAACATGGGACTCAAGACTGACCCCTGATGCACACCAACATTCACGGAAAACTCATCACTCAAATCTCCATTCACTCTCACCTGGGTGTGAGCACCCACATACATGGCCATAACCACCCTAACCAGCCACTCCTCCAAGCCAAGCTTTCTCATTGCTCACTTCACCACCTCTCTAGGGACTCTGTCAAAGGCCTTTTCCAAATCAACAAAAACAAAATAAAGATCCCTTCTCCTACCAATATATTTTTCTTGAAGCTGTCGAACAATGAATATGGCATCAGTGGTCCCCGTACCTGGCATAAACCCAAACTGCATCTCATCAATATTCACTCTTTCTCTAATCATACCTTCTAAAACTCTCTCTATTACCTTCATTATCTGATCTAAAAGCTTTATACCTCTATAATTTCCTCTTTCCAGGGCATCACCCTTCCCTTTATATACATTTACAATTACACTCTTCAGCCAATCATCTGGGACAACACACTCATAAATAATCCTATTTATCAGGTCAGTGACTAAACTCACCCCTATATCACCTGAGGCCTTCAACATTTCGGCAGTCAACCCAGACACACCTGCTGCCTGCCCCACCCTCATCCTGCCTATTGCCTCACTCACAGTAGCAGTATCAATCAAAGGCCAAGGGCCAGACACTGGATCTGCTGGCTCCAAACCTTCCCTGTCCCAGTCAAACTCCTCATTCAACAACCGGTTATAATGCTCTCTCCATGCATCTTTAATATCTTCACTGTTCACCACTACCCTTCCTTCATCATTCTTCACACACTGCTCACCTATGATATCCCGATTATCCCTCTTCACCTGACCTGCCACCCTAAATATGTTTTTCCTTTCCCCATGATTTAGGTTATCAAGTAATTGTCTCTGTGACTCAGACTTTGCCCTGTATACCTCTCTCCTAGCCCTACGCTTGGCAGCCAAATATTCCTTTTTGCTACCACCCTTCTTCAATTCCTGGAAAAGCCTTCTTTTCTCCTTTATTGCAGCTTCTACACCCTCATCCCACCACCAAGTTACTTTATGTCTTGGTGGTCCTCTTGTCCAGCCGCATGTTACATCAGTAACTCTCAAGCAATTGTTCTTGAGGGCTCTGTACTGTTCATTAACGCCTCTGTCTACAGCTCCCTGTTCAGCCACCACTCTCCTCAACTCGCTATAGAAGGCATCCCTTACTACTTGGTTTTTCAGCTTCCATATTTTCCTCCTAGGTACATAAGTCCTCTTTTTCATCACTTGTTCTTTAAGCACCATATCACAAATCAATAGTTTGTGCTGCTGCACACACTCCTCACTTCCTATAACTTTAACATCCCTCACTAACCTCCTATCAGCCCTCCTAACCAGAAATTAATCTATCTGACTGCTACTTCCCCCAGACTCATACGTAATTAACCTACTGTCTCTTTTCCTAAAATATGTGTTGCACACAATCATGTCCGTTGCCTCCCCAAACTCGAGTATCCTTTCCCCTTCTGCATTCCTTAGACCATATGCACATCCCCCATGCACTCCTTCATAACCTTGTGCTGCTTCACCTACATGACCATTTAAGTCCCCTCCCAAAATCACTATCTCATCATCCCGCATACCACCCACTACACGTATTAAATCATCCCAAAATCTATCTTTCTCTGATTCATCCAAAATAATGTTCAAAATCACCTACACCACTATATTCCATATTGCCACTATAAACTGATGTACCTGAATATCAACCATGAATCATACAGCAAAATACACTTCAGGTACTTAAAGGTGATGGTAAAGACTGACCACGCTGGACTCACATTTATATTGTCCACTTTTGCTGGGCATAAAATGGCATCTCTGTATCTTGAATGCTGAGCTATCTATCTATTTATAGCCAGAAGTCACACTCCTGTAAAGGGTGGCCATTTGTCTTTGAGTTACCGGTAGCTGTTTTACGGGGAGGGGCACTAACCCTTCACCAACACACGTGTTGACACGTAGGAACACGTGTGGGTTGGTTATATGGTTACCACTCTGCGTTGTAAATGGTTTCCTGGTTTACAGGAAACCATTAGGCATGTCACTCAATGTAAAGCCACCTGAAAAGGTAAGAAGAGTAAAAAAAAAATGTGACGGGAAAGATAAGAGAAATAGGATGAAGGGAGGGCAGACACAGAAAAAGAATAATAAAGATGAAGGAAGAAGTAGGCAACACCACTGTACATCAGGTGGGTGGATGATGGTCACCACCACCTACCACCTATAACAAGATATCAGTATTAATACTAGAACATGGTGCTCGTCACAAAGAAGTGCTTGGGAAAGGATTTACATCCATAGTAGCTACTGTCTTATTCTGCCAGTGAACTACTGGAAAGGTGAACGAACTATTGTCAAAGTGAAGGGGTTAATAACAGCTGTATCTAACCCATATATTTGATGCTGTTTATCATAAAGTATATAAAATTGTATGGAAGTAGCAAGAATAATCATCACTGGATTGAAAAAATTAAAACTGCAATGGAACTTTAATTGGCAGTTTTCTGCACATGATTGTGTAACTATGCATTTTAGGAAAAGAGAGAGTACAGTAGGTTGATTACATATGAATCTTGGGGAAGTAGTTGCCAGATACTCTATTTCCTGGTCAGTCATAGAAGGTTGGTGAGGGATGTTAAGGTTACAGGGAGCAAAGAGTGTGTGCAGCAACACAAATAGTTGATATGTGACGTAGTTCTTAAGGAGCTGGTGATGAAGAAGAAGATTTATGCACCTAGGAGGAAAATAAGGAAGTTGGAAAACCAGGCAACAAGGAATGCCACCTAGAGCGAGATGGGTAGAGTGGTGGCTGAACAGGGAACTGTTGACAGAAGTGTTACAGAACAGTACAGAGCTCTCAAGAACAATCTCCTGAGAGTTACTGATTCAGTGTGTGGATGGACAAGGGTCCCTCCAAGACAAAATAACACGTGGTGATGGGATGAGGGTGCAGACGCTGCAGTTAAGGAGAAAAGAAGGATTTTCAGGGGATGGCAAAAGGATGGCAACAAAGAGAAAAACTTGACTGCCAAGCTGTGGACTACACAAGGTATTTTGGGCAAAATCTGAGTTTCAGAGACTTTTACTGGATAACCTAAATAATGCTGAATGGAAAAATATGATATATATGGTGGCAAATCAGATGAAGAGAGAAAACAGGAATATCACAGGTAAGCAGTATAAGAAGAATGATGAACGAAAGGTAATGGTGAACAGTGAGCATATTAATGATGCCTGGAAAGAGCATTATAACCAGTTGCTGAATGAAGAGTTTGCCTGGAGCAGGGAAGGTTTAGAGTCAGCAGATCCAATGTTTGGCCTTTGGCCTTTGACTGGTGCTGCTACTGTGAGCAGTGCAATAGGCAGGAGGCAGGTGGGGAAGGCAGCAGGTGTGTCTGAGTTGACAGCTGAAACGCTGAAGGCCTCAGGAGCTACAGTAATTGGGTTAGTTACTGATTTGATAAATATGATAATATATGAGTGTGTTGTCCCAGACGATAGGCTGAAGAGTGATTGTAAATGTGTACCAAGGGAAAGAGTGATGCCCTGGAAAGAGGAATTACGGAGGCACAAAACTTTTACACCAGGTAATGAAGGTAATGGAGAGAGTTCTAGAAGGAATGATTCGAGAAAGTGTGAATACTGATGAAATGCAGTTTGGGTTTATGCCAGGCAAAAGGGACCACTGATGCCATATTCACTGTGCGACTGCTTCAGGAAAAATATATAGGAAAGAAAAGGGATCTGTCCTTTGTTCTGTTCATTTGGAGAAGCCTTTGACAGAGTCCCTAGAGAGGTGGTGAAGTGGGCGATGAGAAATCTTGGGATCGAGGAGTGGCTGGTTAGAGTGGTTATGACTATTTATGTGGATGCTCACACCCTGGTGAATGTGAATGGAGATTTGAGTGATGAGTTTTCTGTTAAATTTGGTGTGCATCAGGGGTTCAGTCTTGAGCCCCTTGTTGTTTATCAAGGGGCTTGAAGCCCTCTCACATGATTTCAGAAATGGACTCCCATGGAGATGGTGTATGTCAATGATTTAGTGTTCACTGCAGATAATGAAAGGGAGGTGGAGGAAAGATTTAGGAAATAGAGAGATGGTATGGGGCACAAAGGCTTCAGATTAAATTCAGATAAAACAAAGGTGATGGTATCTAGGGTTGGTGGCAGCACTGTCAAGCAAGAAGGAGAGTGGCCATTTGCAGTTTGCTACAGGTGTGTGAGAAGTAATTCCATATTGTATAGTGTTTGTGATAAGTGGGTGCATAAGAGATGTAGTGGTATTAAAGACAGACTGCAAGATAATACTGATTTCATATGTGCAGTGTGTCAGAGAGAGCATGTGAGGACTGTCAGGCATGAGAGGATTGATCTTGCTGGTGAGTCTCTCAAGTCTGTGGAAGAGATTTATTGCTTGAGAGACAGAGACATATTATGAGCTGAAGATGGAGCTGGAGTTAGCTCTGTGGCTGGAGTGAGGAGTGGTTGGAAGAAGTTCAGGGAGCTGTTGGTTTACCTGACACTGAGTGGGCTCTCCCTCTGTATCAGGGGTTTTGTATGAAGAATGCGTTAGGAGTATAATGCTGTATGGTAGTGAGACCCGGGCAGTAAAGGAAGAGGATATTTGCAAGCTCAAACACACAGAAATAACAAAGATTAGGTGGATGTTAAGAACGTCCTTGAATGCGAGGCATGGGGGGGCCAAGTTTGCGACGGAGGAGTTCAGAGGAAGGATGGTGTTGTGATGAGAAGAGGTAGAGTGAGATGGTTTGGGCATGTGAAGAGGATGGGGGATGACAGTTGTGCAGAAATGAGAAGTGTTAACGTTGGGGGTAGGGTTGCAAGAGGCAGACCGAGAAAGACCTGGGACAAGATCATAGAGTGTGATCTCAGGGATAAAAGACTGAACACGAAGGGTGCCAGAGATCAAGCAGCATGGACAGCTGCCATTAGGTAACCCAGGCTGATGCATGCAAGCATGTTGGAGCCTTTATAAACGAATCGAAATGAACAAAATATTACTATGGATAAAAAAAAGTAATAATAATAATAATAATAATCCATCCATCCATCCATCATCCAATCCTATGTTGTCCCATTAGGAACGTAGGAGCCCGAGGCTAGGCAAGTTGGTCCTGACATTTAAGATGAGAGTGACCAGCCTCACTCATCCCTGAGTGGCACTAGGCTACATGAGCAATAAACCCCAACCACCACTTGGATATAAACCTACACAGGCTCAATCCAATTGGAGTGCCTTAATTACCCACTAAACCACCAGGTGACATAATCTGGTTATATGGTTACCACCCAGCATAGTAAATGATTTCCTGGTGCACAGGAAACCATTTGGCTTGTCACTCAGTGTAGAGTCACACAGAGGCAGAAGAAGGAGGAAAGAATGAATGAAAGAAAGACAGAAGAGGCAGTGTAAAGTTAACTGTAGGCAGAAGGAAGAGGAAAGAATGAAGGAAAAAAAGGCAGAAGAAGGAATGTAAAGTCACCTGTAGGCAGAAGGAAGAGGAAAGACAATAATAATAATAATAATAATAATAATAATAATAATAATAATCTATCTGTCTATCTATAGCCCAACGCCCTAATCCCGCAAAAGGTGGACGCAGACAAAACGCCTCCAAGTCGCTCTGTCATCCACCATTTGACTACCTTCCCTCCAACTCACTCCTGCCTCCCTCATATACCTCTCAACTCCATCCCTTCACCTCATCCTTGGTCTACCCCTCCCTCTCCCTCCCTCCACCTCACCTACCTACACCCTCTTAGTCAGTCTTTCATTCTCAATCCTCTCCACATGTCCAAACCACCTCAGTGTATTTCTCCTAATCTTCTCAACCACATCAACATCCACCCCACAACGTTCCTTCACTTCTTCTTTTGTCAACCTGTCCCTCAGTGTCACTCCACATGCTCCTCTCAAGTAACTCATTTCCACTGCTCTCACTCTTGACTTGTTCCCCTCTTGAAAGGTCCACGCCTCGCTTCCATACGTCAGGGTAGGGATCACAATACTGTCATGCAGTGACTTCTTAACTTCCATACCCACCTCCCTATTTCTCATCACTGCTTTCAGTGTACCAACAACCTTCCTTCCCTGCTGTACCCTTTCATGCACTTCATCCCCCAAAGTTCCATCCTTACTCATCACACTACCCAAGTACTTGAATGCACTCACATTCACACATCCTCACCATCCAACCTCACTGTACATTCTGTGACTTCATTCCTCTCAAACACCATAACTTTACTCTTGTTTACATTAACTTCCAGATTCCTCTTCCTACACACTGTCCCAAATTCATTCACCAAACCTTGCAACCCCCATTCACCTTCACTCAACAATACTGTATCATCAGCAAACAGCAACACCGGAATCTTCCAAATCTCACCCTCATTCATTAGAGCCACCCCCACATCCACTGCTCAACCTTGCACCTCCTTTACAACCCCATCCATGTATATATTAAACAGCCATGGAGACATCACACAACCCTGTTTCAGTCCCACATTGAGATCAAATTACTCACTCAGCTCGCCATCCACTCGCACAGTAGCCCTAGCTCCTTCGTACATACTCTTCACAACACTCAACAATTTCCCCTCCACTCCATATATTCATAATACCTTCCACATACCTTGCCTATCTATTCTATCATAAGCTTTCTCCAAGTCCATGAAGGCACCATACACTTTCTTTCCCTTCTCTGGATACTTCTCCACTAAACATCTTACAACAAATATCTGATCTACACACCCTTTTCCCTTCCTAAATCCCCCTTGTTCTTCTCCAACTAGCTCCTCTGTCATATGCCTAACCCTATCAATGAGTATTCTACCATATATTTTTCCAGTCACACTAAGAAAGCAAATACCCCTATGGTTACCACATACTTCTCTTTCCCCTTCTCCTTCGTAATAATAATAATTATAATAATAATAATAATAGTAATAGTCTATCTATCTATCTATCTATAGCCTGACGCCCTAATCCCGCAAAGGGTGGCAGCAGACAAAACGCCTCCAAGTCGCTCTGTCACCCACCATTTGGCTACCCTCCCCCCAACTCACCCCCCCTGCCTCATATAGTAATAGTAAATATGGTAAATAAATAAATACAAATGGTAATCAGATTAGCATTAAAGGGATCTAGGACTTCTTCCACTTATATGGTAGATCTTGAGAAGTCATAACAACTCTCATTTTGCATAATTCACTTTTTATAACTCCAAACTCTGCAGAAAAATCTGGTACAGCATGAAAATACAGTGGGCTCGCATAGTGCGCGAGAGATTGGGTGGTGCATGAGCTCGCGCACTGGGAATTCGCGTACTAGGAATACATAATCTTATGGGAATAATAACATATTTTTTTTTTTTTTTTTTTTTATGCGTCCGACTCTGGGCAAAGGCTTCAGGGCCTATATCTTGGGGGCAGTAGCCTATCCCAAGGCCCAGTAGTCCTCATACCTGGACATTTTTTGGCCCTTAGAGACATAATATAGGTCATATGTTTCAGACATTGTACTAAAGCTATAGCTACAATAACAAAAATATGGGTGGTCACCTTAACAACAGTAGACAACAGGCCTGATGACCTTAAATAACAGGGGTTCGAGGCGCGGCAACATTTACAGCGCCGCACTCCCCACCGCACCAACACTTCCCTCCACAGACTCCTCTTGATCACCTTCCCCAGGAGCATCAAAATCACTCACTTCGGCCATAAACCCTTCAAAGTCCAATGCTGACACTTCTGACATTGCATCCTCTTCATCCTCAACAGGATCAGGAGCAGACGATGTCAATGGTTCCGCTATTTCACCAACTTGAGCCCGCTGTGTGTAGCTTGCTATGAACGTCTGTCTTCTCCTGTTTATTTTTTCCCTGTGCCTGTCTGTGTAGAAACGGAAGAGTTTGTCGATACCAACCAGAAGTTCCTCCGTTCTTAGGCTGCTCACTTCCCGTTCCTTCACCTCTTCCTTGAGCTTATCCACGGAAGCAAGGATCTTGCTAATGTTTGACATACACAGCTCAGTCCTGCCTTCCATCGCGCTAGGCTGCTCAACTTGACTCTGTCTGGCGTCGGGCTCTGCGTCAGCCTCGTCTATCCGCTGCAACACTTCCTCGGGAGACTGTTCCTCAGTAGCAGTGTGCACTTCTTGTATGTCCGCCAATGTAACGTCCTTGAAACCTGGTACAGCTTGTGCTGCTGTCAATGTTGCTGCCTCAACCTCGGCCAGTGGTTGAATGGCCGTCTCCTGGGTGATGCATAAGTGAGGCACGAACATTCACCACACATGGTTCACCGTTGCAGGTGTAATCTGGTGCCAGGCTTGTAGGAGAAATTCAACTTTCACCGTAAATTTACGCCAAAATGCCTCAACAGTCATGGCATCTGTGGTAGGTCGGGATACAGGTGCTGGTGGAGATGGAACGGGAGCAGATGCCTCATCAAGGTCTTTGTCGTGATCTTCTTGTTAGGCATGAAGCTCCTCTTGTGTGTCGGTCTTCCTGCGTAGGTAGTCGTACACTTCCTTATGGTAGAAATGCTTCACTGTGGCGATTAGTTCTTGATCGAGTGACTGCACTAGTGACGTTGTGCGGGGCGGCAGAAACACAACACGACAATCCTTGTGAAGGTCTTCCAGGTATGGAGGGTGACTTGGTGCGTTATCAAGCACAAGGAGCATCTTAAATGGAATGACCAGTTCCCGACACTTGGCTCTCGCATCAGGGACACAGTGCCTCGTTAACCAGTCTGCCATAATGTTCCTGGTCATCCAACCATTTACGGACTTGTACCAGTACACGCCACTTGCATCCATGTTCGTGAGGTTTTTGTAGCACCTTGGATGTGAAGCTGTGTGTACAACAACTGGCCTCATCTTGTGGCTCCCAGACAGGTTTACAGCGAACATTACAGTCATCTTACACTTCTGGAGCTTGCGACCAGGGGCTTGTTTCTGTCTTTTAGCAATGTAAGTTGATTTTGGGATGGCCTTGTAATATAAGGACGTTTCTTCGATGTTGTAGATCTGGTCCTTGGTGTACTGTCCCTCTTCAATAATTGTTTTAAATATTGCAGGATAGTCTCGCGGCCAGCTCATCGGCAGAGGCACGTTCACCAGACAATTTCATGTAACGGAGTTCCTTGCACTTGAGAAAACGGTCCAGCCATCCAACCGATGCCCTGAACGGTTTTTCCACTTCTAACTTTCGAGATGCAGCCTTGTAAAAGAGCTGGGCTTTGTTCTGAATAAATCTTCCATTGAATGGAACACCTTCCTTTTCTTTCCGCATTATGAAGGTGGCAAGATAGCGCTCCATTAGTATCATAGCACGATTTCCCAACCGCGAACAGCCGTCTAGGTCGAAGGCACCGTACGTCTTCACTACAGCCTTTATGGCTTCACGGTTCTTCCACACAGTTCTCACTGTAGATTCAGCCAGTCCCAGGGTTCTCCCGATAGCTGTGTTTCCTTGACCCTCCTCCTTCATCTTAATTATCTTTAACTTGGTGGCGTGCATCAGAAGTTTCTTAACTCTTGGGGTTGGAGCCATGGTGCAGCGAAGTACAGGCAGCACAAAAAACACCACACATTGTACACGACAGGTTAGCTGTAGAAAGCGGATCCGCACAGTGCATGAGCCGGGACTGTTATGGCGCGCCTGCTCTCTTGTACCCCAAGCTGTGCAATAGAATGCCCGGGAATTTCTGCGCATCAACATGACGACACATGACGCACTGAGGGGTGGTCGTGCACTAGTAGAAAATGGCATTTTTGAGCCACTCCTTGCCTTTGCCTCGCGTTCTGTGCGGTAAACTCATGCATTAAAGGGTTTTTGGTTATGATTTTTGGTCACTTGTGCACAAGGCGAATCGCGCACTGCAGTGATGCACACTGTGCGAGCCCACTGTATTAGCGTCTGCCTCAACATTCTCATTATTTGGGGGGTGTTGTACACATAGTTCTACCCTGTCTAAACAAACACCTAATTTTCCATGACACTTCCATCACATATCAGGAATAAAAGAGATGTTGCATTCGTATAGAACCCATGCAAGTAGCTGACATCTAAACTGGTACAATACACAGCATCTTGTAGAATACTGGATGGCAACTCCACGAGGCTAACGGTTAAGATATGGCTGGAACTGCCCTTGCTTAGGGCTTAACTAAGCAAGTCGAGGTTAGGTAAGAAGGGGTCAGGGTAGGTTAATGCCTAAACTGTCTTGTTGTATTCCACTTGCTTTATATCATACCCAGAATTTCGATCATTAACCCCAACTGGGCTTTTATTTTCTATGGTACCCGGTAGACTGCCTTCCCTGAGTCACTGTTTCATAACCCATATAAACTGTACATAATATAGTGTAAGTCTTGCAGATTGGCCCACCCACAGCCTACAGCTCAACAAAGGATACGGGATGGGAGTTGGTGGTTGAGGCTTGGGATGGGAGTTGGTGGGTGAGACATTTAAAAATCTGGTAATTTCAGAGACATGAAGTTAAATCCAATGAAACACATACAAAAAAGCATGGAAGAAACAGATTTGGTAATTTTTTACAAGTGCACAGGGATGTCTTTTTTGGTGAAACCAAGGTATTTCTGATAGTTTTTGATGTGTTTTGAACAAATCTGACCTTCATTTCTGCCACAAATCAGTATATTTCAAGATATCCCCCACCCCCCCTTCCCCCCACAAGAATGGGGGAGATGGGCTAACCCGGGGTTTTTGGGTGGGGGAAATCACATAATATATTGATCTGCGATAGAAATGAAGGTCAGAATAATTCACAGCACATCAAAAACCATCAGAAATACCATGGTTTCACCAGCCAGGCCGCTGCGCGCTGGGCCGTCTGGCCTACTCCCCACCACCTCGCACCAACAATCGCCTGCCCGCTGTCACCAGCAAACCATTATCTCCTAAGCTAAACTAAGCCATAAAATTATATATTTCCGTGCCAAGAACGATGGGGGACCTGTGGGAAAGCGGGATTTTGGGTGGGGAAAACACGCAAAAACGAGTGACTTCCGACTGAAACTGTTACCAAATTCAAACCGAAAACACTAAAATCCTTCGGAAAAATGAAATTTTAAGCTTCTTAGGGAGTCCGTGTTTGCTAACTGGGGGGCTTCGCCCCCCAGACCCCCCAGCCCTGGCCATGCTCTCTAACTGGGGGGCTTCGCCCCCCAGACCCCCATTGACATTAACCAAACCTCATCTAACCTAATGTAACCGGGTGTAAATACGAAATAATGCCTTTACTCACCAGTTTACAGCTCCTGTGGTACTTACGGTAATTTTGCAGGCTTCACAGGTCGTGGCTGAAGACGAACTGACTTTCAAATCCTGCGGGACCCTAGCATATCAGAAATTCAAATCTGCGCGCCGGTTGTATCAGTTTGAACTTCATGCATGAGTAGATAGCGCGTGACATAACAGTAGACACATGCTTTAGCCCCACCCATAAGTCACATGAACCATGACGTGATGGTAGACACACGCGAGACAGGACCACAATGCCTTAGGCACGTGCCGCGATGGGTGTCACGTATCGCCAGACTGTAGAGAGTAATTTTTCGGAAAATTTTCAAAAATCTTTTTTCGCGTCTTCATTTGCGGAAGTTGTTTCTAGGGTTCAAAATGTTCGCAATGGTGAGCTTTAGATATCTGTAAGAGTAAAATTGAGATTCCAAATCCCTGTGCACTTGTAAAATAATACCACAGATTTATCACCAAGTGCAGTTGGGGCTCAAACTTAATATTTACCACACCAAAAAACTCATGTGATGCCAAGCTGATGAGAAACAAATGTTGCTTTCAAAGAGGTTAGGTCCTTTTAGGCTTGGTGTGTGTAAGTGTGAAAATGCTGGGGTTTTATTTAAAACATTAAAATAATACAGTCCAACCACTTTTCAAATCAATTAGTTTGATAATTAGAACATATTTTGAAGACGAAGATACGCCATACACAATACTGTACAGTATATACAATACCATACGAGTCAACTCACATTTTCATATTTTCACTTATGCTATTCAACTTTTGGATATTTCCTTGAACAACCATGGTATAAGTTTATCCTATGCTGAATACAATTTCCAAATAAAGCAATACTCATTTCATTCTGGCCTAAAACTGCTACTCTCCACCTAAAATCCAAGCTGTAACTATTACTGCAGGGAGAGGATATTAGACAGAAAGTCCTATAAAAAGGATGTAGAACCACAATATCGTCTTTCCCTGCCACTGAACTCCACTAAACAGGATGTAATAGGACGAAAATCAGGGCCTAAGGTGAACACACTATAACTCTGACATATTATTACGGTTGTGATAATAACAAAAACGATGAACACAGTGGCTCATAACTACCTGTTTAATGCTATATAGAGAAATGACATACAGACACATCTCTAAAAATATTAAAACAAAACAATAAGAATCTTGTACTAAGCAGTCTAGCCCCTGCCCCTACACTCCTGGTGGGGCAATGAAAGCTGAAACAATGGCCTGGGACAAATAATAATAACGAAAAGAAGTCAAATCTATTGTAATTTCGGATCCAGAGCCTAAAATAACACCAAAAATAATATATTTACCAAGCACTTCCCCCTTCAGCTACTCTATTGACAGCTCAGCTCCCGTATTCATAAACTTTCTTCGCAGCACCTCTTTCTAAGCGATTTATTCTGCCTATTACACCTTAGCATTCTCTTGTGCGTTATTTATGTTGTATTAATATCAGCATTGCTTACAACAGTAACATAAAGAAAATGCTGAAGTGTGACGTGCAGAATTAATCTCTCAAGAAAGGTTGCTGCAAGAGTGTTATAATGTTATTTACAGTTTTGTCCTCACTCATACAACTGTCAGATGCTTTTAAATTACAGCCAATGTTTAAATGAAGAAATACGATCAAATAGAAAGACTATCAAAAATAATTAACTGCGACGGCAACTTTGTCATCGTCAGCGTAAAATTTTCTCGAGAATCTTTATAATTTAATCCCAGTTCCCTTCTCTTTTTCTTCTTCTTTGTGGAGTTGGTTGGCGGTGGTCCATCAATACATATATACACATGGATGCACCCACGGTTGATGCTAGCGGCCGCCATCTTGGTACTCGAAGTAAGTCTGCATTCGCTAGAGAGAGGTAGAGTAAGGGGAGACTTAATTGAGGTGTTTAAGTGGATGAAGGGTATAAATAAGGGAGATATTAGCAAGGTACTTAGAGTGAGCATACAGGATAGAACTAGAAGTAATGGTTTCAAACTAGAAAAATTCCATTTCAGTAAGGAAGTAGGTAGAAATTGGTTTGGTAATAGAGCAGTAGACGAATGGAATAAGCTACCTAGTAAAGTAGTTGCTGCCTCTTCCATTGAGATTTTCAAACATAAGCTAGATAATCATATGACAAATAAGGGGTGGGTATAGAAAAAAAAAAATCTTATAACCAATACTAATTCATAATTTTTCCTTTTCAGGTTACACTACGATAGTCTCTATTCTCCTTTCACACTTTCCTATAAAACGTCCACGCCAGTTTTTCTATACTGCGTGGTGTTCTCTCTGACTTCTTCCTGCTGGCTTCGGCTGGAGGGTTCGGAGGGCGGGGGAGAACCTTCTTCTTTGCTATCCTTATCTCATTCTAGTAGTTCAGTTACTCTTCTAAGAGCTGCCTAGCATGGGCCAACCGGCGTACTGCAGTTATCCTCTCTTCTTATGTTCTTACCCCGGAAGGGAGCCTTGGTAATGTCCACCGTACTTACCAGGCGGAGGGAGCATCCACCGAATCTCCTTCCACTGCCTCAGAGTGGAGTTCTGGCAGTGTCCACTGGACCTGCCAAGGTGACAGAACGACCACTGGTCTTCCCTCCTTTACTGCCCCGGAGGCTCCAGCCGAGGGCAGCATCCCTGGCTAGGCCTGCCCCTCCAAAGGCAAAACAAGATGCCCCTCGTGCTCCCCCCGTACCACTAAGGGTGGAGATTGCTCCCCTACAGAGTTCTGGTGGGAGGACGACTGGAGTGGACCCGTTGTGAGCCTGGGCGTCCTGTCCCTGCAGCTGAGCTTTCGATGCCCCCAGCAGCTGTCGGACTCTCCGGGAGCGAGCAGTTGCAGGTAGCCCTACAAGGCCGCAGTCCCCGACCCTCGAGGGGCGCCCTGACGATCCTGGGCCTGGACCAGCATGGACCCTCCCCCAGGACTCCCATTACAGCCAAGGGAAGGCACTGAGCAGCATGCCTACTGGCCCTTTTTGGTCCCAGTCCTGAGGGCCACCACACTCTGAAGGCCCACACCAGGAAAGGGCCTCCCATGACACTGCCCTCCAACCTACATTGGACGCCCGGCTACACAGCCCGAGACAAGCGCCTCTCCCGAGAGTGCACCCTGGATGGTCCCTCTCCCACACCTGGCCCCACCTGCACGTACCTGTGATTTAGACTCTGTGTTTCACTTCTGTGCTATATTGTGTTTTATTGTGTTCCATGTTTTGTGCAAGTCCATTGTATTTTTGTAAGGTAATATACGTATAAGACTGGTTAGCCTGTGTTTGAGCCCTATTCCTTTGTTGCATGCTCTTGCCCGGTCCTGAAAAAAAGAACCCAGGTCCATGCCCGTGTGTTGAGTTCAAGTAGTTGAATCCAGAACACGCTGCATAACACTTGTGGCTAGCGGTGGTTCTAGACCTGACAGAGAGCAACAAGGAACAAAGGGAAAGTAATAAAAATGGCTTCCAAACCGCACATTCAATTGCCTAAGTCTGACCCCGAACAATGTGACATAGACACATACATGTGCATGGTCAAACTTATATTGGACATAAGTTTGAACATGACAGAGAAAAAATCGCAGACATCCTCCCACACCTGGGAATAATAGTCTCCAGCATCGCTGCAAAAATTGTCCCGGAGCTGACATGGGCACAGTTTAAGCTAACAGTGATCCAAGCAGTGACACCATCACTGGGGAAGGTTGTCTCCTTCTCCCAACTAGACAGGGGGGCGCGGTAGCACAGTGGTAGCGCGACGGACTCGTAATCAGGGGATTGCGAGTTCGAGCATCGCCCGGGCTGCCGTGCCGGGAGTGGTAGCTCGCTCCTGTAACCCTAGCGGGGCTATACAGTATAGTCCAATACAGGGCTTAGCTCGGGGGAACTCCATTTCTCCCATTTTCCCAACTAGACACCCTCACCTATGACGGTAGTCTGGATGACACCCTCATCCAGGCCCCGCGACTCATCATTGCTGCCTACCCGGAAGCTGACGCCACTACCCGGGACCAACACACCTTCAACACCTTACTGAGGATCCTCCCTAATGCCATCAGAGAGCACTTCACAATCTATGATCCGACAGGCCAGGACCTCGATAAGGACATTCAACTGTTCAGGCATCTCGCCGCCTGCACCACTCCCCAGCACAACGGGGCAGTTAGCTGTGTCCCGACATGAACACCACCACCACCCAAACCCTGGACGCCCCCTAGTAACACTGCTCTATCAACTTGTCCCACCATGCCAAGGGCACTCCCCACCAAGAGACACCCCAACGCCAGAGAAAATGCCAACCTATTTTCATCAACCCGTGGGAATTCTCCGCGTGCAGCCACCGGTGCCTCATACATGACATACAAGAGCAGCTGAAGGCCACCTGACACAGGGCAGTCAACCAGGGGCACCACAAAGTCTCCGCCATAGAGGACAACAACATCGAAGATGATGCTCCCAGAACCAACTACTCCAAGCCTGGGGAATCACAGCTCGGAGAGGAGGATGCCCCGCAGCAGCTGGATTTTTAGGACTGCCCCCACACTTTCCCACGGTGGCGGGGGCCACCTCACACAAATACTGCCCCCCAGTCTACAACAAGATGAAGCTGAGCAGGGTGAAAGCGAGGCTACTGGTTGATATGGGAGCAGCCGGGCCATGCCTCTACCACCATTTCTACTCCCTCCACTACTTAGCTTTCGGCCCACTCCTCCCCACCTCCACCCATCTTGTAGATGCGGGGGATGGCTCCCTGCCCATCCTTGGGGAGACCCGGGCCCTATGTGCTGAAACCCACCAAGATGTGTCCACTCAACACAGATTTATTATCTTTGACTCAACCTGCCGTGCATACGATGGCTACCTGGGGCTGGATCTCCTACAAAAACTCCACACCAACATTGATTGCCACAAGCAGCGCCTTCACTTCAGGAAACCACCAGATTCTCCCCCTCAGCCACAGCGCACATGCACCACCACCCTCCCTCCCTGCCCCCCTTACCCATCCCATCATGTCATCCACCCTACCTCCTGAAACCGCTAGCACCCCCCCACCATCCCAACCACCACCTTCCTCGGTACCATCGCCTCCACCCTTACTATTCCCCCCACCACAAGGCCTGGCTCCACCTGCATCGACACCCTGGAAACTCCATCTTGTTCTCCCCAAGCTTACCAACGGGAGCCATCGCTTCCTGCCTGTTGTCCCCCACCTTCCTTCCCCCTCATATTGGAGCAGTGCTCATTGCCAACATTTCCACCACCCCCTCACCCTCCCAGAGGGATTAGTAATCAGTGAGATGGAGGAAGCTGAGCCATGCACCTCTCTCCCCTCCCTCCTCTCCTGCCTCCCTGCTCCCCATACCCAAACACCTCTTGTCGCAACAAACTGATAGCCTTCAACACCTCCTCCTGGACATCCAAGACATCTTCTCGTCGGGACCAACAGACATCGGCCACGCCACGTATCTGTCCCACGAGATACATCCCACAGGTGCCGACCATCGAGGAGGAAAAACCCTAACCAACTGGCTGAGGAAGACCAGCAGGTCCTGGACATGCTAAATACCAGTGTTATATCTACGTCCACCAGCCCTTGGTCCTCCCCCATCGTCTTAATGAAGAAAAAAGACGGCACCACGTGCTTTTGTGGAGACTACAGGTGGCTGAATGATGTAACTACCAAAAACGCCACACCTCTACCCAGGATCAACGACTCTCTTGACTCCCTGTATGGGGCATCCTGGTTCTCCATCCTGGACCTGAAGTCAGGATACTGGCATGTCCCAGCGCAATCTGAAGACAGAAGCAAAACAGCATTTTCTACGAACAGGAAGCACTATGAATTTAACATCCTCCCCTTCGGCCTCTGCAACGCCCCTGCGACATTCTCCTGGCTGATGGAGTCAGTGCTGAGCGGCCTCACCTGGGAGATATACTCGCATACTTGGATGACGTGATTATCTTCAGCCAGACCTGGGCCAACCACCTCCACTGCCTCCAACAAGTTTTGCTCAGTATCTGGCAGACAGGGCTCAAGCTTAGGCCATCCAAGTGTGTCCTAGCCCAACGTTCCGTCTCCTTCCTGGGACATGTCATCTCCAAGGAGGGCATAGCACCTGACTCAGATAAATTACGTGCCATAGCAGACCCCCCCTCCCGCCCTGAGATGTCCATGAGGTCTGTGCCTTCATCGGTCTTGCATCATATGACCGACGTTTTGTAAAGGGTTTCACAAACATAGCAAAATCACTCCACGACTTGACAAAGAAGGGCAAAGTTTTTACCTGGACAGAGGACTGCATACAGGCATTCAACACCCTCAAAAACAAGCTGATCACCGCTCTCATAGTCACATTTCCTGATTACACCCTGTCTATTCGCCTGTACACTGAGGTATCTTTAGTAGCAATCGGTGCCATCCTAGCTTAAATCCAGGAAGGGCAGGAGCACATTATTGCCTGCACCAGCCATACCCTGAACCAAGTACAAAAAAATTATGCCACCACCAAGCAGGAATGCCTGGGCTTCATTTGGGCTCTGGAGTACTTCGGGCTTACCTGTCTGGCACCCACGTCACCATAATCACTGACCATCAGTCCCTACAGTGGTTACGGCAATCAGAAACTCATAACGCTCAAGTCACCAGGTGGAGAGAAACCCTTGAGAAGTTCAACTTTGTTCTAGCGTATCGGCCAGGGAAACTACATATGAATGCCGACGCCCTATCCAGACCATCCTTGATCCAGTCTACCCATCAACTCCATCTACGCCACCCCCAGCCTCCTACAGCAATGGCAAGAGAAAGACCGGCCTGACTGGATTCCACCACACATATTCTCCAAACTTCAGCAACACGGCGACCACCTGTGCACCCACTCAGGCCACATAGCCCTCGACCCAGACACCGCCCTAGACACCCTGACCCGCTTTCACTCAGATTATGGTATACATCTCGGAACCAAGAAACTCCTACAGATTCTCAATGACATCTACTGGATCCTGAACCCCTCCCACCTAGCCAAGCAAGCTGTTCAAGCCTGCCGAGCATGTGCACTCGGGAAAGACACCACCAGGACACCAGGCCCATCCAGAAACATCCTCGCCAGTAAACCATGGCAGCTCCTCTCAGTAGACGTTGTCGTGCCCTTTCTACCCAGATCAGGCTATAAATATATTATCACATTCGTTGACACCTATTCTAAATTCCTGATTGCTTGTCCACCCACAGAACACCACGCCGTCGCCATGGCAGACGCCTTAGTCTGCCACATATTTCCATAATTTGGCATTCCCCAGGCTCTCCACTCCAACAACACCCCAGAGTTCACCAGCAAGATATGAACAGAGCTCGCCGAAATATTTGGATACAACATCTCCCATTCCTCACCATACTGGCCTCAAGGAAATGGCATTTGTGAGAGAAGCCACCGCACCCTACTCAACCAAGTGCGGACCAGAGTCCAGGAAACACAAAATGAAGACTGAACAGCCCACATAAAGATCGTTCAATGGGGGATGAACTCTTGCCCACGTGAGGACGGCATCACCCCACACGAACGAGTGTTCAGCAAGGCGTCCCTCCTCCTGCCACTCTGCCATCACTTGCAATGACCTGCCACCTCCCCCATCTCTGACCTCCTACACCACCTCAAACGAAGATTGCACCACCTCCAGAGCACCCAGGACCTAAAACCCGACACCAATGCAACCAGCCCCTACAAATCACTTGACTCCATCATGGTGGCTAGACTGCCAGCCCCAAACAAGTTATCACCACACTACATGAGGCCTTTCACAATCGTAAAAGTCCCTAATCCCCATCAAGTCATCATACAATATCACAACACCACCCGCACCTACCGAAACCGCCACGTGCGCCCCTCTCATTCATCTCCAACTCCACCATTCCGCCACCCTCGCCCTCCTGCCCAGCGCGCTGCCCCACCACCTGATTGCAGCGCTGACTCATACTCCTGCTATGTCACACCTTCTCTCTCCTCGCTATCACCCAGCCCCCCCTCAACCATCACATCTCCCACCACACCCCCCTCCGACCCCTCACCTTCTCCTCAGACCTCCCACTCGCCTCCGGCAACTTCCCTTCACACACCCAGCTCCTCCACCACGCTGCCGTCCCCTACCCTGATACCACATGGCCAGCCCTACCCCCCTCCATCTCCCGCCCGCACCATCACCACTCCCAGCACTGGACAATGCATGCCCCTCACCTTCACCCATTCCTCATTTCACCCCCACGCCCAGTTCCAGCCACCACACCACATCCCCATCCTTCACCTCCACCTCTCCACGACCACCCCGCATCACAACACCTTCCCAGCCACAAACCACCCATGCCTACCTAAGTAACGCACCAACCGCCTCCTTACCACCCACACCCGTACTAACCACCACCAGAACAAGATCAGGACGCCTATCATGCCCACCTGCCAGGTATGCCCCAACACCCTCACCATCACCCACATCACCCACACAAACCTCCACCACAGCACCCACACCCAACAACTCCCCCCTCACCCTAAAAATACACCACACAGGATGGAAAATTCCAGTAGCCCGGCCTACTAAGCTGATTAAGGCGATCCCCCCACGACATCATAAAAGCAAGGTGACCTGACTCATCTCCAGTCTGCAGCCGACGGGCACAGGTCACTCACCTTACTCCCTGCCACCCAAGATGAAGATCAAGCATGTCCTGTGAACCGGCTGGAGGAAGCAAATGCCAGCTGAAAGGGACATCTCAGTTGATCCACCTCCTACAGCAGACACACCAGACCTCCACTCTACAAGTTATCTATAATCCCCACCAGGAGCCGAGCCACCCCATATGCCACTGGAGGGATCTACTCCACCACCTCACGCCCTCACACTAGATGCCTGCTTCAGATACCTACCACCTCCAGCCATGGGGACGCAACTTCCATCCCCGCAACGGTGGTGAAATACCCACCCGAGGAAGAGACCCCAGGGAGGGCACGACACCCACCCCAAGAGGAGGCCATGGGGAGGCAGACAGGGGCCCCGAGCCACACTGGCTCACTTCCCCTGCTACCACATGCCCCTTGTTCACCCAGCCAGACCAGCGAGACGTTCACTGCCCAGGTGCATTACCCTCCGACCAGGACAGCACTCATCAGACTCGGGGTGGGACTTGTTTACATACAGTCCCAAGTAGGCCTTCGGCAGTAGCATCCACCGGACCTGCCACTAGAAGAGGAGGAATGACCACCGGTCTTCCCAGTCCAATGTACCCCAAGGGGAGCAGTGGCACAGTAATGTCCACCGAACTTGCTAGAGGTAGCGTCCACCATATCTTCCTCTTCTGCCACCCACCTACAGGAGCAGGGGCACGGTGACGTCCACTGGACTTGCCGCTGGAGGAATGTCCATCGGACTTCCCCCACCTGTAGTCCCAGGGAAGGGAGCAGAGCCTTGGTAGCGTCCACCAGACCTGCCATAGAAAGGGCATCCACCAGATACCCCTTGGTTGCGACTTACCCCTGGCAGCAGGAGCTCAGTAGCATCCACCGGACCTGCTGCAGGCACAGGAACGTCCATCAGACTTCCTCTTCCTGCTGTCCCTGGGATGGGTGGTGCCCCAGTAATGTCCACCAGACTTGTCGGGTGGGAGGAATTGTCCAGCGGACTTCCTTCCTCCACTACCCTGGGAGGGAGCCTTGGTAACGTCCACCAGACATACCAGGCAGAGGGAGCATCCACCAGATCTCCATCCACTGTCCCGGAGTGGACTTCTGGCAGCATTCACCGGACCTGTCAAGCTGAGGGAACGACCACCAGTCTTCTCTCCTCCACTGCCCTGGAGGCTCCTGCTGAGGGCAGTATCTCTGGCTCAGCCCGCCCCTCCAGAGGCCAAGTGAGACGCCCCTCGCACTCCCCCCGTGCCACTAGGGGTAGAGATTGCTCCCCTACAGAGTTCTGGTTGAAGGACTTCTGCAGCAGACCTGTTATGAGCCTGGATGTCCTGTCCCTGCAGTCGAGCCCTTGACACCCCTACCAGCTGTTGGACTCCCCGTGAGCGAGCGGCCGCAGGCGACCCCTGACGGCCTCCCCCTCCCAACGAGACTGCAGTTCCAGACCCTTGAGGGGCGCCCCAACGACCCCGGGCCTGGACCAGCCCGGACCCTCCCCCAGGACTCCCACTACAGTTAAGAGCAGGCGTCAAGTAGCATGCTTACTGGCCCTATTTGGCCCCAATCCCTAGGGCCACCATAATCCTAAGGCCCCCAACAGGAAGGGGCCTCCCATGACGCCGCCCTCCAGCCTACACTGGACGCCCGGCTATGCAGCCTGAGACAAGCACCTCTCCCGAGAGCGTACCCCTGATAGCCACCCTCCCACACCTGGCTGCCACCTGCACCTACCTGTGATTTAGACTCTGTGTTTCACTTGTGTGCTACATAGTGTTGTATTGTATTCTATTTACTGTCCAAGTCCATTGTATTTTTGTAAGATAATATACGTGTAAGACTGGTTAGCCTGTGTTTGAGCCCTATTCCTTTGTTCCATGCTCTTGCCCGGTCCTGAACAAAAGAACCCAAGTTCATGCCCATGTGCTGAGTTCAAGAAATTGAACCCAGAACATGCTGCATAACAGTCATAAAGCCCACCTCTTTGGCAATATATGTTACCTGAGTATTCTGAGACACGTTTATAGTGAAAAGAGCTAGAAGGTCTATAGTTCTGCCATTTTCTCAGCTAGCATGAAGCTGTCTAGTAATATCATGACTAACAAGAGTTGATCGTACCTTTGATAAAAGTATAGTTATATTCAGCATTAATTTGGGAAGCCAGAAGCAGAGCTTTATGAGCTAAATCATCAGCCTTTTCATTGAAGGGTATCCCAACACTGGAAGCAATTTATGTGAAGTGGAATTTATGAGCTGAGTTTTCAATAGATCGAATGGTTACAAATTCTTTTAGAAATAGCCAAGAAGGAGACATAAGAAATAAAACTGTGCTAAAACCTCAATAATACCGCTGGATTTCTTGTAGATATACTTTTAATCAATCAATCAAATTACTGCTAAATGAAAGTGGCTATGTTGAGACCTAGCATGAGTAAAAAACCTAGCAACTACAGTTCGCAAAAACACTGGGACAATTTCGAGTAGAGAAGCACTAACATTCATCTTCTATTGATTCAGTTTATCTATCAGAAACACACTGTACTCGTGAAATATTTGATATATGAAATACGAGATGTACCGAGGGGAGACCACATAGAGGCGCGACAAGAGAACGAGCAAGACAGGCATACGTCCCCAACCACCACGCGCCCCTCTTCCCCTCAACGGAATCCACGAGAGGTACGTCACCCTGCCGCATTACCCTGTACCTGGACCACCGCTCACCAGGATCAGGGCAGGATCTGCATGCCAGCAGACTCCACAAGTAAGACCGCAATGATGCCCACTGTGCTCGTGGGGAAAGGACGCCCACCGTGCTCGTTTCACCTACAGCCACCAGCAGGACCGTGACAACGCCCACTTTGCTTGTCAGGGAGGGAATGCCCACCGTGCTTCCCTCACCTGTAGCCCTCACTGGGAGCAGGACCGCGGCGACGCCCGCTGTGCTTGCTGGGGAGAGGACGCCCAGCGTTCTCCTCTTGCCTGCAGTCTCAGGGTCTAGTAGAGCCACGGTGGCGCCCACCGTGCCTGCCGAGGCCTCGCCCACCATGCGGGCCTCATCTGCTGAACCTTTGGCACTTGCAGAGGGCCACGCCCCTTGCTCACTTCACTCCTTCAGAGGCCGAGCAAGATGCCCCTCTCGCTCTCCTCGCACCACAGGGGGCAGAGCAGGCTTCCCAGTGGAGTCGCTGCTGGAAGTGGTCTGGAGTGGCCCTATAGTGAACCCAGGGGTACGCTCACTACAACCAGTGCCCCTACATCACCAATTACTGTCGGACTCCCGGAGAAGGAGAGACCGCAGGCAGCCCCTGCCAAACTCCCAATGAAGGTGAGACCACAGACACCAGTCACAGAGGAACGTCCCCAGGACCCTCGGCTGAGACCTCCCTAGATAAGCCAGCAAACCATCCTTCACCAAGGGCAGGTGCAAGGCAGCACGCCTACTCAACCTGTTCGGCTCCAGCCCCGAGGGCCAACACACCAATGGAGGCCCCTCCAGTGAAAGGCCTCCCTCTGCACCACCCAGCAGCCCTCACCTGACGATCCAGAGCACAAAACTGGTCCTGCGCCCCTTCAGAGAGCACACACCCGACAAGACCCCTCCCACACCTGGGTGTCACCTGCAGTTATCTTATTAGCCTACTAGTCTCAGACTCAGATCCTTATACCTCCTACAGTGTGTATAATCTATCACATTGCATTGTGTCAAGTCACCATACTCTTTGTGAGTAATATACGTGTAAGACTGGTTAGCCTGTGTTTTTAAGCCCTGTTCCTTTGATTGCATGCTCTGGACTAGGTCTTGGAAAGAACTCAGTATCAGGCCCACATACTCAGAGAGTAAGAAGTTGGGCTCTGAGCACGTGGCATAACACTGGTGACAGCGGTGGTTCTAGATCCAGTCAGGAGAGAGCATCTAGGAACGGAAAGGGAAAATCTGACATAATGGCAGCAAAACCACACGTACAATTACCAAAATTTGACCCTGAACAGTGCGATATAGACACATACATGTGTATGATTAAACCACTACTGGGCATTGGATGTGAGCACGACAAGGAAAAGATAGCTGTAACACTACCCCACCTGGGAAAAGCAGTCTCACACATCGTCACGAAGATTGTCCCCGAGCTGACACGGGGAAAATTTACACGAATCGTGACACAAGCAGTCACACCATCACTGGGAAAAGTTGTAGCTTTGTCCCAGCTTGACGCCCTCACCTACGACAGCAACCTGGAGGACACTCTCAACCAGGCTAGGTGACTAGAAACCGCTGCTCACCCGGAGGCTGACGCAGCCACCCAGGAACAACATATTTTCAACACTGTTAAGGATCCTCCCCAGCACTGTAAGATAACATTTCACAATCTATGACCCAGCGGGAAACCTTGACAGAGATATTCAACTAGTCAGGCATCTTCTCGCCGCCTGCACCACCCCACAACACATCGGCGCAGTGGGCAGAGTCCCGATGCATAAAGGACCACGACCCAAACCATGGACGCCTCCCACCTGCACAGTTTCACCAACACCACCCAGTTTGCCCAGGATGCTCCCCACCAAAAGGTACTCCTCTCCTAAGGAAAATACCAACCTAATCTCCATAAATCCGTGAGAGTCTTCAGCATGTAATCCCTGGTGCCCCATTCATGAAATAAGGGAACAACTTAAAGCCGTCCAACGAAAAAGTTACCCAAGGTCGCCACAAAGTCTCCTCTATAGATGATAATTGCGACGGAGACAATGCATCCTTCGCCTAGTACTCCGACCCTGGTAAAGTAGAGCCAGACGAAGATGACACCCCACAACAACTGGATTTTTAGGACTGCCCCTGCATCTCCCCACGGTGGGGAGGGCCACCTCACAAAAATATCGCCCCCCAGTCTACGATAAGATGAGACTGAATGGGGTGAAAGCGAGGCTACTGGTCAACATGGGAGTGGCCAGATCCTGCCTCTACCACCATTTTTACTCCCGCCATGCCTCAGCTTTTGGCCTGCTTCTCCCCACTTCAGCTCATCTCGTAGATGCGGGAGATGGCCCCCTGCCTATCCGTTGGGATACTCGGGCCTTGCGAGCCAACACTCACCAGAAAGTATCAGCCAAACATCAGTTCATTATTTTTTACTCAACCTGCCATGCTTATGGTGGCTATCTAGGACTGGACCTCCTGCAGAAACGACGCACCAACATTGACTGCCACAAGCGACGTTTCTACTTCCAGAGGTCTCCAGACCCCCCCCCCAGCCAGCCACACTGCATGTGCACTGCCACACCCTTTCCCTCATCTCACTCTCCTCCCGCTATGTCTTCTACCCTACCCTCCCCTATTCCTACCCTTCTCGCTTCTCTGCATACCACTTTCCCCACTGCCATCGCCTCCTCCTTTACTATCCCTTCCCAGCACGAGGCCTGGCTTCACGTAAACCACCAGGATTTCTATCTTATTCTTTCCTAACCTGCCCTCTGGAACCATCTCCTCCTGTTTATTGTTTCCCATTTTCCTCCCCCCCCCCCTACCTCGGGGCAGTACAGTATGCATCACCAACATTTCCACCACCCCTCTCATCCTCTCTAAAGGATTAGTGGTCGGAGAGATGGAAGAAGCCGAACCATGCACACCCCCCGTCCTCCCCTGCCACCCCTGAACACCTGACACCACACAAAGCCAACAGCCTCCGACGCCTCGTCCTGGACTTTCAAGACCTGTTCTCATCAGGACCTGCAGATATCGGCAACATCATGTACCTGACACACGAAATCCAAACCACAAGGCCACCGATTCGCCAACCGTCTCGGAGAAAAAACCCTAAACAACGTGCTGAAGAAGACTGGTAGGTCCAGGAAATGCTCGATGCTGGTGTCATATCCGTTTCCACCAGCCCCTGGTCCTCTCCAGTCGTGTTAGTTAGGAAGAAAAATGGCACCATGTGCTTCTGTGTGGATTATCAACGCCTTAACGACGTGACCACAAAGGATGCCACCCCCCTACCCAGGATAGATGACTCCCTCGACTCCTTGTATGGAGCATCATGGTTCTCCACCTTGGATCTCCAATCGGGATACTGGCAGGTCCCTGTACACCCGGAAGACAGAGGGAAAACAGCTTTCTTGACCAGCAACGGAAAGCATTACGAATTCAACATCCTTCCCTTTGGACTCTGCAACGCCCCCACAACATTCTCCCAATTGATGGAGTCAGTTCTCAGTGGCCTCACCTGGGAGATTTGCATGGCCTACCTAGATGACGTTATCATCTTCAACCGAACGTGGGCCGACCACCTCCAGCACCTTAAACAAGTCCTTATCTGCATCCAACAGGCAGGGCTTAAGCTCATGCCATCGAAATATGTCCTTGCTGAACGGTCAGACTCCTTCCTAGGACACATCATCTCCAAGGAAGGCATAGACCTGGTCCTAACAAACTGCATGGTAACGCAGACCTCCCCTTACCATGAGATGTCCACGAAGTCCGTGCCTTTATTGGGCTCATGTCCTACTACCGACACTTCGTCAAGGGGTTCGCTAACATCGCAAAACCCCTCCATGACATGGCTAAAAAAGGCGACCCTTTCACCTGGACAGATCATTGCATCAACGCTTTTCACACCCTCAAGACCAAGCTCATCACTGTCCCGATCGTCGCATTCCCTGACTTCACTATGCCATTTCATCTGTATACTGACGTATCCCTAGTAGCAATCGGCGCCATTCTTGCCCAGTCCAGGAAGGACGAGAATACATCATCGTCTGCACCAGTTGTACTCTCAGTCAGGCAGAAAAGAACTATGCCGCCACCAAACGAGAATGCCTAGGCATCGTCTGGGCCTTGGACCACTTTCGAGCCCATCTGGCAGGTATATACTCATGTCACCATAATAACAGACCACCAATCTTTGCAATGGCTATGCCAGTCTCAGACGCACAATGCCCATTTAGTCAGGTGGAGAGAAACCCTCGAAGAATTTGATTTCAATATAGCATATCACCTGGCAAATTGCACACAAACTCCAATGCCTTGTCACGGCTGCCCATCAACACCATCAGTAGCGCCACCAACCTCCCACAAAAATGGCAAAGCAAAGATTGACCCTGATTGGATACCGCCTCAAATATTCTCTAAGCTACACCAACAGGGCAACCACCTTTTCACCCATACTGGACATATAGCGCTCGATCCTGACACCGCCCTTGAAACGATGACTCACTAAGACAACGGCATACGTCTAGGGACCAAGAAACCCTTGCAAGTATTTAACGATATGTACTGGACACCCGGCCCCTCCAACTTGGCCAAACAAATCATACAGGCCTGCTGCACATGCGTGCTAGGAAAGGACGTGACACGGATGCCAGGCCCTTCAGGAAACATCACTGCTAACAAGCTGTGGCAACTTTTGTCTGTAGACGTAGTCAGGCCCCTCCCTCCTAAAGCAGGCTACAAGTACATCATCACTTTCGTGGACACCTAATCGAAATTCTTGATTGCTTGCCCAGCCAAGGAGCACCATGCCGTTGCCATGGCCGACACCCTCGTCTGCCACGTTTTTCCCTACTTCGGCATTCCCCAGGCCCTTCACTCCAACAACGCCCCTGAATTTACCAGCAAAATATGGAGAGAACTCGCCACCATCTTTGGGTACAAGCTCTCTCACTCTTCCCTATACTGGCCACAGGGAAACGGGATATGAGAAAGAAGTCAGCGTACCCTCCTCAACCAAGTACGAGCCAAAATAGAAGAAACAAAATGAAGACTGGCCAGCCCACGTAAAAACTGTGCAGTGGGGGATGAACACCTGTCTCAGAGAAGATGACATTAGCTCTCATGAACGAGTGTTTGGAGAAACCCCCGTTCTCTTACCACTCTGACAGCACCTACAGCCCCCCCCTCCTCCACGTACGACCCCCTTCACCACCTCAGGCATCGACTGAATCACCTACAAAACCAACAGGACCTTCAGCCTGACATCATCCCCATCAGTCTCTACAAGCCTGGTGACAGTTATGGTGGCCCCAAACTACCCATCCCTAACAAACTAACATCCTGATTCTCAGGACTACACAATCATCAACGTCCCCAACTCCTGCCAAGTAACCATCCAATATCACAACACTCCATGCACATACCGGAATCGCCACGTGCGTCTCTTCCACCCCTCACCACCCACCTCACCCACTGTTTCTCGACCACGCCACACCCACTCCCCCACCCAGCAAGCCGCACCACCACTCACCTCTCCCGACAACATGACTAATTCATACACATGCTACAGCACACCTGCATACTCCTCACCCTCACTCACTCCTCATCCCACACTCACATCCCCCACCAAACCCCCCACCAACTTCACATCCTCCCCACAGATCCCCCACACACCCCCGGCAACCTCACCTCTCAGATCAACAACCACCACTGCACTGCCACCACCAAACACAAAGACACCGCCATCCAGCCCAGGAACCCCCCACCCATCCCCGACCACCTCACCTCGTGACCCAAGCTCCTCGCCGCCTACTTCTGTCGTTACCACCACCACTCCTAGATCCGGCCTTCTCATGCCTACACACTCCTCACCTTCACCCACTCCTCATTCCATACCCACGTCCTCCACCATACCCCACACCAACTCCACATCCTCCCCACAGACCCCCCAGACACCCCCGGTGACCTCACCTCCCAGATCACAACCACCAACCGCCACCACCAAACGCAAAGACACTGCCTCCCAGCCCAAGAACCCTCCACCCACACCCGGCCACCTCACCCCGTGATCTGAGTGTCCTCACCGCCTACACGTGTCCTCACAACCACCACTACCAAATCCAGCTGTCTCTCTCGCCTACCAGCAAGATGTGCACCAACACCCTCACCCCCACCCCCACCAGTTCCAACACCACCCCGAGAAGCCACCTGCAACTCCCCCACACCAAACACCTCCTCCATAAACCTCAAAATGTTTCAGTGAGAAGGAAAACTCCAGTGGCCAGACCAACTAGGAAAATTAAGGTGTGTCAGTCCCGTACTTTTCCACCCACTCGACCTAATAAAACCCACGTCGCCTCATCCACCTCCAGCATTCAGCCCAGAGTCACTGGCCAGTCAATACACTGCACCTCCAGAAATGAAAATCAAGCACGTGCTCTGGACCCCTACCCAGGGAAACAAACAATGCCTCTGAGGGACACCACAACTTCTGTGTCTCCTGCGGGAGACCACACACACCTCCACCCTCAAGATAGTATACAAACCCCACCAGGAACCAAATATACCCACACAACACTGGATCTCACTCCTCCAACATCTCACGCCAACCTACCAGACCACTACCTCTAACGTGTACCACCTCCAGTCATGAGGACATGACTTCTTCAGCTGCGACGGTGGTGAATATATGAGATGTACGAGAAGACGAAGGGGAAGACAGGAGGAAGCAGCTCCTGTGAGAAGAGTGGAGAAATTGCAAGATAGTGAGAAAATGACAGAGTATAAGAGCATAGTGGAAGAAAGATTGGGAAGGTATGAGCTAGAGCAGATGGAATGAACGGCCGAGGAATATGTAAGTGGAACAAAACTTGGACGCTGTCACACATATGTTCCTCGTATCCTCGGCAAAGGACATGCTTCTCACACTGTTGCCAGAGCCCCATCTCGCGACTGTGGACAGTGATCGCTGTCGCTGACTCGGTAAAGAATAAGGAGAAGCAACTTTTGTTTACAAACTGGTACACATGCGGAACTGCCTCAATTTCTCTATAAGGGCGAATTCAACCGCACTTGTCCAGGAAATCGATGATAAAGCCATCAGTACGTTGTTGTTGTGGTGGTGTTTTCAGGTGGCGACTGGTTCGTCTACTCTACCTGCAGTCGAGTCCTCAGTTGTAAACACGTGATATTTTATCGACATCACAGTTTCCTCGGTGTAGGAAATATTAACTCTTTATAAGGCCTTCAAAACGATTGATATTTATTATAAAATATTAATAAGTATTCAATGTTAGGCTAAATGTTTAATAATGTAGTATGATATATTCTCTGTCGAGTAGCCTGGGTTTTGGTCACACTGTTTTGCCCGTCGTATCCTCGGCAGGAATCCATCCAGATGGGTTCCAAATGCCCGTGGTATCGTCGGCAATTTTACCACGTTACCGTTCCGATTTACCATCGTATCCTCGGCAAACCTCGTATGAGGTGCCGTGTGATAGCCCCTTAAGATAATTCACGGAAGCGATAGGAGCAGCGTGTGAGGCGGTTTGTGGAGTGAGGAGGAGATGCAAGGGTGGAATGATGAGGTGAAACGAGCTGTGGAACAAAAGAAGAAGGCATATAGTGAATGGTTAGCGAGAAGAGATAGGGGAGAAGATGAGAGAGAGAAGAAAGAGGTATATGTGAGCAGGAGAAGGGAGCTTAAGAGACTGGTGAAGGAGAGTAAGAAGAAAGTGGATGAAGAGTTTGGGAGGAATCTGAGTGTGAAATGGAGGGAGAGTAAGAAATTGTTTCGGAAGGAGGTAAAGAAAGTAAGGCAGTGTGAAAGGGGAAATAGTAGGGGAGTGAAAGATAGGAATAATAGATTGTTGGTGGAGAAGAGAGAAATTGAGGAGATGGAAGGAGCACTTTGAGGATTTGTTGAATGTAGAGAGTGAGAGCAGTGCGAGTATAAATGGTTGGGGAATGGCTGGGAGAAGAAGAGATGAGAGGAGGAAGAGATCAGTAGGGCGGAAGTGGCGGAAGCGATGAAGAAGATCAAGTTGGGAAAGGCCCCAGGAATTGATGGAGTGTGTGGTGAAATGCTTGGGTATGGGGGTGAGACTGTTGTGGAGTGGATATGGAAGTTGTGTAGATTGGCTTGGGAAGAGGGAAGCGTTCCAGAGGACTGGAAATCAGGTATAATTGTTCCTCTATACAAAGGAAAGGGGGAGAGAGAAGTATGTGGTAACCATAGGGGTATTTGCCTTCTTAGTGTGACTGGTAAAATATATGGTAGAATACTCATTGGTAGGGTTAGGCATATAACAGAGGAACTAGTTGGAGAAGAACAAGGGGGATTTAGGAAGGGAAAA
This sequence comes from Coenobita brevimanus, assembly GCF_032717465.1. Taxonomy (NCBI): domain Eukaryota; kingdom Metazoa; phylum Arthropoda; class Malacostraca; order Decapoda; family Coenobitidae; genus Coenobita; species Coenobita brevimanus. The sequence continues at coordinate 31,260,386 of NC_136968.1, read as the reverse complement.
GGGTGTGTAGATCAGATATTTGTTCTAGATGTTTAGTGGAGAAGTATCTAGAGAAGGGAAGGAAAGTGTATGCTGCCTTCATGGACTTGGAGAAAGTTTGTGACAGAATAGATAAGCAAGGTATGTGAAAGGTATTAAGAATATATGGAGTGGAGGGGAAACTGCTGAGTGCTGTGAAGAGTATGTACGAGGGAGCTAGGTCTACGGTGCGAGTGGATGGTGAGCTGAGTGAGTTCTTTGATCTCAGTGTGGAACTGAAACAGGGTTGTGTGATGTCTCCATGGCTGTTTAATATATACATGGATGGGGTTGTAAAGGAGGTGCAAGGTAGGGCAGTGGATGTGGGGGTGGCTCTAATGAATGAGGGTGAGATTTGGAAGCTTCCGGTGTTGCTGTTTGCTGATGATACAGTATTGTTGAGTGAAGATGAATGGGAGTTGCAAGGTTTGGTGAATGAATTTGGGACAGCGTGTAGGAGGAGGAATCTGAAAGTTAATGTAAACAAAAGTAAAGTTATGGTGTTTGAGAGGAATGAAGTCACAGAGTGTGCAGTGAGGTTGGATGGTGAGGATATGGAGAATGTGAGTGCATTCAAGTACTTGGGTAGTGTGATAAGTAAGGATGGAAATTTGGGGGATGAAGTGTGTGAAAGGGTACAGCAGGGAAGGAAGGTTGTTGGTACACTGAAAGCAGTGATGAGAAATAGGGAGGTGAGTATGGAAGTTAAGAAGTCACTGCATGACAGTATTGTGATCCCTACCCTGACGTATGGAAGCGAGGCGTGGACCTTTCAAGAGGGGAACAAGTCAAGAGTGAGAGCAGTGGAAATGAGTTACTTGAGAGGAGCATGTGGAGTGATGTGGAGGGACAGGTTGACGAATGAAGAAGTGAAGGAACGTTGTGGGGTGGATGTGGATGAGGTTGAGAAGATTAGGAGAAATACACTGAGGTGGTTTGGACATGTGAAGAGAATGGAGAATGAAAGACTGACTAAGAGGGTGTATGTAGGTGAGGTGGAGGGAGGGAGAGGGAGGGGTAGACCGAGAATGAGGTGGAGGGATGGAGTTGAAGAGGTATATGAGGGAGGGGGGGTGAGTTGGGGAGAGGGTAGTTAAATGTTGGGTGACAGAGCGACTTGGAGGCGTTTTGTCTGCGGCCACCCTTTGTGGGATTAGGGCGTCGGGCTATAGATAGATAGAAAGATAGACCTAGGGGAGACCACATATAGGCATGACAAGAGAACGAGCAAGACTGGAATACGTCCCCAACCACCATACACGCACCTCTTCCCATCAACGGAATCCACGAGAGGTACGTCATACTGCCGCATTACTCTCTACCTGGACCAGCGCTCACCAGGATCAGGGCAGGATTTGTGTGCTGGCAGACTCCCCAAGTAGGATCGCGACGATGCCCACAGTGCTTTTAGGGGAAAGGATGCCCACCATGCACCTTTCAGCTACTGCCCTCTATAGGACCATGATGACGCCCACCATGCTTATCGGGGAAAGGACACCTACCATGCTCCTTTCACCTACAGCCACCAGCAGGACCATGACGACTCCCACCTTGCTCGTCAGGGAGGGAATGCCCACCGTGCTTCCCTCACCTGAAGCAGGACCGCAGTGACACCCACCGTGCTCGCCAGGGAGAGGACGCCCACCGTGCTCCTCTCACCTGCAGTCCCAGGGTCTAGCAGAGCCATGGCGGCACCCACCATGCCCGCCAGGGAGGCCTCGCCCACCGTGCGGGCCTCATCTGCTGAACCTTTGGGACTTACAAAGGGTCATGCCCCTTGCTTGCCTCATTCCTCCAGAGGCCAAGCAGGATGCCCTGCTCTCTCTCCCCACACCACTGGGGGCAGAGCAGGCCCCCTAGTGGAGTCACTGCTGGAAGAGGTCTGGAGTGGCCCTATAGTGAGCTGGGGGGGTACACTCACTACAACCAGCACCCCTATGTCACCAGCCACTGTCGGACTCCCAAAGGAGGAAAGACCGCAGGCAGCCTGTCATGCTCCCGAAAGAGGCGAGACCGCAGGCACCAGTCACAGAGGGATGCCCACAGGACTCCCGGCCAAGACCTCCCTAGATAAGCCGGTGAACCATCCTCCACAAGCGGTAGGTGCAAGGCAGCACGCTTACTTGATCTGTTCAGCCCCAGCCCCGAAGGCCGACACACTGATGGAGGCCCCTCCAGTGAAAGTGTTATGCTAGGTGTTTTTAGGTCACCTTCTCACCCTAAGAGCACTAGCTGCTGCGCCAGGGTTCTCTTTCGAGACCGGAACTAGAATACACCGCGAGAGGAATAGGGCATAAAAACTCTGGTCAATCAACCTTACACATGCATTATCTTAAAGTCATATACCACTGAATACAATGTAGATACAATTAAGGCACAATACACTATCCAAGTACAAAGTCAGTATCCAGACAGGAGAACTCCGACAGGGCTGCTAGTCTTGGGCTCCTACAGGTGTCGGCCAGGTGTGGGAGGCATCCCGTCACGTGCGCCTTCCCTCAGAGGGCACAGGACTACTCTTGGGGGCCATGTCATCTGGAGTGGGCTGCTGGGCGGCGTGGAGAGGGGCCCTTCTCTAGTGGGGCCTCGGTGGGGAGTTCGGTCCTTAGGGCTGGGACCAAATGGGGAGAGTAGATGCACTTGTCTGCGCCCACCCTGGGGGGGAGGTCGTCGTCCAGTAGGGCTGGGAAGGTCACGCCCCAGGGTCCTGGGGGAGCGCCTTGGGGGAGTCCGGGGATTGTGGTCTCCCTCGGGTTGGGTCGCAGTCAGGGGTGGTCTGCGGCGTCCTCTCCTTCAGGAATCCGACAGTGTGTGGTCTCGCCTGGGCACTGGCTGCACTGCTTAAATCCCCGGGGTCATGATGGGGCCTTGCCAGACCTCCTCCAGGCGTAGCCCCTCCTGGGGTCTGCCTCTGTGGGGAGAACAGGAGGGGTGTCTCACTCGGCTGCAGGAGGGGTGGGCCAAGCAAGGGATGTCCTCTGGAGGGGAAGTCACAGAGGGCGAGAGATGGGTGGTGTTTGGTCTCTTCCTGGCACGGCTAGTGGCCGTCGCCGAGGTCCCAAGGACAGCTGGGGTAGGGCGGCTAGTGGCCGTCCCTCTCCTGTCGGTGCAGCTAATGGCCGTCACCGGGGCCTGACTTCCTGGCAGGACTGAGGGCGAGGTGCGGCTAGTGGCCATCACCGAGGTCCTGTGAGGGGAGGTGTGGCTAGTGGCCATCACCTATCCTCCGGCACAGCTAGTGGCTGTTGCCGGGGCCTCATTCTCCAAATGGACTGTGGGTTGGGTGCGGCTGGTGGCTGTCACCCGCTCACAGGTGCAGCTAATGGCCGTCACCGAGGTCCTGTGAGGGGAGGGAATGGCAGACGAAGTGTGGCTAATGGCAGTCACCTTCCTGCTGGTGCGGCTTGTGGCCGTCACCAAGGTCCAGCTTCCTAAGGCAGCTGCAGAAGGAGAGCAGGCGGTGGCCGTCTCTCCCCTAGTGCAGCTAGTGGCCATCACTGGTTTCTGCAGGGGAGGGGGTGGATGCAACTATTGAGTGGCTAGTGGCCATCTTGAGCCTAGTGTGGCTAGTGGCCGTCACTTGGGTGCTGTCTGGGACTGAGGTATCAGCCCCACCCTGAACCTGGTGAGGGCTGGTTCAGCTGGAGGGTAGTGCACCAGTACTGTGTTGTTCTCGTTGGGTCCTTTGAGGGGAAAAGGGGCTCAAGGTACTAGGGGACATAGACCCATACTGCCTGGGTATTGCGCGCTCCCTCAGAGCCCCTCCGTGGTCTCCCCCTGGGGTGGGTGTCGCAACGTCCCTGTGGTGTCTCGTCATGGTGAGCATTTCACGACCGTCTTGGGGGGGAGAAGTCACGTCCCTGTGGCTGAAGGCAGTAGGTGTCCATAATGGTGGTACTGTGGGCTGGTGTGAAGTGATGGAGGAGGGCGGTTCAGTGAGGGGTGGCTATGTCTGAGTCTCGGTGGTGGGCATATGTGACATACAAGGTGGAGGTCTGGGATGTCTCCTGAAGGAGTTGGAGGAGGTGGTGTGTCCCACAGATGCACCATTTCTTCCTGTGGGCTGGGGCTCAGGGGATCTGATGTACCTTCATGGCTGGCAGTGGTAGGTGGTCAGTGTTTCCCAGGTGAATACTGGCAGCTGGTGAAGTGGTCGAGGTTTTATTGCAGTCGCCGAGGTGTACAGCTCTTCTCCCTGGGGAGTGGGGCTGGCAGGAGTCCATTGGGCCTGATGTAAATGCAGTGTTTGTGTTGGGCATGGGGGGGGGGGTAGAGGTGGGCTGTCCTGGCGGTGTGGGTGAGATTGGGGGACTGGGTGATGGTGTGACTGAGCATCTGGCCGGCAGGCACGAGAAGCAGCTGAATCTGGTTGTGGTGGTGGTGAGGGTGGGTGTGGGTGGCGAGGGGGGAGTGCAGCTTTGTGGTGTGGTGGCTGGGCATACTGAGGTGCTCTGGGTGTTTGGTGGCGGGGCGGCGAGGGTGGTGGTTGGAGGGTGGCCGGTTGGTGTGGGGCGGGCTGTGGAGCGAGGAGGGAGGGGGGAGGAGATGGTGCAGGTGTAGAGGTGGTGGCGGGTGGTGAGTGGTGCTGGAGATATGGCGGGGTGGCTGGGGGTGGGCTCGGGGTCCCTGGGCCGGGTAGCTAGACTTGCGGTGGTGGTGTGATGGTGGGAGCTGAGGTGTGAGGTGTGGTGGAGTTGACTGGACAGGAGGGAGTGGGGGAGGATGGTTGAATACTATGTATTCTCAGTGTTATGGGGGATGTGTTGGGTGTGTGGGGGGTGGGGGTGGGAGGTTTTGGTGGTGTAGGTGATGTTGGGAGTGTGGGTGAGGGTGAGGCTGCATAACTGGCTGGTGGGCAGGAGAGGCGGCCGGATCTGGCTGTGGTGGTGGCGAGGACAGGTGTGGGTGGTGAGGAGGTGGGGCCACATGGTGTTCTGGCTGGCCACAGGTGGGTGTTTGATTGCTTGGGCGATGGAGTCCGGGTGTTCGGGGGTGCAGTGGTGGTGGCAGTGGTGGTGGGGGACGAGGAGCTGGTGTGTGGTTTGGTGTCGGTCATGGTTGTGGAGTAATGGGAGTGTGGGGAAGAAGACTGTGTGGGTGCAGGGGTGGCGGCGGGTGGTGTGTAGCATCGGAGGCGGCCGTGGGTGGGTTGGGGGTCTCTTGGTTGGGTGGCTGGGTCTGTGGGGGTGGAGTGGTGGCGGGAGGTGAGGCATTAGCTGAGGTTGCCGGGGATCTGTGGCGATGGTGAGGTGTATGGATAGAGCATCTGTGGCTGCAGGCAGAGAATTTCCACGGGGTATTGGAGTTGATCTTAGTACCAACTTTCCATGGGGGTGGGTGTTGCTGAAAGGTTTGCGTGGGTGTGGGGCATCGTCCTCTGTGTGGGGAATTTATGGACTGCGCCGATGTGCTGTGGGGTGGAGCAGGCAGCTAGGAGGCATCTCACCAGCTGGATGTGACACCAGGGTGGATCCTTAGGAGTGTGTTAAACATGTGTTGCTCCAGGGTTGCTGCATCAGTTTCCGGGTATGCGGCAGTGACGAGCCACCTGGCCTGGATGAGCGTATCATCCAGGTTGCCGTCGTAAGTTAGTGTGTTGAGCTGTGATAATGCTACGACTTTCCCCAAGGATGGCGTGATGGTTTGGGTCACAATTTGGGTGAAATTAGCCCATGTCAGTTCTAGGACGAGCTTGGGTGCAATACTTACCACTGCCACCAGTGTTATGTTAGGTGTTTCTAGGTCGACTTCTCGCCCTAAGAACACTAGCTGCTGTGCCGGGGTTCTCTTTCGAGACCGAAACTAGAATACACCACGAGAGGAACAGGGCATAAAAACCATGGTCAAACAACCTTACATGTGTATCATCTTAAATTCATATACCACTGAATACAATGTAGATACAATTTGGGCACGACACACTATCTAGGTGCAAAGTCAATATCTAGAGAGGAGGACTCTGAGAGGGCTGCTGAAGTCTTGGGCTCCTACAAGTGTTGGCCAGGTGTGGGAGGCATCCTGTCAGGTGTGCCTTCCCTCAGAGGGCATTGGACTACTTTCAGGGTCTGTGTCGTCTGAAGTGGGCTGCTGGGCAGCGTGGAGAGGGACCCTTCTCTAGTAGGGCCTCGGTGGGGAGTTTGGTCCTTAGGGCTGAGGCTGAATGGGGGGAGTAGGCGCGCTTGTCCGTGCCCCGGTGGAGGTTGTCGTCCAATGGGGCTGGGGAGGTCACCTCCCAGGGTGCTGGGGACGCCTCGGGGAGTCCGGGGACTGCGGTCTCCCTCAGGTCGGGTCACCATCTGGGGTGGTTTGTGGCCTCCTCTCCTTTGGGAATCCAACAGCAAGTGGTCTTGGCTGGGCACTGGCTGCACCGCCTGAACCCCTGGGGTCACGATGGGGCCTTGCCAGACCTCCTCCAGGTGTAGCTCCTCCTGAGGGCTGCCTCTGTGGGGAGAACAGGAGGGATGTTCCACTCGGCCGCAGGAGGGGTGGGCCAAGCAAGGGACGTCCTCCAGAGGGGAAGTCACAGGGGGGGTGAGAGACAGGTGATGTCTGGTCTCTCCCTGGTGTTGCTAGTGGCCATCGCAGAGGTCTCAAGGGCAGCAGGGGTAGGGTGGTCAGTGGCCGTCCCTCTCCTGCTGGTGTGGGTAATGGCTGTCACTGGGGCCCGACTTCCTGGCAGGACTGAGGGCGAGGTGTGGCTAGTAGCCGTCACTGAGGTCCTGTGAGGGGAGGCGCAGCTAGTGGCCATCACCGGGGCCTTATTCTCCGAGTGGACTGTTGGATGCGGCTGGTGGCCGTCTCCCGCTCACAGGTGTGGCTAATGGCCACCACCGAGGTCCTGTGAGGGGAGGGAACAGCAGATGAAGTGCGGCTAGTGGTCATCACCGCCTGCTGGTGCAGCTTGTGGCCATCACCTAGGTCCAGCTCCCTGAGGTAGCTGCAGAAGAGTGGGTGGTGGCCATCTCTTCCCTAGTGCAGCTAATGGCCGTCACTGGTTTCTGCAGAGGGGGGCAGGAGATGCAGCTATTGAGTGGTTAGTGGCCGTCACTTGGGTGCTGTCTGGGACTGAGGTATCAGCCCCACCTCGACCCTGGCAAGGGCTGGTCCAGCTGGAGGGTAATGCACCAGCACCGTGTAGTTCTCATTAGGTCCGTTGATGGGAAAAGGGGCGCAAGGTAGTAGGAGACATAGGCCCATACTGCCTGGGTATTGCGCACACCCTCAGAGCCCTTCCGTGGTCTCCCCCTGGGGTGGGTGTCACAACGTCCCTGTGGTGTCTCATCGTGGTGGGCATTTCAGAAAGGCCTCCCTCTGCACCACCCAGCAGCCCTCACCCAGTGATCCGGAGTACAATAGTGGTCCCACACCCCTTCAGAGAGTGCACACCTGACAAGACACCTCCCACACCTGGGCACCACCTGCAGTTATCTTATTAGACCACTAGTCTCAGTCAGATCCTTATACTTCATATAGTGTGTATAATCTATCACATTGTATTGTATCAAGTTACTGTATTCTTTGTGAGTAATATATACGTGTAAGACTGGTTAGTCTGTGTTTTTAAGCCTTGTTCCTTTGGTTGCATGCTCTGGACCTGGTCTTGGAAAGAACCCAACATTAGACACACATACTCAGAGAGCAAGAAGTTGATCTCTGAGTACGTGGCATAATATACATTAAAATCTGTGGACTTGTGTCTCTCGAACAATGTTTCTGTTATTAGTTACTGAAAGAATCACCATGAACAAATTTAATAGCTTCTGTTATGCTGTGTTTTTAGGTCGACATCTCATCCTGAGAACACTAGCTACTGATCAGAGTCCTCTTTCTAGACTGGAACTAGAACACACAACAGGAGGAACAGAGCATAAAAACTCGGCAGACCATCCTTACACATATATTGCCTTAATTTGATTTCCTTACAATATACAACAATTATATACATTACAGGTTATATGGACAATGTCAGGCATTGGTATACAACAATTACTGCACACAATATGTACAAGTGTAGTCACTGTCGGTCAGAACTATTCATCAACAATACACAGGGGTTGTAGGCATAGTCCGAACAGTCTTTACTGTACAGTCCTAGTGTATCACTCGTTAGTTCTAGGCTTAGGCAATTCTCACTGTACATTAGAGGTGCCACTATGTTGAGCATGGGACACTGTCAGCCTTCGCTGTACCACAGGTATGAGTAAGACATATAACACAGACACTGTCAGTCCCTGGTTCATATGGTGACATTGGGATTACACTGCTGGGCTTCTTGGGCTGCTGAAACCTGGCTAATCATAAGTGGCACCCAGGCGTGGGAGGGTGGTCGTCAGGCGTACCCTCCTGCGGGGGGCACGGGACTACTGCAGGGGGTGAGGTCGCCCGGGTGTGGCTGCGGTCTGGTGTACAGGGAGGCCCTTTCCTGGTGCTACCTTGGCCTGGGAGGCGGCCCTCAGGACTGGGGCCGAACAAAGCCAACAGACGCGCCTGTCGTCACCTGCTCCTGGTGGAGGGTCATTGGCAGGATGGGCTCGGGAGGTCTCGCCCTGGGGTTCTGGGGATGTCCCTGGGTGGCTGGGGGCTGCAGTCACCACTGGGCCGGACCGCCGTCAGGAGCTGCCAGCAGCGTCCCTTCCAGGTGGCGTCCGTCAGCACCGGGCGTCATCCAGGGGCAACCTGTAGGGCATGCATCTCCTCTCCCGGGATAGGGCCCTGCCACCACTCCTCGAATGGCAGCTCCTCCAGGGTACTATACCTGTGAGGAGAGTGAGAGGGGTGTCCCACTTGGCCTCCGGATGATAGGTGGGCTGAGCCAGAGACTTCCTCCGAAGGGGTAGTCCCAGAGACCGTGGATGAAGGACGTACGGTGGCTGACCCTTCCCCGACACGTACAGTGGCCAATCCTTCCCTGGTATGTACAGTGGCCGATACCACGGTCCTGTTCCCTGAGGAGGAGGCAGATGAAGGGCATAGAGTGCCCGACCCCTCCCTGAAGTGTGCAGCGGCCGACGTCGTGGTTCTACCTTTGCCTGGCTTGCCAGCCGACGTGCGTACAGTGGCCGTCATGTCCAACCCGAGGCGTATAGTGGCCACCACTGCGGGGCTGGTTCCAGGGGTGGCTGCAGCTGAATGGCGTACAGTGGCCGATACTGCAGTGCTGCAGGGGGCAACAGCTGAAGGGCGTACAGTGGCCAACCCTTCCCCGGTATGTACGCTGGCCGATACCATGGTGCTGCTTGGGACTGTCTGTGAACAAGTCCCACCCCAATCCTGGTGAGTGTTGGTCCGGCTGTGATGTAGTGCACCAGTACTGTTTAGCTGTCGTTGGCTGTGTTGAGGGGAAGAGGGGCATAGGGCCGTAGTACACCTGGGCCCATTTCACTCGGGCCTGGTGCTCTCTCTGCTTGCTCCTCCGTGGTCTCCTTCTCGGGTGTGTGTGGGGTCGGGGGTCTGTCTTAGGGTGGGTGTCTCTGCAGGGGTGTGTATTTCAGCCTCCATGCAAATCTTCTGCCATTAGGCTGTCCATTCTCCAACTAACAATCCCTCAGTCATACTGTATAACTCTCCACCCTATCCTTCCATCTCACCCTCGACCTTCTGTTTCCCTTATCTCCAGCTCACTCACATTCTCATTCTCCATTTTCTCCACATGAACAGTACAGAACGATGCACATTCACGTCCTCATCTGTCTGTTTATCCACGTAACACATGCTCATGTCAAAACTTCATCCACTCCTCTCACTTAAGACTTTCCAACAGAGCTCAAGTTTTGCCAGGCAGCAACTTCCATATTCACATTCTTATTCCTTCTTACTCCTCTTGGTTATAATGAATAGGGTATAATTTAAATGCTAGGCCATATGATTATGTTAAAAAAAAAATAAAAAAAAACTAGGCTAAGACCAAACAGGGTAGGAAGGGACAGGAGAGGATGGTATAGGGCAGGGAAGGTAGGGTAGTGCTGGGCTGGGGATTAGGGTGGTGCAGGGCATGGAAGGCAGGGTGGGACAGAGCATGGAAGGCAGGGTGGGATAGAGCATGGAAGGCAGGGTGGGATAGGTCAGGGAAGGCAGGGTAGGATAGGGCAGGGAAGGCAGGGTAGGATAGGGCAGGGAAGGCAAGGTGATATAGGGCAGGGAAGGCAGGGTGGTGCAGGGCAGGAAAGGCAGGGTGGTGCAGGGCAGGAAAGGCAGGGTGGTGTAGGGCAGGAAAGGCAGGGTGGTGCAGAGCAGGGAGGGCTGGGTGGTATAGGGCAAGGAAGGCAGGGTGGTATAGGGCAGGGAAGGGTGGGTGGTGCAAGAATAACAAGATCACTTGGTGTTGGAGATGGAAAGGTGAGGGTGAAGTCCCTAAAATACATATTATGGTATATGCATTGCTAGGACCTTTTCCTCAGTAATCTCTTTTTCCATATTACTGCTTGTTATTGTTTTGTGTGCTGCCTATATTTCTCTTATATTAACAGACAGCAAAAATTACCTTAAAGAATATTACTAGCACAGCATATTTGGAATAACAAGGTAAGGAAAGGGTGCTGGGAGCTTATCTCCTTGCCTGATGCCAACAGAAGACCATGAGTTTGAAAAGAGTCACAAACAGCTGTGTTGATTGTGGTGAGTTTCTGTTGTTCTATTTCATAATGCATCTATGAGATGCAATTGGTGTGTTCCTTAACACATTCCACCTGAAGTGATGATGATAACTGCAAGTCTTCAGAATGCAGTGACTGGCAAGAAAAACACACAAATGATGTCTCTAAAGTCGTCCCAAAGCTGGTGGGATTAGTTCATGTTAAGTAAGTTTGTCCTCTGGGAATTTATTTACAAACTTCTGGGATCATACTTATTACGGATCCTAACTACTGTACCAGTAAACATCTTTTACATTAACTTGGCCTATACTGTACTTTTGTCTTTTGTAGCTGATTTCACATAGTTCATTAGCAGAAAAAAAAAAAAAAAAAAAAAAGACAATGCAATAGCACTAAATTCTTTCCATAACACTTTTTCATGACTAGCACCATATTCTTTTATTAATCTAGTATTATAACTTACACTTAAGACAGACAGATTAAAAACTGAGACTATGGTAAGGTAAGAACCAGTATAATGCAGGGTAAAACAAAATACGACGTTCATTTCTCTCTCCTGCCTCTGTTCCATTGCATAATTCACAGATGCTTGAATGTGGCATTGCAAGACTGAGGTGCAAATTATCAGTCATCTGTGGATAATACATACATGTGTCCACTGTGTCTCATGCAAGCATCCATGAATCCAGCAAGGAGAAAAAGAGGCAAGGTAGGCAAATGGGCTTTAGTATTTGAAAGTAATGGATAAAGAAGTACGGTATCCAAACAATTGACTATTATAACAGACTGTTTTGGCTCCCTATTCCGTTACTTTCATATGTATATATATTTTTTTTTCACATCAGGAGCATAGTGGCTTGGGGCTAGGCAACTTAGTATTAACATTTAAGGGGAGAGTGAATAATTGCCCCCTCCCTCCCCTGTGGCATTATGTGAGACAAATCCAAACTATCCCTTGAAAGTAAACCCAAGCTGGCCACCAGTTTGAGCCTCTAAATCAACTAGACCACCAGGCATCTATTATCATTTTTTTTTTTTTTATGAAGTGTTTGGTAGCTGTATGAGTGACAAGAAATGTACACACAATCTTCTACATAACACAAGTTCAGAGGAGTTGATAAATACACCCATTTTTAACCCAACAGGGCGATGAGGAGGCGATTTGTTTGTGGCCACCCTGTGCTGGATTGAGGCGTCTGGCAATAGATAGCTAGATAGACAGAAATTCAACTATGCCTTGTTTAACTTGATTTAAACTGTCATCTCTGCACCTTGAATGCTAATTTGTAGCAACAGATTAGGATTAGAATATTATGCAACTCATAATAAAATGCTATGGAAGGGATGAAGAGCTGTAGTCTTGCCTTTTTCAGCAACTAAGCGTCATGAAATATGATGCAAAACAATGATAATATGGGCCAAGTTATGGTGAAAGAACTATACCTTACCCCACATATGAACCTTGAAGCAGTTTATCATTCCAGTAGAAACAACTTCTCTTCCCCATCCTTTCATTAAACTACTTTCCCTTCTCAGTCAACAGCCATCTCTGATTTACACACATTCAAATCTCACTGAAACCATCAGGAACTACTTCAGTTCTCCAACCCCATGACTCCATTTTTTTATATTTTTTTTATTCAGTATATTCTTGCTATTGCGACACAATTATATTCACTTTATGAGAAATTTTGAACTGGAAGGGTTAAATATGGCATTATTAATCTCTTCAGTTTGAGAAGTTTTTGCAAAGTTGAATAAAAATTTTGTTTTGTAGGCTGATAACTTCATTTATATCGGCGTTTACTAGTACACCGCAGGCTGGCTTGGATGATGTAGAAAAAATACATTCTGGGACAATCTGATTTGTGTAGGACATGATATGAGGGATGATGAGATTGTAGTTTGGGTGGGGACCTAAATGGTCATGTGGGTGAAGAAGCTCAAGGATATCAAGGGGTACATGGGAGATAAGCAGATGGTATGAGGAACGTGGAAAGGAAAAGGATACTCGAGTTTGGGGAGGCAATGAACATGGCTGAGTGCAACACGCACTTTAAGAAGATAGGGAGAGTGGGTTGATTACATAAAAGTCTGGGGGAAAGAGGAGCCTGACAGACTATTTCTTGGTCAGGAGAGCTGACAGGAGGTTGGTGAGGAATGTTAACCCGCCGCGTGCCAGTGCCGTTTTAAATTGGTCTGACATAATTCCGCGGCCAGTGCCGTTTAAAATGGTTTGAAATAAAAAAGTTCACTGTGACCATATATTTCAAGATTCGCAGGTAAAAACTGGCAGGCATGTATGGTAAATGTGCCTCTACCATCCCCTGGGCTGTCAAGGCCATACACTCACTCGCTCCCCCCCTCAACCTTCCTCTGCCTGTGTGCCTCACCCAGTGCTATACATAGTGAAGACATTTTGTAAATATTTTCACGTAAGTGTAAGTTGTAAGTATATTCCTGTAAGTGTAAGGACTATATAATGAAGTCAAGTTGTAAATACCTTATAAGTGTACGTACTGAAGTCAGGTTGTACCTATCTTCAAGCAAGTGTAAGATAATGCATTCACAGTGAGAAAGACATGCAAATTGTGATAGATGCTGAAGTAATAAGTAATCAGAAAAGTGTACTGAACATTGCTATACCTTACCAGCATAAATACCCGAGTATACCTTAAACAGAAAACGGCTTTCTCTCATGTACGTGGTGAGCGTGAGAGCAGCTATACCTGTACACGAGTATGCAGGACTCAATAAAACCAATTTCCGAGCCTTGGTGAGCATTTTAATGGCGGAATTCGTTGTTTCCACATCAAAATCAACCATTTTAGGGGGAAAAAAAAAAAAAAAAAAAAAAAAAAAAAAAAAAGGTCGGAAAAATGGCCAGCACTGGGTTGACCCATAGGGCTAAAAATAGCCGGCATGCAGTGGGTTAAAGTAATAAGGAACAAAGAGTATGTGCAGCAACACAAATTACTGATATGTGACATGGTGCTTAAAAAGCTGGTGATGAAGAAGAGGATTTATGCTCCTAGGAGGAAAATATGGAGGCTGAAAAGCCAATCAGTAAGGATGCTTTCTATAGTGACATGAACAGAATGGTGGTTGAACAGGGAGCTGTTAACAGAAGTGTTAATGAACAGGACAGAGTTCTCATGAACAATCTCCTGAGAGTTACTGATTCAGTGTGTGGATGGACAAAGGGATCCCCAAAACAAAGTAACATGGTGGTGGGATAAGAATGTAGAAGCTGCAGTTAAGGAGAAAAGAAGTCTTTTGTGAGAATGGGAGAGGAGTGGCAACAAAGAATACTTGGCTGCCAAGCGCAGGGCTAGAAAAGAGGTATATAGGGCAAAATATGAGCCTCAGAGACGTTTACTGGATAACCTAAATAGTGTTAAAAGGGAGAATATGATATTTTTAAGGTGGCAAATCAGATGAAGAGGGAAAACAGTGATATCATAGGTAAGCAGTGTATGAAGAATGGTGAAGGAAAGATGTGGTGAGCAATGAGGATATTTAAGACACCTGGAGAGAGCATTATAACCTGCTGCTGAATGAGGATTTTGGAACAAGGAAAGTTTGGAGTCAGTGGATCCAGTGTTTGATTCTTGGCCTTTTATTGACGCTGCAGGCGTGAGCAGGGCATTAGGCAGGATGCAGCTGGGGAAGGCAGCAGGTGTGTCTGGCTTGACTGCTGAAATGCTGAAGGCCTCTGGAGGTATTGGCATGGGGTTAGTTACTGATTTAAACAATACAGTTATATAAATGAGTGTGTTGTCCCAGATGACTGGCTCAAGACTGTAATTGTAAATGTGTACATGCCCTGGAAAGAGGAAGTTACACATCATATAACTTTTGCATCAGATAATGAAGGTAATGGAGAGTGTTCTAGATGGTATGATTAAAGAAAGAGCAAATATTGATGAAATGCAGTTTGGGTTTCTGCCTGGCAAAGGGACCACTGGTGCCATATTCACTATTCGACAACTTCAGGAAAAATATATAGGAAAAGAAATGGATTCTGTACTTTGTTTTCATTGATTTGAAGAAGACATCTGATAGAGTCCCTAGAGAGGTTGTGAAGTGGGCAATGAGAAAGCTTGGGATCAAGGAGCAGCAGGTTAGAGTGGTTATGGCCATGTATGTGGGTGCTCACACCCAGGTGCAAGGGAATAGAGATTTGAGCGATGAGTTTTCCGTGAATGTCGGTGTGTATCAGGGATCAATCTTGAGCCCCTTATTGTTTTTCTTGGTGATTCAAGCCCTCTCACGTGACTTCAAAAATGGATTCCCGTAATAGATGTTGTATGCTGATGATTTGGTCTTGATTGCAGAGAATGAAAGAGAGGTGGAGGAAAGCTTTAGGAAGTGGAGGGATGGTATAGGGCACAAGAACCTGAGAATAAATGCAGATAAAACAAAGGTGATGGTATCTAGGTTTGAAGATAGTACTGTCAAAGCAGAGGGAGAGTGGCCATGTGCAGTTTGCCACAAGGCTTTGGGAAGTAATTCCATTTTGTGCTCTGTGATAAGTGGATGCATAAGAGATGTAGTGGTACTAGAGGTAGACTGCGAAATAATCCTGATTTCATGTGTGCGACGTGTCAGGGAAAGCATGTTATAATTGTCAAGTGAGAAAGGATCGATCTTGCTGGTGAGTCTCTTAAGTGTGTGGAAAAGTTTTGTTACTTGGAAGACATATTATGTGCTAGAGGTGGGGATGAAGCTAGCTCTGTGGCCAAAGTGAGGAGTGGTTGGGAGAAATTCAGGGACCTGTTGCCTCTCCTGATAATGAGAGGGCTCTCCCTCCGTGCTATGGGATCTTTATTTGCAGCATGTGTTAGGAGCTTAATACTGTATGGTGATGAGACCTGGGGAGTAAAGGAAGAGGATATTCATAAGCTCAAATGTACAGAAATGACTATGGTTAGATGTGCAGTGCATCCTTGAATGCAAAGCCAGGGGGTGCTGGGTTTACTATGGAAAAGTTTAGAGGAAGGATGGGACTGGATGGTACTGTGATGAGGAGGGGTAGATTGAGATGGGTTAGGCATGTAGAGAGGATGGGGGATGACAGTTGGGTGTAGAAAATGAGATGCGTGAATGTTTGGGGTGGGGTTGTGAGAGGCAGACTGAAAAAAGACCTGGGACAAGGTCAGAGTGTGGCCCCAGGGATAAGGGACTGAATAGGGAGGTTGCCAAAGATCGAGCGGCATGGACAGCTGCCACTGGGTGACCAAGGCCGATGCACGCAAGCATGTTGGAGCCTATATAAATCATTTCATTCATTCATTCATTGCCAGACGCCATGTATCCCAAACGGGGTGGCCAACGGCTTAGAGTTAATTGCTTTACAGGGAGGGGCACTAATCCTACACCAACCCCACTTGACACGTAGGGATGCCAACAGCATCTGGTGTTCCCAGGTGGTCACCCATCCAAGTACTAACCAGACCCAACGTTGCTTACCACGTTGAGTACACCGCTTCCCGTCCGATCAGCGAAGTTAAGCAACGTTGGGTCGCTTAAGTGACACTGGATAATTCCTGGCTAACTCCGGACAACTACCTGTATGTGACGCCACATATTTCCTACGTGACTGAACAATCCCCAGGTGACCAGACAAATCCTGGGTGGTTCTGGACAAATCACTGAATGACACTGGATAATCCTTGGTGACGCCAGACAATTTCTAAGTGAATCTGCACAATATTCCACCTAAGTCCAAGGTGACACCCGTCAATGCCTAGGTGATTCCTGTGATACTCCGTGTGTGGGTGATGTGTAAATCTAGGATGCACATGCATGCAAACAAATATACATGCAAAAATACACACACACACACATTATCGATGGTGGTGAATGTTTATGATTATGATGGTTGTGGTGGTGATAACAGGGGTTGTGGCGATATCAGAGGCTGTGGTGGTGGTGGTGATGATGACGACTATGGTGCCAAAATACAACTTAGTAAGGATAGGAACAAGTGGACTAGTACAGCACACATAACACTCCCCTTAATGCAATCTCTGGATATGGCAGGATCATACAAAGTGTTAATAAGTGCATCACTGGAGTTGCTCTTGGCTTTAGAGGCTCCCTAACAACTCTTCCTTTGTTATTTGTTCTGATGGATGGCTTTTATTAAGCTGAGACTACTCTGATTAACCCCTCTTCAACCATGGACACTTAGCTGCTACATTCAGACTAATACTGACACTTGTATTCAAGTAAAATGCTGGCAGTCATGGGGTTAATACTGATACACATGCGCCACGAGCAGAAAAAACCGAGGAGCCACACAACCTCCTATACACACACAAACTCCCCAGCAACTCTTCCTCTGTGATCTACTTTGCACATCACATCTTCGTGTTCTCTCTTCCCTACATCTTCCTATAAATATCACAGACAAGAATAATTACGTGCAATATGTAGATATAAACTGAGTGAGAAGAAGTACGATATTTTGTTCATCTTAACTTGGCACAAATTTTTGTCCTTTTGCTGCTTATGACACGTACCATAGCTCAGTCGCAGAAAGACAATACTACAGCTCCAAACGTTATCATAGTAATTGTTCGTGACTTGCACTACACTCTAATGAATGAAGAATGGGGTAAATTCTAGGCCCAGATTATTGTCCCTTTGTAACATAATTCACATAGCTCAGTGACAGAAAAACACAATACTATGGCTCTACACTCTTTCCTTAATACTTCTTTGTGATTATCATAGGCCATTAATAATCTGTTGTTACAAATGAGCATTCAGGATGGAGTGATAGCAATTTTAAGGTACCAGTATGTTAAAGTGAAATGAGTTTAGCATGTTACTGGATTGAAAGGGATAATTTTACCATTCCAAACACCCAAGTCTACCTAGTCTTCCTGGGCCCTGGGAAGACAAGGGACACACATTTGCTTTTGTCATTTTTTCACAATGCCATTAAAAAATGAAGCCATGATTCCTCTAAAGGAAGAAATATATTAAGCATGGATATGGTACAGCTTATATCTTCTATGAACTGGAAACTAAATCATATCAAGTCCAGCTAATTTCCTCCAAATAATTACTGGAAAATGTTGGGTAAAAAAGCAACCTATGATTAGTCATGAGATTTGTAGAAATGTGAAACTCCAAGCGTGAATTTTGATTCTGCATATCAGTGACTGAGTTGCTTGCTTAAGTGATGTGTGGCTAGTTACCAAGCTTGTAGTCACATTTTGCTCACATGGCAGTATCTCCCAGGGTCAACCAAAGCTAACCATCTACCACCTACACTTTTGACATTTCTGGGTAGTACCACTATTTATGATCTAGGGGGATTTTCAGTCCACATCAAGCCTTGTCTTTTAACCCCATTGTAGTTGCAAAAGGCAGACCAAAAAGACTTGGGATGAGGTCATAAAGTCTGACCTCTGGGATAATGGACTGAAAATGAGAGGGAGATGGTGGCTGAATCGGTGGAGAGGTGGCCTGCAGTCCTAATGGACCCAGGTTCTAATCCTGGATGGGGCAGCGAACAGTTTAAGGGTTTGAATTTCATAAATGCAGACTTTCCTGATCTACCAGAAGACCCACCGACATGTCATAAATATACCCCCGTTAATACCAATATACCAGTCCTGCATGAGACCGCCCTAGCGTGTATTCAATATGGATGGAGGGTGTTAGCACCGAAATGGTGAAATGCAGGGTGTCCGACATGTAGGAGGACTACTGGGCCTTGGGAGCAGGCTGTGAAGCCTACACCCAGAGTTGGGAAAAAAAAAAAAAAAAAAAAGCATGGAGAGCCACCACTGGATGATCAAGGCCAGTGCATGCATGCATGTTGGTGTCTCTAGAAATGAACAAATGAATGAACTATTATGACATTTTCACTTTATTCCTGCTTTCAGTGTTTTATTCAGTTTGAGACAGACTCTTCAAACTCCTACAGTGGCCTTTAAGTTTAATACAATCATCTAATGGCAGCAAGAATAAACATAAAAAGTATGTCACTTGGCTTCAAGTGGTTAATCATCTACAAAACATATCAGCAGTACAGGCATAGTACAGGTATTCTTTCTCTCCTAACTCCATCCAACCATCCATCATCAAATCCTACATTGCCCCATGAGGAGCGTAGGAGCCCGGGACTAGGCAGTTGGTCCTGACATTTAAGATGAGAGTGACCAGCCTCACTCATCCCTGAGTGGCATTACATGAGCAATCAACCCCAACCACCCCTTGGATATAAACCTTCACCAGTTCAATCCGATTGGAGCACAATAATTACCCACTAAACCACCAGGTGCCAAAATTTGGTTATATGGTTACCACCCAGTGTAGTAAATGGTTTCCTGATGTACAAGAAACCATTTGGCATGGCACTCAATGTAGAGTCACCCACAGGCAGAAGGATGAGGAAAGAATGAAGGAAAGACAGAAGAGGGAGTGTAAAGTTACCGGCACGCAGAAGGACAAGAAAAGAAAGAAGGAAAGAAAGACAGAACAGGATGTATGGAAAGAAGGATGGTGGAGAGGAAAGCGCACACACCTGACAGCAGCACTACATCGAATGAGTGGATGGTGTGCACCCCCACCTACCACAGTTTCTCCTAACTTCCAATCAAAAATGTTATACACTAAGGAATAGTTGTATACTATATATGTGCATGCATATATGTGCATACACACATTCTTGCATGCCTGTGTGTAATCTGAGCAGGACTTTGACTCAATCTATTGGTGACTAGGTTGTTAAACATGGCCTGTCTAATTGAGCCGACCTGTCAACCATAGATAACCAATTGCTTTTGTGGGGCCATCCTACAAGTACAATACAATACAATACAATACACTGTATAGGGAACAAGCACCCCCTTCTGGCAGACAGTGCCTCACCATGGTCGGACTGGGGTTCTTTGCCGTGGTGAGATGCAGGGGAACATGAGGTTTGGTTTCTGAGTAAATGCCACAGTTGCTCCACCCAGAGTGTAGTGCCACCCCCTCTAGGCTTCTTGTCAGTGTTTGGTGGCTATGTACTATCTCTAAGTGAAATATTTATGGTAACTTGCCAAGTTTGTAACCAAAATTACTCTTACATAATACCTCCCATGTCAAACGTAGTTGGAGGACAAAATAATACATTCATAACAAATTTTCAAGATACGTAATTTTCAATAAATTATCATGGTTCATATCTTTACCACTAATGGTTCCTTCCTGTGAAAACAGGCCAACTACACAATTAGGTCAACTGTCATTATGTAGACTGTGTTCCATACAACAAGTACAGTAAATTGTTAGAAACTGGCAATTACCTTCATGTATACCAATGTAACTCTACTAAGCACCCTTTCCATACATTATTGAGGACTTCCAGCAAAAAACAACAAAAAGGTGACTTACAATGAGAAATTGCTACACTCATGATAACATAACACAGAGTATTAAATTATTCTAAAAAGCCAATCTGCTCACTTCTCAATCTTGAACTTATTTTGATTAAATAACTCAAAAATAGTAAGTCAATCTCATTTTATCTCATATGAAGTGCGTGGGCCCAAGGCTAGAGTACAACAGTCCATTACATTTAAGGGTGGATAACCAGTTTCTTTCCCTTGGTGGTAATGCATGACTGAAAAGCCTCCAGTCACTTCTGGGACTACACCTGCCGACGGTCAGCACTCCCATAGGGACATCCTAACCACTACACCACCAGGTGCCAATAACTCAACACACTGGAATTTCTCTCGCACTTCCATGAACTCTTAAATGACGGGTAAGGTGGCTTTGATAAATAAACAGTTTGCTACATATATCACACTTGAAGTTCTTTCCTTCTCCTCTGTGAACAAGTTTTAAATGCCTTGTGAGGTGGCTTTTAAGATGAAATGAATTACCACACTCATGACACTGGAAGTCCTTCTCTCCTGAATGGACGAGTTTGTGACTGGCGAGGGTCCCTTTCTGAGCAAACTGTTTACCACATTCATCACATTTAAACCTTTTTACCCCTAAATGAAGAAGTTTGTGCTGGCTAAGACTGTACTTATGAATAAACTGCTTACCACACTCATCACACTGGAACTTTTTAACTTCCAAATGAGTAAGTAAGTGTTCTGTAAGGGTGCCTTTAAAAATAAACTCTTTACCACACTGTTCGCACTTGAAGTTCTTCACTCCCGCGTGGACACGTAGGTGCTGGATGAGGTTAGATTTGTCGACAAATTCTTTACCACACTGATCACACTTGTAATTTTTAATACCCTCGTGAATTAACGCGTGTCGGTTAAAGGAGGCTCTGTGAGTGAACAGCTTACCACATTCATCACACTTAAACCTCTTCTCTCCTGTGTGAATAAGTGTGTGATGTTTGAGGGAGGACTTGTGACTAAATAATTTACCACACTCATCACATTTATACTTCTTCTCTATTGAATGGATTGGTGATTTGTGCAGGATGAGTTTACAGTTAAGCAATTCATGCCTCCTTAGGGTATTCTTATACGCAAAGAATTTACCGCATTTATCACACATAAAGTTTTTTACAACTGAATGAACCTGTGAGTGCTGGGTGAGGTTCCTCTTGTTTGCAAACACTTTACCACAGTCCAAACATTCAAAATCATCATTATTTTCCCTCATGAACCCTTCTAAATTCACCTCACACTCCAACTTCTCAGCTGGTTCTTCCTTTATCATCTCCATTGTGGTGCTTCTGACTCTTTCACCACTTCAGTAGTAAAATCTGCAGTCCACTGGGTTTATGTTCAGATGAGTCTGGGGTCCACAACAACTACAATTACAGATCCTTCAGTAAACAGTCAATCTTATTTTATTCCTTTACAACCATCATCCACTCACTTGATGTAGTGCTGCCTACTTCTTCCTTCACCTTTATCATACTTTTTCTGTGTCTGCCCTCCTCTCTTCCTACTTCTCCCATCTTTCCTGTCACTTTTTATTACTCTTCTTTCCTTTACAGGTGACCTTACATTGAGTGACAAGCCTAATGGTTTCCTGTAAGCCAGGAAACCATTTACAACATTGGGTGGCAACCATATAAACAATCAATAGTGTTCCCTACATGTCAACAAGTGGGTTGGTGAAGGGTTAATGCCTTTCCCTGTAAACAACTAACTCAGACAAACAGGCCACCCTTTATGGGATTATGGCATCTGGCAATTGATTGATAGACAGACAGACAACAGTTACAACTACAACCCTATCAGTAAACAGCCACTCTTCTTTTACTCCCTTACAACAATTACTACCACATCCCTTTCCATATGCAGCCAATCTCACTTTACCCTCATTGAGATGTATGGGTCCCAGGCTAGGCTACTGCAGTTCAGTACATCCCCTAGTGACATTACATGGTTGAAACACCTCCAGTTACCTCTTGGGGATCAGTTCTATACCTGGCTATCACTCAAACTTCATGACAATATTATCCAGCTTAGAAGTGGCTTACCACTGCGTTGGGCTAAAAACACTTCATTAACCCAGTTACTGTACTAAGCTGACACCCTTTTTATATTAGTCTTGGTAGATCTAGGTGAGTTAGTACAGCTTGGGGGAGACTTCTTACGGTGAAAGGGTAAACTTCATCAATCCATGTATGTATATTTTACTCTCTTCTTACAATCTTCTGATGATTATTCAGCTTAAGGAGAGAAATCTGGCTGAGGAGGGGTAAATGGAGACTGTTTCTAACCCCCAAACTATAAATGATTTCTCCAAAATTAAGTAAACTATTTGGAGGTAGCAACAACAAACTACAAACAGAAATCACATTACTGATGTGGCTAATGCATCCAATACTATATGCAGCATCCACTCGGTTCAGCCTGACTGCCAGCTCAACCACAATGATGAATGATCATGGCAAAAATGTATTACTGTACTTTTACTGACATGTTATACTAAACCCTGATTGCCATAACAGCCTGAAATAACCTCACACACCTCATAAACAACATATGTCCTCTAATTCTTCTCATAACACATAAAAATCAGTAATACCAAGGCTACCATAGCTGCTAAATGATCCAGATTCAGCATTCTTACATGTTACAATATTAAAACTTTTTATGCATGAATGATGGAGGCAGGCAGCTTTAATATACACATTCAAATTATACTTTACAGGTTCTAAGGGGTACCTGATCCACTGGACTGAGAAACTTAAATGTGTTTCTGGAGAAGTGGCCTGCCAGAAAAATATGACCTCAGTCCTTCATTCCATTTTACAGCAAGTCATTCATTACCAAGGCCGGTCTCTGATAACCACACTGTTGATGCTTCTGCTTCACCGACATCTGTTGTGGACCCCAAAACACAAGCTGCCATTAGACCAGCATCTCTGCGAACCTGACAACAATGTAGAAAGCATGGGGTGAATAGTAAAATTAATTGTTAACTTGTGGAAGTAAATAATTAGTTAACTAGTTAGCCTAACTTTTTTTGTGTCATTCAATATTCCGTCAAATTATTTTTTCCTAAGGTTTAGTGGGTAATTACAGCACTCCAGTCGGATTGAGCCGGTGAAGGTTTATATCCAAGGGGTGGTTGGGGTTCATTGCTCACATAATGCCACTCAGGGATGAGTGAGGCTGGTCACTCTCATCTTAAATGTCAGGACCAACTTGCCTAGCCCCGGTCTCCTACACTCCTCATGGGGCAACACAGGATTAGATAATGGATGGATGGATGGATAATGAAAAAAAAAACTAAGTAACCACAGCAACCTGTAGGCCTGAACCATCAAAGCTGGCTTCCCTAAATAGCCATACTGGTATTGGAATTTGTTCATCAACTCAATTGGCTCAATGACTTAGAGTAGTCACATTCCCGAAGTCTTTTACTGTACAGCATCAGTGGGAATGTCAACACTCATTCTGCCTCAAAATAAATCAGGGATAAAAAAGAAAGTTACATTATTCAATGATGACCTGAAAAACTGCAATGCATGTACTGTATGCTACTGACTCAGAACTCAACTTTTCACACAAACACAATACACTGCCTATAGACCTTTCATACTAGAAGTCTGACCAAATTCCTGCCAAGTTATACTTAAATGAAATCTCCATTATATTTTACCTTAAAATTAATTATTTCATTGATAACAATGCATTTTATCATCACAACCACCATTATCCAACTCTTTTGCTACTTCCCAAATTTGCATACATCACTCCTCATTCCTCCCTCCCTCTCTTACCCATCTCCCCTACTTTTGGATTAATAAATAATCGTATTTCCTGCAAAAGAAATAAATATACCAACTACAGTAAAAGTCCTCCAAATAATCCAAATATCCCAATACTATACTCCAAATTTTTCAAGGCGAATTTTTTTATTTTTTCTGGCCTTTTTCCGAATTTTTCTTTGTCTAAGGATATACCTGGCTTGAATTTGCTCCTGGACTTGGATGTACCTGCCTGCAACTATTCAGCTACACTTCCACGCAATTCCAGTGTGTAAAACAATAACACATATCATTATAAGTATTTAATGATCATGTACCGGTACATATTTCTAATGTTTTCAAAGATCCCTCTCAATAGTCCACAAAAACCAATAGCCCAAAAGACCCTTGGTCCCCTGCCATTCAGATTACAGGACTTTTACTGTACACACACACATACACACAATATATATATATATATATATATATATATATATATATAGTATATATACATATACACTCAAACCTCGATTTAAGGGATTTTGGATTTAAGGGACTCCATATTCTACCGGACAAATGGACAAGACCATTCAAAAATGATATGTTATGTCTAGTTTATAAACATTAATATGTTTCTTTATACAGTACCTGTAAAATTTTATTCATAATCATATAAATAAGCAATGTAGGTGAAACAATCATTGCCTTTCATAATAAGACTGTCTTTATATCTGGTAAAACAATGGACATTTTCAAGTAAGGGACAAGTTAATTCCCCATTTACAGTAGTCCCTTAAATCGAGGTTTGAGTGTATATATATATATATATATATATATAATACCACGTTGAGTACACCGCTTCCCGTCCGATCAGCGAAGTTAAGCAACATTGGGTCTGGTTAGTACTTGGATGGGTGACCGCCTGGAAACACCAGATGCTGTTGGCATAACGTTCTCCCTACGTGTCAAGTGGGGTTGGTGGAGGATTAGTGCCCCTCCCTGTAAAACAATTAACTCTAAGCCCTTGGCCACCCCGTTTGGGATACATGGTGTCTGGCAATGAATGAAAAAAAAAAATATATATATATATATATATATATAATAATATAATAATATATATATATATAATATTATATATACAGTAGAACCTCTCTCATTCGGACTATACGGGGGGAAGGGTTGTCCGAATTAGCAGATTGTCCGGACCATCAGGGTAATCTCCAGTTCATACCAAAAACTATCTACATATGGTATGTTTATTAATTATTAACATATGTGGCATATGTCAACCCTACATAACTGCAATAGATGAAAGGATACTAAAATAACCAAACTAATCATGTACGATAGTTTTGTATTGCATAATTTACAGGTAGGGCCATGACAAGAAATTAGCCTACATTTTAAATTGTACTAAGTGACTAAGGCCCATGTAGGCAAAAAAAATTAATTAATTAATTAACTGTAATATTTGGAATAAAAATAAAATTTACGTAGGCAAAAAATACATTGTCATCTTTGGCATATTGTTAATGCCCATATGGGCAAGAAGCTAATGTTTGATGTACAAGTACAGCACATTTAAGTACAAAAAATAACCTACAGTAATCATTAAACACTGCAGAATATTCTGACCCATTTTTGTGTAAGCAAACTCCTCCTTTTAACACCTTTATTCATTGCAGAAGCTACACTTGCATTAAGGGGCATGGTAAGGAGGATTAACTTTTGAAATACAGCGTAAAAATATAAATGGTTGGTGAACTAGTTGATGGAACGAATGCTAGCATGTGTTTAAACAGGCGCCCATGTTGCGACCTAGTGTGATCCGAGACTAAACGAATGATGATCGCTTTCCGCGCCGATACCGAAAATGACTTTAGAATTACTTTCAACATATTTTTGGAGCTTATTATTTTCAAATTTTTTCCGAATTAACAGAAATCCGGATCAGAGGGGTCCGGACCAAAGAGGTTCTACTGTATGTATATATATATATATATATATATATATAAAAATATAATATAATATAATATATATATAATATATATATATATATATATATATATATATATATATATATATATATATAAATATAATATAATATAATATATATATCAATACATATATATATATATATTTTCACTCTCATCTTAAATGTCAGGACCAACTGCCTAGCCCCAGGCTTCTACGCTCCTCATGGGGCAACATAGGATTGGATGATGGATAGATAGATAGATAGACAGACAGATAGATAGACAGATAGATATATATATATATATATATATATATATATGTATATACAAAGTAGGATCTTGCTAATAACATCTAATTGGTGCCAGAAAAACACTGTTATTAGCGAAAACGTTATTTGCGTGACATTAAAACATATGTATAAAGGGTTTATTGGTGCCGCCACTCCAGGAATTTTATCCAATTTTCCCACCTGGAGCTCTCCTATCACTACCTTCTTTTAGCTGCAATAATAAGATTAGTTATTAAATCATCATGAGTATTATAAAACTCACCTTAAATGAGTTACAAGGTGTTTGGTATGATGATTGCTTCAAGGCCTGTGCATGGAGGCTACTGTAGTGTACCCCCGACCCTTTGCTGGCCTTGTCCCCACTCCTGCCTCTCACACCAGGGTCACCCACTTCCAACAATACTTCATCAAACCCCATAAAGTCAGAATCTTCAGGAAAGTCCCCAATGTCATCATCTACTCAATCCTTCTCTGTTGTGAGTGAGGAGTGACTGATGGAAGGCATTCACTCAATCGTGATACTGTTTCTGGTATTTTCTTGAAATATGATTTACAAGTCCAATCATTAGTCATTAATTGTGATGGCTGCTCTCTCTCTGTCACAGCAGACTGGAGTTGTGGCTGGAATGCCGACCATGCATGTTTAATGGTTGCTAATGTTGTATTATTCCAGGCATTGAAGAAGAAATGTACGGCCTGTTGAATGTAATATTTCTTCCAAAATGCAGCAACAGCCATTATGTTGGGGGTTACAGGTATGCCAGGTGGAGCAGGTGAGTCACATGGGGCTGTGGAGGTGGAGGGGAAGGCAGATTGTGAGTCAGGTAGGGCAGTGGAGGTGGAGGGGACGGCAGCGGGCGAATCAGGGAAGGTAGCAAGAGGAGGATCCTCCATCTCCTCCTCATTACTGCTCACAATTTTGGTGATTTCTTTCATCTTTTCTTGTTTGTCTGTTTCATTCATCATCTTGTTATGGACATATTTGCAGTATAACAACTTGGCATTCACGAAATAACCGTTATTCAAGTGAATCCAAACGTTATTATATAAACTGGGTATCTCTTCTAACTTACTGTTATTGCCGAAAACGTTATTGTCGAAGTCGTTATTGGTGAGATCCTACTATATATTTATATATATACATATATATATACTGTATATGTATACACATATATACATATATATATATATATATATATATATATATATATACAGTATATATTTCCACTCACTTGATGTAGTGCTGCCCTCGGGTGTCTGCCCTTTCCTCTCCTCCATCCTTCTTTCCATCCATCCTCTTCTGTCTTTCTTTCCTTCATTCTTTCCTCTTTCTTCTGGCAGCGGGTGACTTTACACTCCCTCTTCTGTCTTTCTTTCCCTCATTCTTTCCTCTTCCTTCTGTCTGTGGGTGACTACACTGAGTGACAAGCCAAATGGTTTCCTGTACACCAGGAAACCATTTACTATGCTGGGTGGTAACCATATAACCAAATTTTGGCTCCTGGTGGTTTAGTGGGTAATAAAGGTGCTCCAATCGGATTGAGCCGGTGAAGGTTTATATCCAAGGGATGGTTGAGGTTTATTGCTCACGTAATGCCACTCAGGGATGAGTGAGGCTGGTCACTGCCATCTTAAATGCCAGGACCAACTTCCCTAGCCCTGGGCTCCTATGCTCCCCATGGGGCAATGTAGGATTAGATGATGGATGGATGGATGGATATATGATTCGCCTTGTGAATGAGCAGGGGTTAATCAGGTCCATAAAATCATAATGAACGAGTTGAACCCTAAGTGAACGAAATTGGGGTACAGATTAGGCCATAACCGCCATCTCTCATATTGAATGACCCCCCTCCCCTTAGTAGATGCTGCACAAGAGGCAAGAGCTGAGTAACTTGTTGAGCAGAAACCAACAGAGGATAATAATTTGCCTATGTCGATGATCAGTTAAATTCTTGCGGCAGTGGATGTTCTGAGATGCCAAGGCAAATGAAACCAGCTGCCATATGACACAGAAAGTGCTCAGTGAAGTAAAAACTACTTTTTGTTTTTACACTGAAAGGCACTTGGAAGTCAACAGAAGAAAACAAACGCTCATCACACACTACTACCGAACTCAAGAATAACAGGAGCCAGTTGCTTCCACATTGTCTGCTACACTTCCTGGGGAAGACAATGATGATGTGATGTCAGTAGTGTCATCTCTGAATTCTGAAGACTTTCTGGGAGAGGTGAATGAGGTAGAGGCATGTGGGAAAATGGTTCAGTCAGATCATAAGGGCGAGACTGGTGGCGGGAACGATGGAGTGGAAGGTGATGTGACAGGGACACCCTAAGTGTATCTCCCTGCCTAGGAACCACCTGCATTCAAGCCAGTCAGGATTGCCCTCTGCTCCAATTAAAGTAATTAACCATATGTTTTATATCTATATACCTGTACTGTATGTGTTTGAAATGTGTGATTCAATTCGTCTCCATGGCTAAAAAAAAAAAAAAAAAAAAGGACTTTGTGGGAGAGGTGCTGCCCATATGTTATTTTTCCCATAAGATATGCTGTTCACAGTGAATGAGCTCGTCTGCCGCCCATAAACTCGTTCACTGCGCGAGAGCACTGTATACACAAACATATATATGCTGTATATATATATATACATACTCATAGGCAGGGTGAGGAGCAGCAATGTCCAGACAGCCAAAATTTGCCCAATCCAACGGGCCACGCTTCCATTCACTCACCATTCAAGCCCCCGGAATCCTGGCTCTATCTGATATGCCAAAAACATTCACATGGTCATGGCTTCACATAAACGTAACCGATATATATATATATATACACATACATACAGAAAAACCTCGATATAACGGACTTCAATAGACCGGAATTTGCTTCTATCGGACTCGAGGAGCTACCAGACTAAATTCCTATATATCGGAAAAAGTCTGATAAAGCCAGAAGCAGTCCGGACTGCTTGACCATTTCAGCTATGTTCACCACAATAAGGTAAATAAAAGACATGTTCATCAGTGTACAGTACAGTATTATTATATATATTATACCATATGATTAATGTAGTGAAGTTATAACACAGTACAGTACCTCAATGGTAGTCAAAACAGTTAAAAAACCGTTCATGTGATCCGGACTAATGTCTGATATATCGGAAAAAGTCCGGATTAGCAGGGGGAAATCTGGATGTCGCTTTTATTGGAATTTAGCATTTTTCGGAATGGTTTGGGCCCCAATTAGTCCGTTATAGTGAGGTCTTACTGTATATATATACACTATATATATATATATATATATATATATATATATATATACAGTGGCTGGGGAATGGCTGGGAGAAGGAGGGAGGTGAGAAGACAGGAAGAAATCAGTAGGATAGAAGTTGTGGAAGCAATGAAGAAAGTTAAATCGGGGAAAGCCCCAAAAATTGATGGAGTGTGTGGTGAAATGCTGAAGCATGGGGGAGAGATAGTAGTAGAATGGATGTGGAAGATGTGCAGATTGGCCTGGGAGGAAGGTAGAGTCCCGGAGGATTGGAAGTCAGGTAAAATTATTCCCTTGTACAAAGGAAAAGGGGAAAAAGAAGTTTGTGGTAATCATTGGGGCATTTGTCTTCTTAGTATAATAGGAAAAGTGTATGGTAGGATACTTATTGACAGAGTTAGAGAAAGAAGAGAGAAATTAGTTGGAGAAGAACAGGGAGGCTTTAGGAAGGGAAGAGGCTGTGTAGATCAGAAATTCATTCTTAGATCTTTAGTGGAAAAGTTTCTAGAGAAGGGAAAGAAGTTGTATGCGGCTTTCCTGGATTTGGAGAAAGCATATGATAGGGTGGATGGACAAGGATTGTGGAAAGTGTTAAGAATATATGGAGTAGATGGGAAGTTGTTGAATGCTGTGAAGAGTATGTACGATGGTGCGAAGGCTGCAGTGCGTGTGGATGGTGAACTAAGTGAATTTTTCTCTTTGAATGTTGGGTTGAAACAGGGATGTGTCATGTCTCCATGGTTGTTCAATCTGTACATGGATGGGGTAATAAAAGAGGTACAAGGTAGGGTAGTGGATGTTGGAGTGGCCCTGGTGAGAGAGGATAATGTTTGGAAACTCCCTGTACTGTTGTTTGCAGATGATACTGTGTTGTTGAGTGAAGACGAAGGGGAGCTGCAAGGCTTGGTGGATGAGTTTGGGAGAGTGTGTAGGAAACAGAATCTAAAGGTGAATATAGGGAAGAGTAAAGTAATGGTCTTTGAGAGGGGTGAAGTCAGTGAATGTACAGCGAGGTTGGATGGTGAGGAATTGGAAAATGTGAGTATGTTTAAGTACTTGGGTAGTGTGATGAGTAAGGATGGAGGTTTGGAGGGTGAAGTGCTCGAAAGGGTACAGCAAGGAAGTACGGTTGCTGGTTCTTTGAAAGCAGTGATAAGAAACAGGGAAGTGAGCATGGAAGTGAAAAAGTTACTACATGACAGTATTGTGATACCAACTCTAATGTATGGAAATGAAGCCTGGACGTTGTTGGAAGGACACAAGTCAAGAGAGAGAGCAGTGGAAATGAGTTTTTTAAGAGGAGCCTGTGGAGTCACATGGAGAGACAGGCTGACGAATGAGGATATAAAGAAGCGTTGTGGTGTGGATGTGATAGGAAGCGTTATGAGGAACACACTGAGGTGGTTTGGCCATGTGGAGAGAATGGAGGGTGAAAGACTGATGAAGACAGTGTATGTGAGTGAGGTGGAGGGGGGAAGAGGGAGGGGGAGGCCAAGGATGAGATGAAGGGATCGGGTGGAGAGGTATATGAGAGAGGGGGGTGTGAATTTGGAGCAGGGCAGTGAATGGCAGGGGACAGGGCAACTTGGAGGCGATTTGTTTGTGGCCACCCCAAACGGGATTGAGGCATCTGGCAATAGAAAGATAGATATATATATATATATATATATATATATATATATACAGTAATCCCTCCACTATCCAACGTAATAGAGCCAAAGGCACGTCCGGAAAGTGGTCCTGTCTGGATAGTGGGCACCAGCCTCCTGGACTGGTACTTATAGACCCTAACCCAGCCTAACTTTGAAAGCCACCTAAATAACTCCCTACC